>NC_080076.1:32243478-32543478 GCF_949987535.1 Balaenoptera acutorostrata | reverse complement strand
GCCCGGTGTTCTTTCATGCACCAAAGAGAACGCAAGTGTCTGAGGCTGGTAGCATTGCTTCTGGAGAGCACTGGCATCCTCGTGGGCCTGTCGGCTACTTTCCTATTTCCGACCCTCTCAGGAAACTCTTCCAAAATGCCGTTGGAAGCCGCTTAGAGAGAACAGCTGCGAAGGGGATGCACAGAACATTAACCTAGATACCAGCCCAGGGTCCCAAGCATCCACTTTTATCTGGAGGGTACATACCCCACGCAGGGATTCAAGCAGTGTGTTTTCCTAGTACAACTTACACAGGAAACAGGGAGGAGACGTTGGGTTTCTCTGCTTGTGCTCACTCTACGTGGCCTGGAGAAGTTATGACGCAGCAGATGTCAACCCCCTTTCTCCACACATGTGCACCCCAAAGTAGCGCTGGGCAGTGGGTGTTCTCAGGCCAAGAGCAGTCCTTGTTCTCGGCTGCACCTGCTCTGCCGTTCAAAGGTTCTTTATCTCTGCTCTTTTGGAAGCCTTTCAGATCTGACCCTATCCCTGGGCTGCCAAAGCATAGAGGCATAGAGGCCTTTCACCCTGAAGGCATGGGCTTGATTCCCATGGAGAATGTGTATGTCGCCCCTCCCGGGCTGGAGGCGTGTAAGTTGACACCGTTTGTTCTGCCCTTGGAAAATACAAGTAGGTGTACTCGGTTTGGGCTGCCTGGTGAAAGAGTTTGCAGTCGCCAGCCCTCTGAGTACTATTCCTCATGTTTGATTCCTAGCTAGGTAAACCCGGACTTCGGAGGCTAGATGGGAGCAAACGTGTTAAGCTTGTGGGGAAAGCCTTTGACCAATGGCAATATGCTTGTGCTTGCGGCGGGGATTTAGCAGGAACTCTCCCACTCAGGGTTTTTACCTTACGATAAGCTGTGCCTTTGGGCTGAAGCAGCGGGCGTGTCTGTATCACAGCCTGGGAAGCAGGGCCTGAGGGGAGGCTGCCACCTGACTGGCCTCCAGTATAGGCAGCTGAAAAATGGTCCCAAGCTTATGGAACCCGCTTACACCGAAATGTTTCTCTTCCGAAGAGGAGATTTTGCTACCATGCGTCAGCAGCTCGTCTCCCTCAGAGTGCTCTTCCTGTGTAGACTAGGGAAAAGCACCACGGTTTCCAGGATTTGAACGGCTCTTTTCCCAGTTGGTTTCATCCGTGAAAGAGCTAGAAGGGCTGATCTCAACCAATTGGCCCGCACACCGTGAGTCCTTGGGGTAGGGCAGTCCTGAGACAATGTGTCTCCAAAAAACGAAAGCAAAGTTTCCTGCCCCAGGAAAGCACAGCGACGCCTGGTGCTTTCTCTAGGAAATTCAAGTGGACTTGAAAGGTGAGGCCTAGACTCTATTGAGGAAAAGCTCGTGCTTACGGCTATCTTTCTCCCTCTCTCTGTCCGTAGCCTGGGCTCAGCCGTGTGGGAATGCTGAGTGGCAGAGTCTGCCTCTCTGCCAGGCTCAGAAGGCTTCTTCCCTTTAGGGCAATTCCGTTGGTGTCTTACTTCGTGGAGGAGGAATGAGGGCGCCCAGAGATTTTCTGACATGAAATAACTAAGGACAGAGCATCTGGAGGAGCTGGAAGGAGCCAAAAAGCCCGCATTCCTAAGGTGTCTGTGAGAGCTGCCAGACACTCTGCCGTCATAGGCCTAAGAATCTTTGTGACGGCATGGCAACACTTGGAATCCTAGGACACTGTGGAAGGGCGACTCGCAAACTGGGTGGAAGAAGCTTCCAAGCCCAGTGTTCTTTCACGTACCAAAGAGAACGCAAGTGTCTGAGGCTGGTAGCATTGTTGCTGGAGAGCACTGCATCCTCGTGGGCCTGTCGGCTACTTTCCTGTTTCCGACCCTCTCAGGAAACTCTTCCAAAACGCCGTTGGGATCCGCTTAGAGAGAGAAGCTGCGCAGTGGATGCTCGGAATATTAACCTATTTACTAGCCCCGGGTCCCAAGCATCGATCCTTCTCTGGAGGGTACCTACCCCACCAAGGGATTCAAGCAGGGAGTTTGCCTTGTACAACTTACACAGGAAACTGGGATGAGGTGTAGGGCCACTCTGCTTGTGCTCACACTACGTGCCCCAGAGAAGTTATGACGTAGCAGATATCAACCCCCTTTCTCGACCCATGTGGACCCCAAAGAAGCGCTGGGCAGTGGGTGTTCTCAGGCCAAGAGCAGTCCTTGTTCTGGCCTGCACCTGCTCTGTGGTTCAAAGGTTCTTTGACTCTGCTCCTTTGGAAGCCTTTCAGAGCTGACCCTATCCCTTGGCTGCTGAAGCAAAGAGGCATAGAGGCCTTTCACCCTGAAGGCATGGGCTTGTTTCCCATGGAAAGAGTGTATGTCGCCCCTCCCCGGCTGGAAGCGTGTAAGTTGACAACATTTGTTCTGCCCATGGAAAATACAAGAAGGTGTATTCGGTTGGGGCTGCCTGGTAAAACAGTTTGCAGTCGCCAGCACCCTGAGTACTATTCCTCAGGTTTGATTCCTAGCTAGGTAAACCCGGACTTCGGAGGCTAGATGGGAGCAAACGTGTTAAGCTTGTGGAGAAAGCCTTCGACCAATGGCAAAATGCTTGTACTAGTGGCGGGAATTAGGCAGGAACTCTCCCACTCAAGGTTTTTACCTTACGATAAGCTTTCCTTTTGGGCTGAACCAGGCGACGTGTCTGTATCACATCCTGGGAAGCAGGGCCTGAGGGGAATCTGCCACCTGACTGGCCTCCATTATAGGCAGCTGACAAAAAGGTCCCAAGCTTATGGAACCCGCTTACAACGAAATGTTTCTCTTCCGAAGAGGAGACTTTGCTACCCCGCGTCAGCAGCTCCACTCCCTCAGAGTGCTCTTCCTGTGTAGACTAGGGAAAACCACCACGGTTTCCAGGTTTTGAACGGCTCTTTTCCCTGTTGGTTTCAACCGTGAAAGAGCTTGAAGGGCTGATCTCAAGCAATCGGCCTGCACATCGTGAGTCCTTGGGGTAGGGCAGTCCTGAGTCAATGTGTCTCCTAAAGAACGAACGCAAAGGTTCCTGCCACAGGAAAGCACAGCGAGGCCTGGTGCTTTCTCTAGGAAATTCAAGTGGGCTTGAGAGGTGAGGCCTAGACTACATTGTGGCAAAGCTTGGGGCTACGGCTCTCGTTCTCCCTCTCTCTGGCCCATACCCTGTGCTCAGCCGTGTGTGAATGCTGATTGGGAGAGTCTGCCTCTCTGCCGGGCTCGGAAGGCTTCTTCCCGTTAGGGCAATTCCGTTTGTGTCTTACTTCATGGAGGAGGAATGAGGGCGCCCAGAAATTTTCTGACATGAAATAACTAATGACAGAGCACCTGGAGGAGCTGGTTTCTCGGTGGAAGGAGCCAAAATGCCAGCATTCCTAAGGTTTCTTTGAGAGCTGCCAGACACTCTGCCGTCATAGGCCTAAGAATTGGCCATTGTGACGGCATGGCAACGCTTGGAATCCTAGGACACTGTGGAAGGGCGACTACCAAACTGGATGGAAGAATCTTCCAAGCCCGGTGTTCTTTCATGCACCAAAGAGAACGCAAGTGTCTGAGGCTGGTAGCATTGCTTCTGGAGAGCACTGGCATCCTCGTGGGCCTGTCGGCTACTTTCCTATTTCCGACCCTCTCAGGAAACTCTTCCAAAATGCCGTTGGAAGCCGCTTAGAGAGAACAGCTGCGAAGGGGATGCACAGAACATTAACCTAGATACCAGCCCAGGGTCCCAAGCATCCACTTTTATCTGGAGGGTACGTACCCCACGCAGGGATTCAAGCAGTGTGTTTTCCTAGTACAACTTACACAGGAAACAGGGAGGAGACGTTGGGTTTCTCTGCTTGTGCTCACTCTACGTGGCCTGGAGAAGTTATGACGCAGCAGATGTCAACCCCCTTTCTCCACACATGTGCACCCCAAAGTAGCGCTGGGCAGTGGGTGTTCTCAGGCCAAGAGCAGTCCTTGTTCTCGGCTGCACCTGCTCTGCCGTTCAAAGGTTCTTTATCTCTGCTCTTTTGGAAGCCTTTCAGATCTGACCCTATCCCTGGGCTGCCAAAGCATAGAGGCATAGAGGCCTTTCACCCTGAAGGCATGGGCTTGATTCCCATGGAGAATGTGTATGTCGCCCCTCCCGGGCTGGAGGCGTGTAAGTTGACACCGTTTGTTCTGCCCTTGGAAAATACAAGTAGGTGTACTCGGTTTGGGCTGCCTGGTGAAAGAGTTTGCAGTCGCCAGCCCTCTGAGTACTATTCCTCATGTTTGATTCCTAGCTAGGTAAACCCGGACTTCGGAGGCTAGATGGGAGCAAACGTGTTAAGCTTGTGGGGAAAGCCTTTGACCAATGGCAATATGCTTGTGCTTGCGGCGGGGATTTAGCAGGAACTCTCCCACTCAGGGTTTTTACCTTACGATAAGCTGTGCCTTTGGGCTGAAGCAGCGGGCGTGTCTGTATCACAGCCTGGGAAGCAGGGCCTGAGGGGAGGCTGCCACCTGACTGGCCTCCAGTATAGGCAGCTGAAAAATGGTCCCAAGCTTATGGAACCCGCTTACACCGAAATGTTTCTCTTCCGAAGAGGAGATTTTGCTACCATGCGTCAGCAGCTCGTCTCCCTCAGAGTGCTCTTCCTGTGTAGACTAGGGAAAAGCACCACGGTTTCCAGGATTTGAACGGCTCTTTTCCCAGTTGGTTTCATCCGTGAAAGAGCTAGAAGGGCTGATCTCAACCAATTGGCCCGCACACCGTGAGTCCTTGGGGTAGGGCAGTCCTGAGACAATGTGTCTCCAAAAAACGAAAGCAAAGTTTCCTGCCCCAGGAAAGCACAGCGACGCCTGGTGCTTTCTCTAGGAAATTCAAGTGGACTTGAAAGGTGAGGCCTAGACTCTATTGAGGAAAAGCTCGTGCTTACGGCTATCTTTCTCCCTCTCTCTGTCCGTAGCCTGGGCTCAGCCGTGTGGGAATGCTGAGTGGCAGAGTCTGCCTCTCTGCCAGGCTCAGAAGGCTTCTTCCCTTTAGGGCAATTCCGTTGGTGTCTTACTTCGTGGAGGAGGAATGAGGGCGCCCAGAGATTTTCTGACATGAAATAACTAAGGACAGAGCATCTGGAGGAGCTGGAAGGAGCCAAAAAGCCCGCATTCCTAAGGTGTCTGTGAGAGCTGCCAGACACTCTGCCGTCATAGGCCTAAGAATCTTTGTGACGGCATGGCAACACTTGGAATCCTAGGACACTGTGGAAGGGCGACTCGCAAACTGGGTGGAAGAAGCTTCCAAGCCCAGTGTTCTTTCACGTACCAAAGAGAACGCAAGTGTCTGAGGCTGGTAGCATTGTTGCTGGAGAGCACTGCATCCTCGTGGGCCTGTCGGCTACTTTCCTGTTTCCGACTCTCTCAGGAAACTCTTCCAAAACGCCGTTGGGATCCGCTTAGAGAGAGAAGCTGCGCAGTGGATGCTCGGAATATTAACCTATTTACTAGCCCCGGGTCCCAAGCATCGATCCTTCTCTGGAGGGTACCTACCCCACCAAGGGATTCAAGCAGGGAGTTTGCCTTGTACAACTTACACAGGAAACTGGGATGAGGTGTAGGGCCACTCTGCTTGTGCTCACACTACGTGCCCCAGAGAAGTTATGACGTAGCAGATATCAACCCCCTTTCTCGACCCATGTGGACCCCAAAGAAGCGCTGGGCAGTGGGTGTTCTCAGGCCAAGAGCAGTCCTTGTTCTGGCCTGCACCTGCTCTGTGGTTCAAAGGTTCTTTGACTCTGCTCCTTTGGAAGCCTTTCAGAGCTGACCCTATCCCTTGGCTGCTGAAGCAAAGAGGCATAGAGGCCTTTCACCCTGAAGGCATGGGCTTGTTTCCCATGGAAAGAGTGTATGTCGCCCCTCCCCGGCTGGAAGCGTGTAAGTTGACAACATTTGTTCTGCCCATGGAAAATACAAGAAGGTGTATTCGGTTGGGGCTGCCTGGTAAAACAGTTTGCAGTCGCCAGCACCCTGAGTACTATTCCTCAAGTTTGATTCCTAGCTAGGTAAACCCGGACTTCGGAGGCTAGATGGGAGCAAACGTGTTAAGCTTGTGGAGAAAGCCTTCGACCAATGGCAAAATGCTTGTACTAGTGGCGGGAATTAGGCAGGAACTCTCCCACTCAAGGTTTTTACCTTACGATAAGCTTTCCTTTTGGGCTGAACCAGGCGACGTGTCTGTATCACATCCTGGGAAGCAGGGCCTGAGGGGAATCTGCCACCTGACTGGCCTCCATTATAGGCAGCTGACAAAAAGGTCCCAAGCTTATGGAACCCGCTTACAACGAAATGTTTCTCTTCCGAAGAGGAGACTTTGCTACCCCGCGTCAGCAGCTCCACTCCCTCAGAGTGCTCTTCCTGTTTAGACTAGGGAAAACCACCACGGTTTCCAGGTTTTGAACGGCTCTTTTCCCTGTTGGTTTCAACCGTGAAAGAGCTTGAAGGGCTGATCTCAAGCAATCGGCCTGCACATCGTGAGTCCTTGGGGTAGGGCAGTCCTGAGTCAATGTGTCTCCTAAAGAACGAACGCAAAGGTTCCTGCCACAGGAAAGCACAGCGAGGCCTGGTGCTTTCTCTAGGAAATTCAAGTGGGCTTGAGAGGTGAGGCCTAGACTACATTGTGGCAAAGCTTGGGGCTACGGCTCTCGTTCTCCCTCTCTCTGGCCCATACCCTGTGCTCAGCCGTGTGTGAATGCTGATTGGGAGAGTCTGCCTCTCTGCCGGGCTCGGAAGGCTTCTTCCCGTTAGGGCAATTCCGTTTGTGTCTTACTTCATGGAGGAGGAATGAGGGCGCCCAGAGATTTTCTGACATGAAATAACTAATGACAGAGCATCTGGAGGAGCTGGTTTCTCGGTGGAAGGAGCCAAAATGCCAGCATTCCTAAGGTTTCTTTGAGAGCTGCCAGACACTCTGCCGTCATAGGCCTAAGAATTGGCCATTGTGACGGCATGGCAACGCTTGGAATCCTAGGACACTGTGGAAGGGCGACTACCAAACTGGATGGAAGAATCTTCCAAGCCCGGTGTTCTTTCATGCACCAAAGAGAACGCAAGTGTCTGAGGCTGGTAGCATTGCTTCTGGAGAGCACTGGCATCCTCGTGGGCCTGTCGGCTACTTTCCTATTTCCGACCCTCTCAGGAAACTCTTCCAAAATGCCGTTGGAAGCCGCTTAGAGAGAACAGCTGCGAAGGGGATGCACAGAACATTAACCTAGATACCAGCCCAGGGTCCCAAGCATCCACTTTTATCTGGAGGGTACGTACCCCACGCAGGGATTCAAGCAGTGTGTTTTCCTAGTACAACTTACACAGGAAACAGGGAGGAGACGTTGGGTTTCTCTGCTTGTGCTCACTCTACGTGGCCTGGAGAAGTTATGACGCAGCAGATGTCAACCCCCTTTCTCCACACATGTGCACCCCAAAGTAGCGCTGGGCAGTGGGTGTTCTCAGGCCAAGAGCAGTCCTTGTTCTCGGCTGCACCTGCTCTGCCGTTCAAAGGTTCTTTATCTCTGCTCTTTTGGAAGCCTTTCAGATCTGACCCTATCCCTGGGCTGCCAAAGCATAGAGGCATAGAGGCCTTTCACCCTGAAGGCATTGGCTTGATTCCCATGGAGAATGTGTATGTCGCCCCTCCCGGGCTGGAGGCGTGTAAGTTGACACCGTTTGTTCTGCCCTTGGACAATACAAGTAGGTGTACTCGGTTTGGGCTGCCTGGTGAAAGAGTTTGCAGTCGCCAGCCCTCTGAGTACTATTCCTCATGTTTGATTCCTAGCTAGGTAAACCCGGACTTCGGAGGCTAGATGGGAGCAAACGTGTTAAGCTTGTGGGGAAAGCCTTTGACCAATGGCAATATGCTTGTGCTTGCGGCGGGGATTTAGCAGGAACTCTCCCACTCAGGGTTTTTACCTTACGATAAGCTGTGCCTTTGGGCTGAAGCAGCGGGCGTGTCTGTATCACAGCCTGGGAAGCAGGGCCTGAGGGGAGGCTGCCACCTGACTGGCCTCCAGTATAGGCAGCTGAAAAATGGTCCCAAGCTTATGGAACCCGCTTACACCGAAATGTTTCTCTTCCGAAGAGGAGATTTTGCTACCATGCGTCAGCAGCTCGTCTCCCTCAGAGTGCTCTTCCTGTGTAGACTAGGGAAAAGCACCACGGTTTCCAGGATTTGAACGGCTCTTTTCCCAGTTGGTTTCATCCGTGAAAGAGCTAGAAGGGCTGATCTCAACCAATTGGCCCGCACACCGTGAGTCCTTGGGGTAGGGCAGTCCTGAGACAATGTGTCTCCAAAAAACGAAAGCAAAGTTTCCTGCCCCAGGAAAGCACAGCGACGCCTGGTGCTTTCTCTAGGAAATTCAAGTGGACTTGAAAGGTGAGGCCTAGACTCTATTGAGGAAAAGCTCGTGCTTACGGCTATCTTTCTCCCTCTCTCTGTCCGTAGCCTGGGCTCAGCCGTGTGGGAATGCTGAGTGGCAGAGTCTGCCTCTCTGCCAGGCTCAGAAGGCTTCTTCCCTTTAGGGCAATTCCGTTGGTGTCTTACTTCGTGGAGGAGGAATGAGGGCGCCCAGAGATTTTCTGACATGAAATAACTAAGGACAGAGCATCTGGAGGAGCTGGAAGGAGCCAAAAAGCCCGCATTCCTAAGGTGTCTGTGAGAGCTGCCAGACACTCTGCCGTCATAGGCCTAAGAATCTTTGTGACGGCATGGCAACACTTGGAATCCTAGGACACTGTGGAAGGGCGACTCGCAAACTGGGTGGAAGAAGCTTCCAAGCCCAGTGTTCTTTCACGTACCAAAGAGAACGCAAGTGTCTGAGGCTGGTAGCATTGTTGCTGGAGAGCACTGCATCCTCGTGGGCCTGTCGGCTACTTTCCTGTTTCCGACCCTCTCAGGAAACTCTTCCAAAATGCCGTTGGGATCCGCTTAGAGAGAGAAGCTGCGCAGTGGATGCTCGGAATATAAGCCTATTTACTAGCCCCGGGTCCCAAGCATCGATCCTTCTCTGGAGGGTACCTACCCCACCAAGGGATTCAAGCAGGGAGTTTGCCTTGTACAACTTACACAGGAAACTGGGATGAGGTGTAGGGCCACTCTGCTTGTGCTCACACTACGTGCCCCAGAGAAGTTATGACGTAGCAGATATCAACCCCCTTTCTCGACCCATGTGGACCCCAAAGAAGCGCTGGGCAGTGGGTGTTCTCAGGCCAAGAGCAGTCCTTGTTCTGGCCTGCACCTGCTCTGTGGTTCAAAGGTTCTTTGACTCTGCTCCTTTGGAAGCCTTTCAGAGCTGACCCTATCCCTTGGCTGCTGAAGCAAAGAGGCATAGAGGCCTTTCACCCTGAAGGCATGGGCTTGTTTCCCATGGAAAGAGTGTATGTCGCCCCTCCCCGGCTGGAAGCGTGTAAGTTGACAACATTTGTTCTGCCCATGGAAAATACAAGAAGGTGTATTCGGTTGGGGCTGCCTGGTAAAACAGTTTGCAGTCGCCAGCACCCTGAGTACTATTCCTCAAGTTTGATTCCTAGCTAGGTAAACCCGGACTTCGGAGGCTAGATGGGAGCAAACGTGTTAAGCTTGTGGAGAAAGCCTTCGACCAATGGCAAAATGCTTGTACTAGTGGCGGGAATTAGGCAGGAACTCTCCCACTCAAGGTTTTTACCTTACGATAAGCTTTCCTTTTGGGCTGAACCAGGCGACGTGTCTGTATCACATCCTGGGAAGCAGGGCCTGAGGGGAATCTGCCACCTGACTGGCCTCCATTATAGGCAGCTGACAAAAAGGTCCCAAGCTTATGGAACCCGCTTACAACGAAATGTTTCTCTTCCGAAGAGGAGACTTTGCTACCCCGCGTCAGCAGCTCCACTCCCTCAGAGTGCTCTTCCTGTTTAGACTAGGGAAAACCACCACGGTTTCCAGGTTTTGAACGGCTCTTTTCCCTGTTGGTTTCAACCGTGAAAGAGCTTGAAGGGCTGATCTCAAGCAATCGGCCTGCACATCGTGAGTCCTTGGGGTAGGGCAGTCCTGAGTCAATGTGTCTCCTAAAGAACGAACGCAAAGGTTCCTGCCACAGGAAAGCACAGCGAGGCCTGGTGCTTTCTCTAGGAAATTCAAGTGGGCTTGAGAGGTGAGGCCTAGACTACATTGTGGCAAAGCTTGGGGCTACGGCTCTCGTTCTCCCTCTCTCTGGCCCATACCCTGTGCTCAGCCGTGTGTGAATGCTGATTGGGAGAGTCTGCCTCTCTGCCGGGCTCGGAAGGCTTCTTCCCGTTAGGGCAATTCCGTTTGTGTCTTACTTCATGGAGGAGGAATGAGGGCGCCCAGAGATTTTCTGACATGAAATAACTAATGACAGAGCATCTGGAGGAGCTGGTTTCTCGGTGGAAGGAGCCAAAATGCCAGCATTCCTAAGGTTTCTTTGAGAGCTGCCAGACACTCTGCCGTCATAGGCCCAAGAATTGGCCATTGTGACGGCATGGCAACGCTTGGAATCCTAGGACACTGTGGAAGGGCGACTACCAAACTGGATGGAAGAATCTTCCAAGCCCGGTGTTCTTTCATGCACCAAAGAGAACGCAAGTGTCTGAGGCTGGTAGCATTGCTTCTGGAGAGCACTGGCATCCTCGTGGGCCTGTCGGCTACTTTCCTATTTCCGACCCTCTCAGGAAACTCTTCCAAAATGCCGTTGGAAGCCGCTTAGAGAGAACAGCTGCGAAGGGGATGCACAGAACATTAACCTAGATACCAGCCCAGGGTCCCAAGCATCCACTTTTATCTGGAGGGTACGTACCCCACGCAGGGATTCAAGCAGTGTGTTTTCCTAGTACAACTTACACAGGAAACAGGGAGGAGACGTTGGGTTTCTCTGCTTGTGCTCACTCTACGTGGCCTGGAGAAGTTATGACGCAGCAGATGTCAACCCCCTTTCTCCACACATGTGCACCCCAAAGTAGCGCTGGGCAGTGGGTGTTCTCAGGCCAAGAGCAGTCCTTGTTCTCGGCTGCACCTGCTCTGCCGTTCAAAGGTTCTTTATCTCTGCTCTTTTGGAAGCCTTTCAGATCTGACCCTATCCCTGGGCTGCCAAAGCATAGAGGCATAGAGGCCTTTCACCCTGAAGGCATGGGCTTGATTCCCATGGAGAATGTGTATGTCGCCCCTCCCGGGCTGGAGGCGTGTAAGTTGACACCGTTTGTTCTGCCCTTGGACAATACAAGTAGGTGTACTCGGTTTGGGCTGCCTGGTGAAAGAGTTTGCAGTCGCCAGCCCTCTGAGTACTATTCCTCATGTTTGATTCCTAGCTAGGTAAACCCGGACTTCGGAGGCTAGATGGGAGCAAACGTGTTAAGCTTGTGGGGAAAGCCTTTGACCAATGGCAATATGCTTGTGCTTGCGGCGGGGATTTAGCAGGAACTCTCCCACTCAGGGTTTTTACCTTACGATAAGCTGTGCCTTTGGGCTGAAGCAGCGGGCGTGTCTGTATCACAGCCTGGGAAGCAGGGCCTGAGGGGAGGCTGCCACCTGACTGGCCTCCAGTATAGGCAGCTGAAAAATGGTCCCAAGCTTATGGAACCCGCTTACACCGAAATGTTTCTCTTCCGAAGAGGAGATTTTGCTACCATGCGTCAGCAGCTCGTCTCCCTCAGAGTGCTCTTCCTGTGTAGACTAGGGAAAAGCACCACGGTTTCCAGGATTTGAACGGCTCTTTTCCCAGTTGGTTTCATCCGTGAAAGAGCTAGAAGGGCTGATCTCAACCAATTGGCCCGCACACCGTGAGTCCTTGGGGTAGGGCAGTCCTGAGACAATGTGTCTCCAAAAAACGAAAGCAAAGTTTCCTGCCCCAGGAAAGCACAGCGACGCCTGGTGCTTTCTCTAGGAAATTCAAGTGGACTTGAAAGGTGAGGCCTAGACTCTATTGAGGAAAAGCTCGTGCTTACGGCTATCTTTCTCCCTCTCTCTGTCCGTAGCCTGGGCTCAGCCGTGTGGGAATGCTGAGTGGCAGAGTCTGCCTCTCTGCCAGGCTCAGAAGGCTTCTTCCCTTTAGGGCAATTCCGTTGGTGTCTTACTTCGTGGAGGAGGAATGAGGGCGCCCAGAGATTTTCTGACATGAAATAACTAAGGACAGAGCATCTGGAGGAGCTGGAAGGAGCCAAAAAGCCCGCATTCCTAAGGTGTCTGTGAGAGCTGCCAGACACTCTGCCGTCATAGGCCTAAGAATCTTTGTGACGGCATGGCAACACTTGGAATCCTAGGACACTGTGGAAGGGCGACTCGCAAACTGGGTGGAAGAAGCTTCCAAGCCCAGTGTTCTTTCACGTACCAAAGAGAACGCAAGTGTCTGAGGCTGGTAGCATTGTTGCTGGAGAGCACTGCATCCTGGTGGGCCTGTCGGCTACTTTCCTGTTTCCGACCCTCTCAGGAAACTCTTCCAAAACGCCGTTGGGATCCGCTTAGAGAGAGAAGCTGCGCAGTGGATGCTCGGAATATTAACCTATTTACTAGCCCCGGGTCCCAAGCATCGATCCTTCTCTGGAGGGTACCTACCCCACCAAGGGATTCAAGCAGGGAGTTTGCCTTGTACAACTTACACAGGAAACTGGGATGAGGTGTAGGGCCACTCTGCTTGTGCTCACACTACGTGCCCCAGAGAAGTTATGACGTAGCAGATATCAACCCCCTTTCTCGACCCATGTGGACCCCAAAGAAGCGCTGGGCAGTGGGTGTTCTCAGGCCAAGAGCAGTCCTTGTTCTGGCCTGCACCTGCTCTGTGGTTCAAAGGTTCTTTGACTCTGCTCCTTTGGAAGCCTTTCAGAGCTGACCCTATCCCTTGGCTGCTGAAGCAAAGAGGCATAGAGGCCTTTCACCCTGAAGGCATGGGCTTGTTTCCCATGGAAAGAGTGTATGTCGCCCCTCCCCGGCTGGAAGCGTGTAAGTTGACAACATTTGTTCTGCCCATGGAAAATACAAGAAGGTGTATTCGGTTGGGGCTGCCTGGTAAAACAGTTTGCAGTCGCCAGCACCCTGAGTACTATTCCTCAAGTTTGATTCCTAGCTAGGTAAACCCGGACTTCGGAGGCTAGATGGGAGCAAACGTGTTAAGCTTGTGGAGAAAGCCTTCGACCAATGGCAAAATGCTTGTACTAGTGGCGGGAATTAGGCAGGAACTCTCCCACTCAAGGTTTTTACCTTACGATAAGCTTTCCTTTTGGGCTGAACCAGGCGACGTGTCTGTATCACATCCTGGGAAGCAGGGCCTGAGGGGAATCTGCCACCTGACTGGCCTCCATTATAGGCAGCTGACAAAAAGGTCCCAAGCTTATGGAACCCGCTTACAACGAAATGTTTCTCTTCCGAAGAGGAGACTTTGCTACCCCGCGTCAGCAGCTCCACTCCCTCAGAGTGCTCTTCCTGTTTAGACTAGGGAAAACCACCACGGTTTCCAGGTTTTGAACGGCTCTTTTCCCTGTTGGTTTCAACCGTGAAAGAGCTTGAAGGGCTGATCTCAAGCAATCGGCCTGCACATCGTGAGTCCTTGGGGTAGGGCAGTCCTGAGTCAATGTGTCTCCTAAAGAACGAACGCAAAGGTTCCTGCCACAGGAAAGCACAGCGAGGCCTGGTGCTTTCTCTAGGAAATTCAAGTGGGCTTGAAAGGTGAGGCCTAGACTACATTGTGGCAAAGCTTGGGGCTACGGCTCTCGTTCTCCCTCTCTCTGGCCCATACCCTGTGCTCAGCCGTGTGTGAATGCTGATTGGGAGAGTCTGCCTCTCTGCCGGGCTCGGAAGGCTTCTTCCCGTTAGGGCAATTCCGTTTGTGTCTTACTTCATGGAGGAGGAATGAGGGCGCCCAGAGATTTTCTGACATGAAATAACTAATGACAGAGCATCTGGAGGAGCTGGTTTCTCAGTGGAAGGAGCCAAAATGCCAGCATTCCTAAGGTTTCTTTGAGAGCTGCCAGACACTCTGCCGTCAT
Organism: Balaenoptera acutorostrata; assembly: GCF_949987535.1. Taxonomy (NCBI): domain Eukaryota; kingdom Metazoa; phylum Chordata; class Mammalia; order Artiodactyla; family Balaenopteridae; genus Balaenoptera; species Balaenoptera acutorostrata. The sequence goes on along the minus strand of NC_080076.1, from coordinate 32,529,491 downwards.
AGGCCTAAGAATTGGCCATTGTGACGGCATGGCAACGCTTGGAATCCTAGGACACTGTGGAAGGGCGACTACCAAACTGGATGGAAGAATCTTCCAAGCCCGGTGTTCTTTCATGCACCAAAGAGAACGCAAGTGTCTGAGGCTGGTAGCATTGCTTCTGGAGAGCACTGGCATCCTCGTGGGCCTGTCGGCTACTTTCCTATTTCCGACCCTCTCAGGAAACTCTTCCAAAATGCCGTTGGAAGCCGCTTAGAGAGAACAGCTGCGAAGGGGATGCACAGAACATTAACCTAGATACCAGCCCAGGGTCCCAAGCATCCACTTTTATCTGGAGGGTACGTACCCCACGCAGGGATTCAAGCAGTGTGTTTTCCTAGTACAACTTACACAGGAAACAGGGAGGAGACGTTGGGTTTCTCTGCTTGTGCTCACTCTACGTGGCCTGGAGAAGTTATGACGCAGCAGATGTCAACCCCCTTTCTCCACACATGTGCACCCCAAAGTAGCGCTGGGCAGTGGGTGTTCTCAGGCCAAGAGCAGTCCTTGTTCTCGGCTGCACCTGCTCTGCCGTTCAAAGGTTCTTTATCTCTGCTCTTTTGGAAGCCTTTCAGATCTGACCCTATCCCTGGGCTGCCAAAGCATAGAGGCATAGAGGCCTTTCACCCTGAAGGCATGGGCTTGATTCCCATGGAGAATGTGTATGTCGCCCCTCCCGGGCTGGAGGCGTGTAAGTTGACACCGTTTGTTCTGCCCTTGGAAAATACAAGTAGGTGTACTCGGTTTGGGCTGCCTGGTGAAAGAGTTTGCAGTCGCCAGCCCTCTGAGTACTATTCCTCATGTTTGATTCCTAGCTAGGTAAACCCGGACTTCGGAGGCTAGATGGGAGCAAACGTGTTAAGCTTGTGGGGAAAGCCTTTGACCAATGGCAATATGCTTGTGCTTGCGGCGGGGATTTAGCAGGAACTCTCCCACTCAGGGTTTTTACCTTACGATAAGCTGTGCCTTTGGGCTGAAGCAGCGGGCGTGTCTGTATCACAGCCTAGGAAGCAGGGCCTGAGGGGAGGCTGCCACCTGACTGGCCTCCAGTATAGGCAGCTGAAAAATGGTCCCAAGCTTATGGAACCCGCTTACACCGAAATGTTTCGCTTCCGAAGAGGAGATTTTGCTACCATGCGTCAGCAGCTCGTCTCCCTCAGAGTGCTCTTCCTGTGTAGACTAGGGAAAAGCACCACGGTTTCCAGGATTTGAACGGCTCTTTTCCCAGTTGGTTTCATCCGTGAAAGAGCTAGAAGGGCTGATCTCAACCAATTGGCCCGCACACCGTGAGTCCTTGGGGTAGGGCAGTCCTGAGACAATGTGTCTCCAAAAAACGAAAGCAAAGTTTCCTGCCCCAGGAAAGCACAGCGACGCCTGGTGCTTTCTCTAGGAAATTCAAGTGGACTTGAAAGGTGAGGCCTAGACTCTATTGAGGAAAAGCTCGTGCTTACGGCTATCTTTCTCCCTCTCTCTGTCCGTAGCCTGGGCTCAGCCGTGTGGGAATGCTGAGTGGCAGAGTCTGCCTCTCTGCCAGGCTCAGAAGGCTTCTTCCCTTTAGGGCAATTCCGTTGGTGTCTTACTTCGTGGAGGAGGAATGAGGGCGCCCAGAGATTTTCTGACATGAAATAACTAAGGACAGAGCATCTGGAGGAGCTGGAAGGAGCCCAAAAGCCAGCATTCCTAAGGTGTCTGTGAGAGCTGCCAGACACTCTGCCGTCATAGGCCTAAGAATCTTTGTGACGGCATGGCAACACTTGGAATCCTAGGACACTGTGGAAGGGCGACTCGCAAACTGGGTGGAAGAAGCTTCCAAGCCCAGTGTTCTTTCACGTACCAAAGAGAACGCAAGTGTCTGAGGCTGGTAGCATTGTTGCTGGAGAGCACTGCATCCTCGTGGGCCTGTCGGCTACTTTCCTGTTTCCGACCCTCTCAGGAAACTCTTCCAAAACGCCGTTGGGATCCGCTTAGAGAGAGAAGCTGCGCAGTGGATGCTCGGAATATTAACCTATTTACTAGCCCCGGGTCCCAAGCATCGATCCTTCTCTGGAGGGTACCTACCCCACCAAGGGATTCAAGCAGGGAGTTTGCCTTGTACAACTTACACAGGAAACTGGGATGAGGTGTAGGGCCACTCTGCTTGTGCTCACACTACGTGCCCCAGAGAAGTTATGACGTAGCAGATATCAACCCCCTTTCTCGACCCATGTGGACCCCAAAGAAGCGCTGGGCAGTGGGTGTTCTCAGGCCAAGAGCAGTCCTTGTTCTGGCCTGCACCTGCTCTGTGGTTCAAAGGTTCTTTGACTCTGCTCCTTTGGAAGCCTTTCAGAGCTGACCCTATCCCTTGGCTGCTGAAGCAAAGAGGCATAGAGGCCTTTCACCCTGAAGGCATGGGCTTGTTTCCCATGGAAAGAGTGTATGTCGCCCCTCCCCGGCTGGAAGCGTGTAAGTTGACAACATTTGTTCTGCCCATGGAAAATACAAGAAGGTGTATTCGGTTGGGGCTGCCTGGTAAAACAGTTTGCAGTCGCCAGCACCCTGAGTACTATTCCTCAAGTTTGATTCCTAGCTAGGTAAACCCGGACTTCGGAGGCTAGATGGGAGCAAACGTGTTAAGCTTGTGGAGAAAGCCTTCGACCAATGGCAAAATGCTTGTACTAGTGGCGGGAATTAGGCAGGAACTCTCCCACTCAAGGTTTTTACCTTACGATAAGCTTTCCTTTTGGGCTGAACCAGGCGACGTGTCTGTATCACATCCTGGGAAGCAGGGCCTGAGGGGAATCTGCCACCTGACTGGCCTCCATTATAGGCAGCTGACAAAAAGGTCCCAAGCTTATGGAACCCGCTTACAACGAAATGTTTCTCTTCCGAAGAGGAGACTTTGCTACCCCGCGTCAGCAGCTCCACTCCCTCAGAGTGCTCTTCCTGTTTAGACTAGGGAAAACCACCACGGTTTCCAGGTTTTGAACGGCTCTTTTCCCTGTTGGTTTCAACCGTGAAAGAGCTTGAAGGGCTGATCTCAAGCAATCGGCCTGCACATCGTGAGTCCTTGGGGTAGGGCAGTCCTGAGTCAATGTGTCTCCTAAAGAACGAACGCAAAGGTTCCTGCCACAGGAAAGCACAGCGAGGCCTGGTGCTTTCTCTAGGAAATTCAAGTGGGCTTGAGAGGTGAGGCCTAGACTACATTGTGGCAAAGCTTGGGGCTACGGCTCTCGTTCTCCCTCTCTCTGGCCCATACCCTGTGCTCAGCCGTGTGTGAATGCTGATTGGGAGAGTCTGCCTCTCTGCCGGGCTCGGAAGGCTTCTTCCCGTTAGGGCAATTCCGTTTGTGTCTTACTTCATGGAGGAGGAATGAGGGCGCCCAGAGATTTTCTGACATGAAATAACTAATGACAGAGCATCTGGAGGAGCTGGTTTCTCGGTGGAAGGAGCCAAAATGCCAGCATTCCTAAGGTTTCTTTGAGAGCTGCCAGACACTCTGCCGTCATAGGCCTAAGAATTGGCCATTGTGACGGCATGGCAACGCTTGGAATCCTAGGACACTGTGGAAGGGCGACTACCAAACTGGATGGAAGAATCTTCCAAGCCCGGTGTTCTTTCATGCACCAAAGAGAACGCAAGTGTCTGAGGCTGGTAGCATTGCTTCTGGAGAGCACTGGCATCCTCGTGGGCCTGTCGGCTACTTTCCTATTTCCGACCCTCTCAGGAAACTCTTCCAAAATGCCGTTGGAAGCCGCTTAGAGAGAACAGCTGCGAAGGGGATGCACAGAACATTAACCTAGATACCAGCCCAGGGTCCCAAGCATCCACTTTTATCTGGAGGGTACGTACCCCACGCAGGGATTCAAGCAGTGTGTTTTCCTAGTACAACTTACACAGGAAACAGGGAGGAGACGTTGGGTTTCTCTGCTTGTGCTCACTCTACGTGGCCTGGAGAAGTTATGACGCAGCAGATGTCAACCCCCTTTCTCCACACATGTGCACCCCAAAGTAGCGCTGGGCAGTGGGTGTTCTCAGGCCAAGAGCAGTCCTTGTTCTCGGCTGCACCTGCTCTGCCGTTCAAAGGTTCTTTATCTCTGCTCTTTTGGAAGCCTTTCAGATCTGACCCTATCCCTGGGCTGCCAAAGCATAGAGGCATAGAGGCCTTTCACCCTGAAGGCATGGGCTTGATTCCCATGGAGAATGTGTATGTCGCCCCTCCCGGGCTGGAGGCGTGTAAGTTGACACCGTTTGTTCTGCCCTTGGAAAATACAAGTAGGTGTACTCGGTTTGGGCTGCCTGGTGAAAGAGTTTGCAGTCGCCAGCCCTCTGAGTACTATTCCTCATGTTTGATTCCTAGCTAGGTAAACCCGGACTTCGGAGGCTAGATGGGAGCAAACGTGTTAAGCTTGTGGGGAAAGCCTTTGACCAATGGCAATATGCTTGTGCTTGCGGCGGGGATTTAGCAGGAACTCTCCCACTCAGGGTTTTTACCTTACGATAAGCTGTGCCTTTGGGCTGAAGCAGCGGGCGTGTCTGTATCACAACCTGGGAAGCAGGGCCTGAGGGGAGGCTGCCACCTGACTGGCCTCCAGTATAGGCAGCTGAAAAATGGTCCCAAGCTTATGGAACCCGCTTACACCGAAATGTTTCTCTTCAGAAGAGGAGATTTTGCTACCATGCGTCAGCAGCTCGTCTCCCTCAGAGTGCTCTTCCTGTGTAGACTAGGGAAAAGCACCACGGTTTCCAGGATTTGAACGGCTCTTTTCCCAGTTGGTTTCATCCGTGAAAGAGCTAGAAGGGCTGATCTCAACCAATTGGCCCGCACACCGTGAGTCCTTGGGGTAGGGCAGTCCTGAGACAATGTGTCTCCAAAAAACGAAAGCAAAGTTTCCTGCCCCAGGAAAGCACAGCGACGCCTGGTGCTTTCTCTAGGAAATTCAAGTGGACTTGAAAGGTGAGGCCTAGACTCTATTGAGGAAAAGCTCGTGCTTACGGCTATCTTTCTCCCTCTCTCTGTCCGTAGCCTGGGCTCAGCCGTGTGGGAATGCTGAGTGGCAGAGTCTGCCTCTCTGCCAGGCTCAGAAGGCTTCTTCCCTTTAGGGCAATTCCGTTGGTGTCTTACTTCGTGGAGGAGGAATGAGGGCGCCCAGAGATTTTCTGACATGAAATAACTAAGGACAGAGCATCTGGAGGAGCTGGAAGGAGCCAAAAAGCCCGCATTCCTAAGGTGTCTGTGAGAGCTGCCAGACACTCTGCCGTCATAGGCCTAAGAATCTTTGTGACGGCATGGCAACACTTGGAATCCTAGGACACTGTGGAAGGGCGACTCGCAAACTGGGTGGAAGAAGCTTCCAAGCCCAGTGTTCTTTCACGTACCAAAGAGAACGCAAGTGTCTGAGGCTGGTAGCATTGTTGCTGGAGAGCACTGCATCCTGGTGGGCCTGTCGGCTACTTTCCTGTTTCCGACCCTCTCAGGAAACTCTTCCAAAACGCCGTTGGGATCCGCTTAGAGAGAGAAGCTGCGCAGTGGATGCTCGGAATATTAACCTATTTACTAGCCCCGGGTCCCAAGCATCGATCCTTCTCTGGAGGGTACCTACCCCACCAAGGGATTCAAGCAGGGAGTTTGCCTTGTACAACTTACACAGGAAACTGGGATGAGGTGTAGGGCCACTCTGCTTGTGCTCACACTACGTGCCCCAGAGAAGTTATGACGTAGCAGATATCAACCCCCTTTCTCGACCCATGTGGACCCCAAAGAAGCGCTGAGCAGTGGGTGTTCTCAGGCCAAGAGCAGTTCTTGTTCTGGCCTGCACCTGCTCTGTGGTTCAAAGGTTCTTTGACTCTGCTCCTTTGGAAGCCTTTCAGAGCTGACCCTATCCCTTGGCTGCTGAAGCAAAGAGGCATAGAGGCCTTTCACCCTGAAGGCATGGGCTTGTTTCCCATGGAAAGAGTGTATGTCGCCCCTCCCCGGCTGGAAGCGTGTAAGTTGACAACATTTGTTCTGCCCATGGAAAATACAAGAAGGTGTATTCGGTTGGGGCTGCCTGGTAAAACAGTTTGCAGTCGCCAGCACCCTGAGTACTATTCCTCAAGTTTGATTCCTAGCTAGGTAAACCCGGACTTCGGAGGCTAGATGGGAGCAAACGTGTTAAGCTTGTGGAGAAAGCCTTTGAACAATTGCAATATGCTTGTACTAGTGGCGGGAATTAGGCAGGAACTCTCCCACTCAAGGTTTTTACCTTACGATAAGCTTTCCTTTTGGGCTGAACCAGGCGACGTGTCTGTATCACATCCTGGGAAGCAGGGCCTGAGGGGAATCTGCCACCTGACTGGCCTCCATTATAGGCAGCTGACAAAAAGGTCCCAAGCTTATGGAACCCGCTTACAACGAAATGTTTCTCTTCCGAAGAGGAGACTTTGCTACCCCGCGTCAGCAGCTCCACTCCCTCAGAGTGCTCTTCCTGTTTAGACTAGGGAAAACCACCACGGTTTCCAGGTTTTGAACGGCTCTTTTCCCTGTTGGTTTCAACCGTGAAAGAGCTTGAAGGGCTGATCTCAAGCAATCGGCCTGCACATCGTGAGTCCTTGGGGTAGGGCAGTCCTGAGTCAATGTGTCTCCTAAAGAACGAACGCAAAGGTTCCTGCCACAGGAAAGCACAGCGAGGCCTGGTGCTTTCTCTAGGAAATTCAAGTGGGCTTGAAAGGTGAGGCCTAGACTACATTGTGGCAAAGCTTGGGGCTACGGCTCTCGTTCTCCCTCTCTCTGGCCCATACCCTGTGCTCAGCCGTGTGTGAATGCTGATTGGGAGAGTCTGCCTCTCTGCCGGGCTCGGAAGGCTTCTTCCCGTTAGGGCAATTCCGTTTGTGTCTTACTTCATGGAGGAGGAATGAGGGCGCCCAGAGATTTTCTGACATGAAATAACTAATGACAGAGCATCTGGAGGAGCTGGTTTCTCAGTGGAAGGAGCCAAAATGCCAGCATTCCTAAGGTTTCTTTGAGAGCTGCCAGAGACTCTGCCGTCATAGGCCTAAGAATTGGCCATTGTGACGGCATGGCAACGCTTGGAATCCTAGGACACTGTGGAAGGGCGACTACCAAACTGGATGGAAGAATCTTCCAAGCCCGGTGTTCTTTCATGCACCAAAGAGAACGCAAGTGTCTGAGGCTGGTAGCATTGCTTCTGGAGAGCACTGGCATCCTCGTGGGCCTGTCGGCTACTTTCCTATTTCCGACCCTCTCAGGAAACTCTTCCAAAATGCCGTTGGAAGCCGCTTAGAGAGAACAGCTGCGAAGGGGATGCACAGAACATTAACCTAGATACCAGCCCAGGGTCCCAAGCATCCACTTTTATCTGGAGGGTACGTACCCCACGCAGGGATTCAAGCAGTGTGTTTTCCTAGTACAACTTACACAGGAAACAGGGAGGAGACGTTGGGTTTCTCTGCTTGTGCTCACTCTACGTGGCCTGGAGAAGTTATGACGCAGCAGATGTCAACCCCCTTTCTCCACACATGTGCACCCCAAAGTAGCGCTGGGCAGTGGGTGTTCTCAGGCCAAGAGCAGTCCTTGTTCTCGGCTGCACCTGCTCTGCCGTTCAAAGGTTCTTTATCTCTGCTCTTTTGGAAGCCTTTCAGATCTGACCCTATCCCTGGGCTGCCAAAGCATAGAGGCATAGAGGCCTTTCACCCTGAAGGCATGGGCTTGATTCCCATGGAGAATGTGTATGTCGCCCCTCCCGGGCTGGAGGCGTGTAAGTTGACACCGTTTGTTCTGCCCTTGGAAAATACAAGTAGGTGTACTCGGTTTGGGCTGCCTGGTGAAAGAGTTTGCAGTCGCCAGCCCTCTGAGTACTATTCCTCATGTTTGATTCCTAGCTAGGTAAACCCGGACTTCGGAGGCTAGATGGGAGCAAACGTGTTAAGCTTGTGGGGAAAGCCTTTGACCAATGGCAATATGCTTGTGCTTGCGGCGGGGATTTAGCAGGAACTCTCCCACTCAGGGTTTTTACCTTACGATAAGCTGTGCCTTTGGGCTGAAGCAGCGGGCGTGTCTGTATCACAGCCTGGGAAGCAGGGCCTGAGGGGAGGCTGCCACCTGACTGGCCTCCAGTATAGGCAGCTGAAAAATGGTCCCAAGCTTATGGAACCCGCTTACACCGAAATGTTTCGCTTCCGAAGAGGAGATTTTGCTACCATGCGTCAGCAGCTCGTCTCCCTCAGAGTGCTCTTCCTGTGTAGACTAGGGAAAAGCACCACGGTTTCCAGGATTTGAATGGCTCTTTTCCCAGTTGGTTTCATCCGTGAAAGAGCTAGAAGGGCTGATCTCAACCAATTGGCCCGCACACCGTGAGTCCTTGGGGTAGGGCAGTCCTGAGACAATGTGTCTCCAAAAAACGAAAGCAAAGTTTCCTGCCCCAGGAAAGCACAGCGACGCCTGGTGCTTTCTCTAGGAAATTCAAGTGGACTTGAAAGGTGAGGCCTAGACTCTATTGAGGAAAAGCTCGTGCTTACGGCTATCTTTCTCCCTCTCTCTGTCCGTAGCCTGGGCTCAGCCGTGTGGGAATGCTGAGTGGCAGAGTCTGCCTCTCTGCCAGGCTCAGAAGGCTTCTTCCCTTTAGGGCAATTCCGTTGGTGTCTTACTTCGTGGAGGAGGAATGAGGGCGCCCAGAGATTTTCTGACATGAAATAACTAAGGACAGAGCATCTGGAGGAGCTGGAAGCAGCCAAAAAGCCCGCATTCCTAAGGTGTCTGTGAGAGCTGCCAGACACTCTGCCGTCATAGGCCTAAGAATCTTTGTGACGGCATGGCAACACTTGGAATCCTAGGACACTGTGGAAGGGCGACTCGCAAACTGGGTGGAAGAAGCTTCCAAGCCCAGTGTTCTTTCACGTACCAAAGAGAACGCAAGTGTCTGAGGCTGGTAGCATTGTTGCTGGAGAGCACTGCATCCTGGTGGGCCTGTCGGCTACTTTCCTGTTTCCGACCCTCTCAGGAAACTCTTCCAAAACGCCGTTGGGATCCGCTTAGAGAGAGAAGCTGCGCAGTGGATGCTCGGAATATTAACCTATTTACTAGCCCCGGGTCCCAAGCATCGATCCTTCTCTGGAGGGTACCTACCCCACCAAGGGATTCAAGCAGGGAGTTTGCCTTGTACAACTTACACAGGAAACTGGGATGAGGTGTAGGGCCACTCTGCTTGTGCTCACACTACGTGCCCCAGAGAAGTTATGACGTAGCAGATATCAACCCCCTTTCTCGACCCATGTGGACCCCAAAGAAGCGCTGGGCAGTGGGTGTTCTCAGGCCAAGAGCAGTCCTTGTTCTGGCCTGCACCTGCTCTGTGGTTCAAAGGTTCTTTGACTCTGCTCCTTTGGAAGCCTTTCAGAGCTGACCCTATCCCTTGGCTGCTGAAGCAAAGAGGCATAGAGGCCTTTCACCCTGAAGGCATGGGCTTGTTTCCCATGGAAAGAGTGTATGTCGCCCCTCCCCGGCTGGAAGCGTGTAAGTTGACAACATTTGTTCTGCCCATGGAAAATACAAGAAGGTGTATTCGGTTGGGGCTGCCTGGTAAAACAGTTTGCAGTCGCCAGCACCCTGAGTACTATTCCTCAAGTTTGATTCCTAGCTAGGTAAACCCGGACTTCGGAGGCTAGATGGGAGCAAACGTGTTAAGCTTGTGGAGAAAGCCTTCGACCAATGGCAAAATGCTTGTACTAGTGGCGGGAATTAGGCAGGAACTCTCCCACTCAAGGTTTTTACCTTACGATAAGCTTTCCTTTTGGGCTGAACCAGGCGACGTGTCTGTATCACATCCTGGGAAGCAGGGCCTGAGGGGAATCTGCCACCTGACTGGCCTCCATTATAGGCAGCTGACAAAAAGGTCCCAAGCTTATGGAACCCGCTTACAACGAAATGTTTCTCTTCCGAAGAGGAGACTTTGCTACCCCGCGTCAGCAGCTCCACTCCCTCAGAGTGCTCTTCCTGTTTAGACTAGGGAAAACCACCACGGTTTCCAGGTTTTGAACGGCTCTTTTCCCTGTTGGTTTCAACCGTGAAAGAGCTTGAAGGGCTGATCTCAAGCAATCGGCCTGCACATCGTGAGTCCTTGGGGTAGGGCAGTCCTGAGTCAATGTGTCTCCTAAAGAACGAACGCAAAGGTTCCTGCCACAGGAAAGCACAGCGAGGCCTGGTGCTTTCTCTAGGAAATTCAAGTGGGCTTGAGAGGTGAGGCCTAGACTACATTGTGGCAAAGCTTGGGGCTACGGCTCTCGTTCTCCCTCTCTCTGGCCCATACCCTGTGCTCAGCCGTGTGTGAATGCTGATTGGGAGAGTCTGCCTCTCTGCCGGGCTCGGAAGGCTTCTTCCCGTTAGGGCAATTCCGTTTGTGTCTTACTTCATGGAGGAGGAATGAGGGCGCCCAGAGATTTTCTGACATGAAATAACTAATGACAGAGCATCTGGAGGAGCTGGTTTCTCGGTGGAAGGAGCCAAAATGCCAGCATTCCTAAGGTTTCTTTGAGAGCTGCCAGACACTCTGCCGTCATAGGCCTAAGAATTGGCCATTGTGACGGCATGGCAACGCTTGGAATCCTAGGACACTGTGGAAGGGCGACTACCAAACTGGATGGAAGAATCTTCCAAGCCCGGTGTTCTTTCATGCACCAAAGAGAACGCAAGTGTCTGAGGCTGGTAGCATTGCTTCTGGAGAGCACTGGCATCCTCGTGGGCCTGTCGGCTACTTTCCTATTTCCGACCCTCTCAGGAAACTCTTCCAAAATGCCATTGGAAGCCGCTTAGAGAGAACAGCTGCGAAGGGGATGCACAGAACATTAACCTAGATACCAGCCCAGGGTCCCAAGCATCCACTTTTATCTGGAGGGTACGTACCCCATGCAGGGATTCAAGCAGTGTGTTTTCCTAGTACAACTTACACAGGAAACAGGGAGGAGACGTTGGGTTTCTCTGCTTGTGCTCACTCTACGTGGCCTGGAGAAGTTATGACGCAGCAGATGTCAACCCCCTTTCTCCACACATGTGCACCCCAAAGTAGCGCTGGGCAGTGGGTGTTCTCAGGCCAAGAGCAGTCCTTGTTCTCGGCTGCACCTGCTCTGCCGTTCAAAGGTTCTTTATCTCTGCTCTTTTGGAAGCCTTTCAGATCTGACCCTATCCCTGGGCTGCCAAAGCATAGAGGCATAGAGGCCTTTCACCCTGAAGGCATGGGCTTGATTCCCATGGAGAATGTGTATGTCGCCCCTCCCGGGCTGGAGGCGTGTAAGTTGACACCGTTTGTTCTGCCCTTGGAAAATACAAGTAGGTGTACTCGGTTTGGGCTGCCTGGTGAAAGAGTTTGCAGTCGCCAGCCCTCTGAGTACTATTCCTCATGTTTGATTCCTAGCTAGGTAAACCCGGACTTCGGAGGCTAGATGGGAGCAAACGTGTTAAGCTTGTGGGGAAAGCCTTTGACCAATGGCAATATGCTTGTGCTTGCGGCGGGGATTTAGCAGGAACTCTCCCACTCAGGGTTTTTACCTTACGATAAGCTGTGCCTTTGGGCTGAAGCAGCGGGCGTGTCTGTATCACAACCTGGGAAGCAGGGCCTGAGGGGAGGCTGCCACCTGACTGGCCTCCAGTATAGGCAGCTGAAAAATGGTCCCAAGCTTATGGAACCCGCTTACACCGAAATGTTTCTCTTCAGAAGAGGAGATTTTGCTACCATGCGTCAGCAGCTCGTCTCCCTCAGAGTGCTCTTCCTGTGTAGACTAGGGAAAAGCACCACGGTTTCCAGGATTTGAACGGCTCTTTTCCCAGTTGGTTTCATCCGTGAAAGAGCTAGAAGGGCTGATCTCAACCAATTGGCCCGCACACCGTGAGTCCTTGGGGTAGGGCAGTCCTGAGACAATGTGTCTCCAAAAAACGAAAGCAAAGTTTCCTGCCCCAGGAAAGCACAGCGACGCCTGGTGCTTTCTCTAGGAAATTCAAGTGGACTTGAAAGGTGAGGCCTAGACTCTATTGAGGAAAAGCTCGTGCTTACGGCTATCTTTCTCCCTCTCTCTGTCCGTAGCCTGGGCTCAGCCGTGTGGGAATGCTGAGTGGCAGAGTCTGCCTCTCTGCCAGGCTCAGAAGGCTTCTTCCCTTTAGGGCAATTCCGTTGGTGTCTTACTTCGTGGAGGAGGAATGAGGGCGCCCAGAGATTTTCTGACATGAAATAACTAAGGACAGAGCATCTGGAGGAGCTGGAAGGAGCCAAAAAGCCCGCATTCCTAAGGTGTCTGTGAGAGCTGCCAGACACTCTGCCGTCATAGGCCTAAGAATCTTTGTGACGGCATGGCAACACTTGGAATCCTAGGACACTGTGGAAGGGCGACTCGCAAACTGGGTGGAAGAAGCTTCCAAGCCCAGTGTTCTTTCACGTACCAAAGAGAACGCAAGTGTCTGAGGCTGGTAGCATTGTTGCTGGAGAGCACTGCATCCTGGTGGGCCTGTCGGCTACTTTCCTGTTTCCGACCCTCTCAGGAAACTCTTCCAAAACGCCGTTGGGATCCGCTTAGAGAGAGAAGCTGCGCAGTGGATGCTCGGAATATTAACCTATTTACTAGCCCCGGGTCCCAAGCATCGATCCTTCTCTGGAGGGTACCTACCCCACCAAGGGATTCAAGCAGGGAGTTTGCCTTGTACAACTTACACAGGAAACTGGGATGAGGTGTAGGGCCACTCTGCTTGTGCTCACACTACGTGCCCCAGAGAAGTTATGACGTAGCAGATATCAACCCCCTTTCTCGACCCATGTGGACCCCAAAGAAGCGCTGAGCAGTGGGTGTTCTCAGGCCAAGAGCAGTTCTTGTTCTGGCCTGCACCTGCTCTGTGGTTCAAAGGTTCTTTGACTCTGCTCCTTTGGAAGCCTTTCAGAGCTGACCCTATCCCTTGGCTGCTGAAGCAAAGAGGCATAGAGGCCTTTCACCCTGAAGGCATGGGCTTGTTTCCCATGGAAAGAGTGTATGTCGCCCCTCCCCGGCTGGAAGCGTGTAAGTTGACAACATTTGTTCTGCCCATGGAAAATACAAGAAGGTGTATTCGGTTGGGGCTGCCTGGTAAAACAGTTTGCAGTCGCCAGCACCCTGAGTACTATTCCTCAAGTTTGATTCCTAGCTAGGTAAACCCGGACTTCGGAGGCTAGATGGGAGCAAACGTGTTAAGCTTGTGGAGAAAGCCTTTGAACAATTGCAATATGCTTGTACTAGTGGCGGGAATTAGGCAGGAACTCTCCCACTCAAGGTTTTTACCTTACGATAAGCTTTCCTTTTGGGCTGAACCAGGCGACGTGTCTGTATCACATCCTGGGAAGCAGGGCCTGAGGGGAATCTGCCACCTGACTGGCCTCCATTATAGGCAGCTGACAAAAAGGTCCCAAGCTTATGGAACCCGCTTACAACGAAATGTTTCTCTTCCGAAGAGGAGACTTTGCTACCCCGCGTCAGCAGCTCCACTCCCTCAGAGTGCTCTTCCTGTTTAGACTAGGGAAAACCACCACGGTTTCCAGGTTTTGAACGGCTCTTTTCCCTGTTGGTTTCAACCGTGAAAGAGCTTGAAGGGCTGATCTCAAGCAATCGGCCTGCACATCGTGAGTCCTTGGGGTAGGGCAGTCCTGAGTCAATGTGTCTCCTAAAGAACGAACGCAAAGGTTCCTGCCACAGGAAAGCACAGCGAGGCCTGGTGCTTTCTCTAGGAAATTCAAGTGGGCTTGAAAGGTGAGGCCTAGACTACATTGTGGCAAAGCTTGGGGCTACGGCTCTCGTTCTCCCTCTCTCTGGCCCATACCCTGTGCTCAGCCGTGTGTGAATGCTGATTGGGAGAGTCTGCCTCTCTGCCGGGCTCGGAAGGCTTCTTCCCGTTAGGGCAATTCCGTTTGTGTCTTACTTCATGGAGGAGGAATGAGGGCGCCCAGAGATTTTCTGACATGAAATAACTAATGACAGAGCATCTGGAGGAGCTGGTTTCTCAGTGGAAGGAGCCAAAATGCCAGCATTCCTAAGGTTTCTTTGAGAGCTGCCAGAGACTCTGCCGTCATAGGCCTAAGAATTGGCCATTGTGACGGCATGGCAACGCTTGGAATCCTAGGACACTGTGGAAGGGCGACTACCAAACTGGATGGAAGAATCTTCCAAGCCCGGTGTTCTTTCATGCACCAAAGAGAACGCAAGTGTCTGAGGCTGGTAGCATTGCTTCTGGAGAGCACTGGCATCCTCGTGGGCCTGTCGGCTACTTTCCTATTTCCGACCCTCTCAGGAAACTCTTCCAAAATGCCGTTGGAAGCCGCTTAGAGAGAACAGCTGCGAAGGGGATGCACAGAACATTAACCTAGATACCAGCCCAGGGTCCCAAGCATCCACTTTTATCTGGAGGGTACGTACCCCACGCAGGGATTCAAGCAGTGTGTTTTCCTAGTACAACTTACACAGGAAACAGGGAGGAGACGTTGGGTTTCTCTGCTTGTGCTCACTCTACGTGGCCTGGAGAAGTTATGACGCAGCAGATGTCAACCCCCTTTCTCCACACATGTGCACCCCAAAGTAGCGCTGGGCAGTGGGTGTTCTCAGGCCAAGAGCAGTCCTTGTTCTCGGCTGCACCTGCTCTGCCGTTCAAAGGTTCTTTATCTCTGCTCTTTTGGAAGCCTTTCAGATCTGACCCTATCCCTGGGCTGCCAAAGCATAGAGGCATAGAGGCCTTTCACCCTGAAGGCATGGGCTTGATTCCCATGGAGAATGTGTATGTCGCCCCTCCCGGGCTGGAGGCGTGTAAGTTGACACCGTTTGTTCTGCCCTTGGAAAATACAAGTAGGTGTACTCGGTTTGGGCTGCCTGGTGAAAGAGTTTGCAGTCGCCAGCCCTCTGAGTACTATTCCTCATGTTTGATTCCTAGCTAGGTAAACCCGGACTTCGGAGGCTAGATGGGAGCAAACGTGTTAAGCTTGTGGGGAAAGCCTTTGACCAATGGCAATATGCTTGTGCTTGCGGCGGGGATTTAGCAGGAACTCTCCCACTCAGGGTTTTTACCTTACGATAAGCTGTGCCTTTGGGCTGAAGCAGCGGGCGTGTCTGTATCACAGCCTGGGAAGCAGGGCCTGAGGGGAGGCTGCCACCTGACTGGCCTCCAGTATAGGCAGCTGAAAAATGGTCCCAAGCTTATGGAACCCGCTTACACCGAAATGTTTCGCTTCCGAAGAGGAGATTTTGCTACCATGCGTCAGCAGCTCGTCTCCCTCAGAGTGCTCTTCCTGTGTAGACTAGGGAAAAGCACCACGGTTTCCAGGATTTGAACGGCTCTTTTCCCAGTTGGTTTCATCCGTGAAAGAGCTAGAAGGGCTGATCTCAACCAATTGGCCCGCACACCGTGAGTCCTTGGGGTAGGGCAGTCCTGAGACAATGTGTCTCCAAAAAACGAAAGCAAAGTTTCCTGCCCCAGGAAAGCACAGCGACGCCTGGTGCTTTCTCTAGGAAATTCAAGTGGACTTGAAAGGTGAGGCCTAGACTCTATTGAGGAAAAGCTCGTGCTTACGGCTATCTTTCTCCCTCTCTCTGTCCGTAGCCTGGGCTCAGCCGTGTGGGAATGCTGAGTGGCAGAGTCTGCCTCTCTGCCAGGCTCAGAAGGCTTCTTCCCTTTAGGGCAATTCCGTTGGTGTCTTACTTCGTGGAGGAGGAATGAGGGCGCCCAGAGATTTTCTGACATGAAATAACTAAGGACAGAGCATCTGGAGGAGCTGGAAGGAGCCAAAAAGCCCGCATTCCTAAGGTGTCTGTGAGAGCTGCCAGACACTCTGCCGTCATAGGCCTAAGAATCTTTGTGACGGCATGGCAACACTTGGAATCCTAGGACACTGTGGAAGGGCGACTCGCAAACTGGGTGGAAGAAGCTTCCAAGCCCAGTGTTCTTTCACGTACCAAAGAGAACGCAAGTGTCTGAGGCTGGTAGCATTGTTGCTGGAGAGCACTGCATCCTGGTGGGCCTGTCGGCTACTTTCCTGTTTCCGACCCTCTCAGGAAACTCTTCCAAAACGCCGTTGGGATCCGCTTAGAGAGAGAAGCTGCGCAGTGGATGCTCGGAATATTAACCTATTTACTAGCCCCGGGTCCCAAGCATCGATCCTTCTCTGGAGGGTACCTACCCCACCAAGGGATTCAAGCAGGGAGTTTGCCTTGTACAACTTACACAGGAAACTGGGATGAGGTGTAGGGCCACTCTGCTTGTGCTCACACTACGTGCCCCAGAGAAGTTATGACGTAGCAGATATCAACCCCCTTTCTCGACCCATGTGGACCCCAAAGAAGCGCTGGGCAGTGGGTGTTCTCAGGCCAAGAGCAGTCCTTGTTCTGGCCTGCACCTGCTCTGTGGTTCAAAGGTTCTTTGACTCTGCTCCTTTGGAAGCCTTTCAGAGCTGACCCTATCCCTTGGCTGCTGAAGCAAAGAGGCATAGAGGCCTTTCACCCTGAAGGCATGGGCTTGTTTCCCATGGAAAGAGTGTATGTCGCCCCTCCCCGGCTGGAAGCGTGTAAGTTGACAACATTTGTTCTGCCCATGGAAAATACAAGAAGGTGTATTCGGTTGGGGCTGCCTGGTAAAACAGTTTGCAGTCGCCAGCACCCTGAGTACTATTCCTCAGGTTTGATTCCTAGCTAGGTAAACCCGGACTTCGGAGGCTAGATGGGAGCAAACGTGTTAAGCTTGTGGAGAAAGCCTTCGACCAATGGCAAAATGCTTGTACTAGTGGCGGGAATTAGGCAGGAACTCTCCCACTCAAGGTTTTTACCTTACGATAAGCTTTCCTTTTGGGCTGAACCAGGCGACGTGTCTGTATCACATCCTGGGAAGCAGGGCCTGAGGGGAATCTGCCACCTGACTGGCCTCCATTATAGGCAGCTGACAAAAAGGTCCCAAGCTTATGGAACCCGCTTACAACGAAATGTTTCTCTTCCGAAGAGGAGACTTTGCTACCCCGCGTCAGCAGCTCCACTCCCTCAGAGTGCTCTTCCTGTTTAGACTAGGGAAAACCACCACGGTTTCCAGGTTTTGAACGGCTCTTTTCCCTGTTGGTTTCAACCGTGAAAGAGCTTGAAGGGCTGATCTCAAGCAATCGGCCTGCACATCGTGAGTCCTTGGGGTAGGGCAGTCCTGAGTCAATGTGTCTCCTAAAGAACGAACGCAAAGGTTCCTGCCACAGGAAAGCACAGCGAGGCCTGGTGCTTTCTCTAGGAAATTCAAGTGGGCTTGAGAGGTGAGGCCTAGACTACATTGTGGCAAAGCTTGGGGCTACGGCTCTCGTTCTCCCTCTCTCTGGCCCATACCCTGTGCTCAGCCGTGTGTGAATGCTGATTGGGAGAGTCTGCCTCTCTGCCGGGCTCGGAAGGCTTCTTCCCGTTAGGGCAATTCCGTTTGTGTCTTACTTCATGGAGGAGGAATGAGGGCGCCCAGAGATTTTCTGACATGAAATAACTAATGACAGAGCATCTGGAGGAGCTGGTTTCTCGGTGGAAGGAGCCAAAATGCCAGCATTCCTAAGGTTTCTTTGAGAGCTGCCAGACACTCTGCCGTCATAGGCCTAAGAATTGGCCATTGTGACGGCATGGCAACGCTTGGAATCCTAGGACACTGTGGAAGGGCGACTACCAAACTGGATGGAAGAATCTTCCAAGCCCGGTGTTCTTTCATGCACCAAAGAGAACGCAAGTGTCTGAGGCTGGTAGCATTGCTTCTGGAGAGCACTGGCATCCTCGTGGGCCTGTCGGCTACTTTCCTATTTCCGACCCTCTCAGGAAACTCTTCCAAAATGCCGTTGGAAGCCGCTTAGAGAGAACAGCTGCGAAGGGGATGCACAGAACATTAACCTAGATACCAGCCCAGGGTCCCAAGCATCCACTTTTATCTGGAGGGTACGTACCCCACGCAGGGATTCAAGCAGTGTGTTTTCCTAGTACAACTTACACAGGAAACAGGGAGGAGACGTTGGGTTTCTCTGCTTGTGCTCACTCTACGTGGCCTGGAGAAGTTATGACGCAGCAGATGTCAACCCCCTTTCTCCACACATGTGCACCCCAAAGTAGCGCTGGGCAGTGGGTGTTCTCAGGCCAAGAGCAGTCCTTGTTCTCGGCTGCACCTGCTCTGCCGTTCAAAGGTTCTTTATCTCTGCTCTTTTGGAAGCCTTTCAGATCTGACCCTATCCCTGGGCTGCCAAAGCATAGAGGCATAGAGGCCTTTCACCCTGAAGGCATGGGCTTGATTCCCATGGAGAATGTGTATGTCGCCCCTCCCGGGCTGGAGGCGTGTAAGTTGACACCGTTTGTTCTGCCCTTGGAAAATACAAGTAGGTGTACTCGGTTTGGGCTGCCTGGTGAAAGAGTTTGCAGTCGCCAGCCCTCTGAGTACTATTCCTCATGTTTGATTCCTAGCTAGGTAAACCCGGACTTCGGAGGCTAGATGGGAGCAAACGTGTTAAGCTTGTGGGGAAAGCCTTTGACCAATGGCAATATGCTTGTGCTTGCGGCGGGGATTTAGCAGGAACTCTCCCACTCAGGGTTTTTACCTTACGATAAGCTGTGCCTTTGGGCTGAAGCAGCGGGCGTGTCTGTATCACAGCCTGGGAAGCAGGGCCTGAGGGGAGGCTGCCACCTGACTGGCCTCCAGTATAGGCAGCTGAAAAATGGTCCCAAGCTTATGGAACCCGCTTACACCGAAATGTTTCGCTTCCGAAGAGGAGATTTTGCTACCATGCGTCAGCAGCTCGTCTCCCTCAGAGTGCTCTTCCTGTGTAGACTAGGGAAAAGCACCACGGTTTCCAGGATTTGAACGGCTCTTTTCCCAGTTGGTTTCATCCGTGAAAGAGCTAGAAGGGCTGATCTCAACCAATTGGCCCGCACACCGTGAGTCCTTGGGGTAGGGCAGTCCTGAGACAATGTGTCTCCAAAAAACGAAAGCAAAGTTTCCTGCCCCAGGAAAGCACAGCGACGCCTGGTGCTTTCTCTAGGAAATTCAAGTGGACTTGAAAGGTGAGGCCTAGACTCTATTGAGGAAAAGCTCGTGCTTACGGCTATCTTTCTCCCTCTCTCTGTCCGTAGCCTGGGCTCAGCCGTGTGGGAATGCTGAGTGGCAGAGTCTGCCTCTCTGCCAGGCTCAGAAGGCTTCTTCCCTTTAGGGCAATTCCGTTGGTGTCTTACTTCGTGGAGGAGGAATGAGGGCGCCCAGAGATTTTCTGACATGAAATAACTAAGGACAGAGCATCTGGAGGAGCTGGAAGGAGCCAAAAAGCCCGCATTCCTAAGGTGTCTGTGAGAGCTGCCAGACACTCTGCCGTCATAGGCCTAAGAATCTTTGTGACGGCATGGCAACACTTGGAATCCTAGGACACTGTGGAAGGGCGACTCGCAAACTGGGTGGAAGAAGCTTCCAAGCCCAGTGTTCTTTCACGTACCAAAGAGAACGCAAGTGTCTGAGGCTGGTAGCATTGTTGCTGGAGAGCACTGCATCCTGGTGGGCCTGTCGGCTACTTTCCTGTTTCCGACCCTCTCAGGAAACTCTTCCAAAACGCCGTTGGGATCCGCTTAGAGAGAGAAGCTGCGCAGTGGATGCTCGGAATATTAACCTATTTACTAGCCCCGGGTCCCAAGCATCGATCCTTCTCTGGAGGGTACCTACCCCACCAAGGGATTCAAGCAGGGAGTTTGCCTTGTACAACTTACACAGGAAACTGGGATGAGGTGTAGGGCCACTCTGCTTGTGCTCACACTACGTGCCCCAGAGAAGTTATGACGTAGCAGATATCAACCCCCTTTCTCGACCCATGTGGACCCCAAAGAAGCGCTGGGCAGTGGGTGTTCTCAGGCCAAGAGCAGTCCTTGTTCTGGCCTGCACCTGCTCTGTGGTTCAAAGGTTCTTTGACTCTGCTCCTTTGGAAGCCTTTCAGAGCTGACCCTATCCCTTGGCTGCTGAAGCAAAGAGGCATAGAGGCCTTTCACCCTGAAGGCATGGGCTTGTTTCCCATGGAAAGAGTGTATGTCGCCCCTCCCCGGCTGGAAGCGTGTAAGTTGACAACATTTGTTCTGCCCATGGAAAATACAAGAAGGTGTATTCGGTTGGGGCTGCCTGGTAAAACAGTTTGCAGTCGCCAGCACCCTGAGTACTATTCCTCAGGTTTGATTCCTAGCTAGGTAAACCCGGACTTCGGAGGCTAGATGGGAGCAAACGTGTTAAGCTTGTGGAGAAAGCCTTCGACCAATGGCAAAATGCTTGTACTAGTGGCGGGAATTAGGCAGGAACTCTCCCACTCAAGGTTTTTACCTTACGATAAGCTTTCCTTTTGGGCTGAACCAGGCGACGTGTCTGTATCACATCCTGGGAAGCAGGGCCTGAGGGGAATCTGCCACCTGACTGGCCTCCATTATAGGCAGCTGACAAAAAGGTCCCAAGCTTATGGAACCCGCTTACAACGAAATGTTTCTCTTCCGAAGAGGAGACTTTGCTACCCCGCGTCAGCAGCTCCACTCCCTCAGAGTGCTCTTCCTGTTTAGACTAGGGAAAACCACCACGGTTTCCAGGTTTTGAACGGCTCTTTTCCCTGTTGGTTTCAACCGTGAAAGAGCTTGAAGGGCTGATCTCAAGCAATCGGCCTGCACATCGTGAGTCCTTGGGGTAGGGCAGTCCTGAGTCAATGTGTCTCCTAAAGAACGAACGCAAAGGTTCCTGCCACAGGAAAGCACAGCGAGGCCTGGTGCTTTCTCTAGGAAATTCAAGTGGGCTTGAGAGGTGAGGCCTAGACTACATTGTGGCAAAGCTTGGGGCTACGGCTCTCGTTCTCCCTCTCTCTGGCCCATACCCTGTGCTCAGCCGTGTGTGAATGCTGATTGGGAGAGTCTGCCTCTCTGCCGGGCTCGGAAGGCTTCTTCCCGTTAGGGCAATTCCGTTTGTGTCTTACTTCATGGAGGAGGAATGAGGGCGCCCAGAGATTTTCTGACATGAAATAACTAATGACAGAGCATCTGGAGGAGCTGGTTTCTCGGTGGAAGGAGCCAAAATGCCAGCATTCCTAAGGTTTCTTTGAGAGCTGCCAGACACTCTGCCGTCATAGGCCTAAGAATTGGCCATTGTGACGGCATGGCAACGCTTGGAATCCTAGGACACTGTGGAAGGGCGACTACCAAACTGGATGGAAGAATCTTCCAAGCCCGGTGTTCTTTCATGCACCAAAGAGAACGCAAGTGTCTGAGGCTGGTAGCATTGCTTCTGGAGAGCACTGGCATCCTCGTGGGCCTGTCGGCTACTTTCCTATTTCCGACCCTCTCAGGAAACTCTTCCAAAATGCCGTTGGAAGCCGCTTAGAGAGAACAGCTGCGAAGGGGATGCACAGAACATTAACCTAGATACCAGCCCAGGGTCCCAAGCATCCACTTTTATCTGGAGGGTACGTACCCCACGCAGGGATTCAAGCAGTGTGTTTTCCTAGTACAACTTACACAGGAAACAGGGAGGAGACGTTGGGTTTCTCTGCTTGTGCTCACTCTACGTGGCCTGGAGAAGTTATGACGCAGCAGATGTCAACCCCCTTTCTCCACACATGTGCACCCCAAAGTAGCGCTGGGCAGTGGGTGTTCTCAGGCCAAGAGCAGTCCTTGTTCTCGGCTGCACCTGCTCTGCCGTTCAAAGGTTCTTTATCTCTGCTCTTTTGGAAGCCTTTCAGATCTGACCCTATCCCTGGGCTGCCAAAGCATAGAGGCATAGAGGCCTTTCACCCTGAAGGCATGGGCTTGATTCCCATGGAGAATGTGTATGTCGCCCCTCCCGGGCTGGAGGCGTGTAAGTTGACACCGTTTGTTCTGCCCTTGGAAAATACAAGTAGGTGTACTCGGTTTGGGCTGCCTGGTGAAAGAGTTTGCAGTCGCCAGCCCTCTGAGTACTATTCCTCATGTTTGATTCCTAGCTAGGTAAACCCGGACTTCGGAGGCTAGATGGGAGCAAACGTGTTAAGCTTGTGGGGAAAGCCTTTGACCAATGGCAATATGCTTGTGCTTGCGGCGGGGATTTAGCAGGAACTCTCCCACTCAGGGTTTTTACCTTACGATAAGCTGTGCCTTTGGGCTGAAGCAGCGGGCGTGTCTGTATCACAGCCTGGGAAGCAGGGCCTGAGGGGAGGCTGCCACCTGACTGGCCTCCAGTATAGGCAGCTGAAAAATGGTCCCAAGCTTATGGAACCCGCTTACACCGAAATGTTTCTCTTCCGAAGAGGAGATTTTGCTACCATGCGTCAGCAGCTCGTCTCCCTCAGAGTGCTCTTCCTGTGTAGACTAGGGAAAAGCACCACGGTTTCCAGGATTTGAACGGCTCTTTTCCCAGTTGGTTTCATCCGTGAAAGAGCTAGAAGGGCTGATCTCAACCAATTGGCCCGCACACCGTGAGTCCTTGGGGTAGGGCAGTCCTGAGACAATGTGTCTCCAAAAAACGAAAGCAAAGTTTCCTGCCCCAGGAAAGCACAGCGACGCCTGGTGCTTTCTCTAGGAAATTCAAGTGGACTTGAAAGGTGAGGCCTAGACTCTATTGAGGAAAAGCTCGTGCTTACGGCTATCTTTCTCCCTCTCTCTGTCCGTAGCCTGGGCTCAGCCGTGTGGGAATGCTGAGTGGCAGAGTCTGCCTCTCTGCCAGGCTCAGAAGGCTTCTTCCCTTTAGGGCAATTCCGTTGGTGTCTTACTTCGTGGAGGAGGAATGAGGGCGCCCAGAGATTTTCTGACATGAAATAACTAAGGACAGAGCATCTGGAGGAGCTGGAAGGAGCCAAAAAGCCCGCATTCCTAAGGTGTCTGTGAGAGCTGCCAGACACTCTGCCGTCATAGGCCTAAGAATCTTTGTGACGGCATGGCAACACTTGGAATCCTAGGACACTGTGGAAGGGCGACTCGCAAACTGGGTGGAAGAAGCTTCCAAGCCCAGTGTTCTTTCACGTACCAAAGAGAACGCAAGTGTCTGAGGCTGGTAGCATTGTTGCTGGAGAGCACTGCATCCTGGTGGGCCTGTCGGCTACTTTCCTGTTTCCGACCCTCTCAGGAAACTCTTCCAAAACGCCGTTGGGATCCGCTTAGAGAGAGAAGCTGCGCAGTGGATGCTCGGAATATTAACCTATTTACTAGCCCCGGGTCCCAAGCATCGATCCTTCTCTGGAGGGTACCTACCCCACCAAGGGATTCAAGCAGGGAGTTTGCCTTGTACAACTTACACAGGAAACTGGGATGAGGTGTAGGGCCACTCTGCTTGTGCTCACACTACGTGCCCCAGAGAAGTTATGACGTAGCAGATATCAACCCCCTTTCTCGACCCATGTGGACCCCAAAGAAGCGCTGGGCAGTGGGTGTTCTCAGGCCAAGAGCAGTCCTTGTTCTGGCCTGCACCTGCTCTGTGGTTCAAAGGTTCTTTGACTCTGCTCCTTTGGAAGCCTTTCAGAGCTGACCCTATCCCTTGGCTGCTGAAGCAAAGAGGCATAGAGGCCTTTCACCCTGAAGGCATGGGCTTGTTTCCCATGGAAAGAGTGTATGTCGCCCCTCCCCGGCTGGAAGCGTGTAAGTTGACAACATTTGTTCTGCCCATGGAAAATACAAGAAGGTGTATTCGGTTGGGGCTGCCTGGTAAAACAGTTTGCAGTCGCCAGCACCCTGAGTACTATTCCTCAGGTTTGATTCCTAGCTAGGTAAACCCGGACTTCGGAGGCTAGATGGGAGCAAACGTGTTAAGCTTGTGGAGAAAGCCTTCGACCAATGGCAAAATGCTTGTACTAGTGGCGGGAATTAGGCAGGAACTCTCCCACTCAAGGTTTTTACCTTACGATAAGCTTTCCTTTTGGGCTGAACCAGGCGACGTGTCTGTATCACATCCTGGGAAGCAGGGCCTGAGGGGAATCTGCCACCTGACTGGCCTCCATTATAGGCAGCTGACAAAAAGGTCCCAAGCTTATGGAACCCGCTTACAACGAAATGTTTCTCTTCCGAAGAGGAGACTTTGCTACCCCGCGTCAGCAGCTCCACTCCCTCAGAGTGCTCTTCCTGTTTAGACTAGGGAAAACCACCACGGTTTCCAGGTTTTGAACGGCTCTTTTCCCTGTTGGTTTCAACCGTGAAAGAGCTTGAAGGGCTGATCTCAAGCAATCGGCCTGCACATCGTGAGTCCTTGGGGTAGGGCAGTCCTGAGTCAATGTGTCTCCTAAAGAACGAACGCAAAGGTTCCTGCCACAGGAAAGCACAGCGAGGCCTGGTGCTTTCTCTAGGAAATTCAAGTGGGCTTGAGAGGTGAGGCCTAGACTACATTGTGGCAAAGCTTGGGGCTACGGCTCTCGTTCTCCCTCTCTCTGGCCCATACCCTGTGCTCAGCCGTGTGTGAATGCTGATTGGGAGAGTCTGCCTCTCTGCCGGGCTCGGAAGGCTTCTTCCCGTTAGGGCAATTCCGTTTGTGTCTTACTTCATGGAGGAGGAATGAGGGCGCCCAGAGATTTTCTGACATGAAATAACTAATGACAGAGCATCTGGAGGAGCTGGTTTCTCGGTGGAAGGAGCCAAAATGCCAGCATTCCTAAGGTTTCTTTGAGAGCTGCCAGACACTCTGCCGTCATAGGCCTAAGAATTGGCCATTGTGACGGCATGGCAACGCTTGGAATCCTAGGACACTGTGGAAGGGCGACTACCAAACTGGATGGAAGAATCTTCCAAGCCCGGTGTTCTTTCATGCACCAAAGAGAACGCAAGTGTCTGAGGCTGGTAGCATTGCTTCTGGAGAGCACTGGCATCCTCGTGGGCCTGTCGGCTACTTTCCTATTTCCGACCCTCTCAGGAAACTCTTCCAAAATGCCGTTGGAAGCCGCTTAGAGAGAACAGCTGTGAAGGGGATGCACAGAACATTAACCTAGATACCAGCCCAGGGTCCCAAGCATCCACTTTTATCTGGAGGGTACGTACCCCACGCAGGGATTCAAGCAGTGTGTTTTCCTAGTACAACTTACACAGGAAACAGGGAGGAGACGTTGGGTTTCTCTGCTTGTGCTCACTCTACGTGGCCTGGAGAAGTTATGACGCAGCAGATGTCAACCCCCTTTCTCCACACATGTGCACCCCAAAGTAGCGCTGGGCAGTGGGTGTTCTCAGGCCAAGAGCAGTCCTTGTTCTCGGCTGCACCTGCTCTGCCGTTCAAAGGTTCTTTATCTCTGCTCTTTTGGAAGCCTTTCAGATCTGACCCTATCCCTGGGCTGCCAAAGCATAGAGGCATAGAGGCCTTTCACCCTGAAGGCATGGGCTTGATTCCCATGGAGAATGTGTATGTCGCCCCTCCCGGGCTGGAGGCGTGTAAGTTGACACCGTTTGTTCTGCCCTTGGACAATACAAGTAGGTGTACTCGGTTTGGGCTGCCTGGTGAAAGAGTTTGCAGTCTCCAGCCCTCTGAGTACTATTCCTCATGTTTGATTCCTAGCTAGGTAAACCCGGACTTCGGAGGCTAGATGGGAGCAAACGTGTTAAGCTTGTGGGGAAAGCCTTTGACCAATGGCAATATGCTTGTGCTTGCGGCGGGGATTTAGCAGGAACTCTCCCACTCAGGGTTTTTACCTTACGATAAGCTGTGCCTTTGGGCTGAAGCAGCGGGCGTGTCTGTATCACAACCTGGGAAGCAGGGCCTGAGGGGAGGCTGCCACCTGACTGGCCTCCAGTATAGGCAGCTGAAAAATGGTCCCAAGCTTATGGAACCCGCTTACACCGAAATGTTTCTCTTCCGAAGAGGAGATTTTGCTACCATGCGTCAGCAGCTCGTCTCCCTCAGAGTGCTCTTCCTGTGTAGACTAGGGAAAAGCACCACGGTTTCCAGGATTTGAACGGCTCTTTTCCCAGTTGGTTTCATCCGTGAAAGAGCTAGAAGGGCTGATCTCAACCAATTGGCCCGCACACCGTGAGTCCTTGGGGTAGGGCAGTCCTGAGACAATGTGTCTCCAAAAAACGAAAGCAAAGTTTCCTGCCCCAGGAAAGCACAGCGACGCCTGGTGCTTTCTCTAGGAAATTCAAGTGGACTTGAAAGGTGAGGCCTAGACTCTATTGAGGAAAAGCTCGTGCTTACGGCTATCTTTCTCCCTCTCTCTGTCCGTAGCCTGGGCTCAGCCGTGTGGGAATGCTGAGTGGCAGAGTCTGCCTCTCTGCCAGGCTCAGAAGGCTTCTTCCCTTTAGGGCAATTCCGTTGGTGTCTTACTTCGTGGAGGAGGAATGAGGGCGCCCAGAGATTTTCTGACATGAAATAACTAAGGACAGAGCATCTGGAGGAGCTGGAAGGAGCCAAAAAGCCCGCATTCCTAAGGTGTCTGTGAGAGCTGCCAGACACTCTGCCGTCATAGGCCTAAGAATCTTTGTG
The DNA here is from genome assembly GCF_949987535.1 of Balaenoptera acutorostrata. NCBI lineage: Eukaryota > Metazoa > Chordata > Mammalia > Artiodactyla > Balaenopteridae > Balaenoptera > Balaenoptera acutorostrata. The sequence continues at coordinate 32,503,069 of NC_080076.1, read as the reverse complement.
ACGGCATGGCAACACTTGGAATCCTAGGACACTGTGGAAGGGCGACTCGCAAACTGGGTGGAAGAAGCTTCCAAGCCCAGTGTTCTTTCACGTACCAAAGAGAACGCAAGTGTCTGAGGCTGGTAGCATTGTTGCTGGAGAGCACTGCATCCTCGTGGGCCTGTCGGCTACTTTCCTGTTTCCGACCCTCTCAGGAAACTCTTCCAAAACGCCGTTGGGATCCGCTTAGAGAGAGAAGCTGCGCAGTGGATGCTCGGAATATTAACCTATTTACTAGCCCCGGGTCCCAAGCATCGATCCTTCTCTGGAGGGTACCTACCCCACCAAGGGATTCAAGCAGGGAGTTTGCCTTGTACAACTTACACAGGAAACTGGGATGAGGTGTAGGGCCACTCTGCTTGTGCTCACACTACGTGCCCCAGAGAAGTTATGACGTAGCAGATATCAACCCCCTTTCTCGACCCATGTGGACCCCAAAGAAGCGCTGGGCAGTGGGTGTTCTCAGGCCAAGAGCAGTCCTTGTTCTGGCCTGCACCTGCTCTGTGGTTCAAAGGTTCTTTGACTCTGCTCCTTTGGAAGCCTTTCAGAGCTGACCCTATCCCTTGGCTGCTGAAGCAAAGAGGCATAGAGGCCTTTCACCCTGAAGGCATGGGCTTGTTTCCCATGGAAAGAGTGTATGTCGCCCCTCCCCGGCTGGAAGCGTGTAAGTTGACAACATTTGTTCTGCCCATGGAAAATACAAGAAGGTGTATTCGGTTGGGGCTGCCTGGTAAAACAGTTTGCAGTCGCCAGCACCCTGAGTACTATTCCTCAGGTTTGATTCCTAGCTAGGTAAACCCGGACTTCGGAGGCTAGATGGGAGCAAACGTGTTAAGCTTGTGGAGAAAGCCTTCGACCAATGGCAAAATGCTTGTACTAGTGGCGGGAATTAGGCAGGAACTCTCCCACTCAAGGTTTTTACCTTACGATAAGCTTTCCTTTTGGGCTGAACCAGGCGACGTGTCTGTATCACATCCTGGGAAGCAGGGCCTGAGGGGAATCTGCCACCTGACTGGCCTCCATTATAGGCAGCTGACAAAAAGGTCCCAAGCTTATGGAACCCGCTTACAACGAAATGTTTCTCTTCCGAAGAGGAGACTTTGCTACCCCGCGTCAGCAGCTCCACTCCCTCAGAGTGCTCTTCCTGTTTAGACTAGGGAAAACCACCACGGTTTCCAGGTTTTGAACGGCTCTTTTCCCTGTTGGTTTCAACCGTGAAAGAGCTTGAAGGGCTGATCTCAAGCAATCGGCCTGCACATCGTGAGTCCTTGGGGTAGGGCAGTCCTGAGTCAATGTGTCTCCTAAAGAACGAACGCAAAGGTTCCTGCCACAGGAAAGCACAGCGAGGCCTGGTGCTTTCTCTAGGAAATTCAAGTGGGCTTGAGAGGTGAGGCCTAGACTACATTGTGGCAAAGCTTGGGGCTACGGCTCTCGTTCTCCCTCTCTCTGGCCCATACCCTGTGCTCAGCCGTGTGTGAATGCTGATTGGGAGAGTCTGCCTCTCTGCCGGGCTCGGAAGGCTTCTTCCCGTTAGGGCAATTCCGTTTGTGTCTTACTTCATGGAGGAGGAATGAGGGCGCCCAGAGATTTTCTGACATGAAATAACTAATGACAGAGCATCTGGAGGAGCTGGTTTCTCGGTGGAAGGAGCCAAAATGCCAGCATTCCTAAGGTTTCTTTGAGAGCTGCCAGACACTCTGCCGTCATAGGCCTAAGAATTGGCCATTGTGACGGCATGGCAACGCTTGGAATCCTAGGACACTGTGGAAGGGCGACTACCAAACTGGATGGAAGAATCTTCCAAGCCCGGTGTTCTTTCATGCACCAAAGAGAACGCAAGTGTCTGAGGCTGGTAGCATTGCTTCTGGAGAGCACTGGCATCCTCGTGGGCCTGTCGGCTACTTTCCTATTTCCGACCCTCTCAGGAAACTCTTCCAAAATGCCGTTGGAAGCCGCTTAGAGAGAACAGCTGTGAAGGGGATGCACAGAACATTAACCTAGATACCAGCCCAGGGTCCCAAGCATCCACTTTTATCTGGAGGGTACGTACCCCACGCAGGGATTCAAGCAGTGTGTTTTCCTAGTACAACTTACACAGGAAACAGGGAGGAGACGTTGGGTTTCTCTGCTTGTGCTCACTCTACGTGGCCTGGAGAAGTTATGACGCAGCAGATGTCAACCCCCTTTCTCCACACATGTGCACCCCAAAGTAGCGCTGGGCAGTGGGTGTTCTCAGGCCAAGAGCAGTCCTTGTTCTCGGCTGCACCTGCTCTGCCGTTCAAAGGTTCTTTATCTCTGCTCTTTTGGAAGCCTTTCAGATCTGACCCTATCCCTGGGCTGCCAAAGCATAGAGGCATAGAGGCCTTTCACCCTGAAGGCATGGGCTTGATTCCCATGGAGAATGTGTATGTCGCCCCTCCCGGGCTGGAGGCGTGTAAGTTGACACCGTTTGTTCTGCCCTTGGAAAATACAAGTAGGTGTACTCGGTTTGGGCTGCCTGGTGAAAGAGTTTGCAGTCGCCAGCCCTCTGAGTACTATTCCTCATGTTTGATTCCTAGCTAGGTAAACCCGGACTTCGGAGGCTAGATGGGAGCAAACGTGTTAAGCTTGTGGGGAAAGCCTTTGACCAATGGCAATATGCTTGTGCTTGCGGCGGGGATTTAGCAGGAACTCTCCCACTCAGGGTTTTTACCTTACGATAAGCTGTGCCTTTGGGCTGAAGCAGCGGGCGTGTCTGTATCACAGCCTGGGAAGCAGGGCCTGAGGGGAGGCTGCCACCTGACTGGCCTCCAGTATAGGCAGCTGAAAAATGGTCCCAAGCTTATGGAACCCGCTTACACCGAAATGTTTCTCTTCCGAAGAGGAGACTTTGCTACCCCGCGTCAGCAGCTCCACTCCCTCAGAGTGCTCTTCCTGTGTAGACTAGGGAAAACCACCACGGTTTCCAGGTTTTGAACGGCTCTTTTCCCTGTTGGTTTCAACCGTGAAAGAGCTTGAAGGGCTGATCTCAAGCAATCGGCCTGCACATCGTGAGTCCTTGGGGTAGGGCAGTCCTGAGTCAATGTGTCTCCTAAAGAACGAACGCAAAGGTTCCTGCCACAGGAAAGCACAGCGAGGCCTGGTGCTTTCTCTAGGAAATTCAAGTGGGCTTGAGAGGTGAGGCCTAGACTACATTGTGGCAAAGCTTGGGGCTACGGCTCTCGTTCTCCCTCTCTCTGGCCCATACCCTGTGCTCAGCCGTGTGTGAATGCTGATTGGGAGAGTCTGCCTCTCTGCCGGGCTCGGAAGGCTTCTTCCCGTTAGGGCAATTCCGTTTGTGTCTTACTTCATGGAGGAGGAATGAGGGCGCCCAGACATTTTCTGACATGAAATAACTAATGACAGAGCATCTGGAGGAGCTGGTTTCTCGGTGGAAGGAGCCAAAATGCCAGCATTCCTAAGGTTTCTTTGAGAGCTGCCAGACACTCTGCCGTCATAGGCCTAAGAATTGGCCATTGTGACGGCATGGCAACGCTTGGAATCCTAGGACACTGTGGAAGGGCGACTACCAAACTGGATGGAAGAATCTTCCAAGCCCGGTGTTCTTTCATGCACCAAAGAGAACGCAAGTGTCTGAGGCTGGTAGCATTGCTTCTGGAGAGCACTGGCATCCTCGTGGGCCTGTCGGCTACTTTCCTATTTCCGACCCTCTCAGGAAACTCTTCCAAAATGCCGTTGGAAGCCGCTTAGAGAGAACAGCTGCGAAGGGGATGCACAGAACATTAACCTAGATACCAGCCCAGGGTCCCAAGCATCCACTTTTATCTGGAGGGTACGTACCCCACGCAGGGATTCAAGCAGTGTGTTTTCCTAGTACAACTTACACAGGAAACAGGGAGGAGACGTTGGGTTTCTCTGCTTGTGCTCACTCTACGTGGCCTGGAGAAGTTATGACGCAGCAGATGTCAACCCCCTTTCTCCACACATGTGCACCCCAAAGTAGCGCTGGGCAGTGGGTGTTCTCAGGCCAAGAGCAGTCCTTGTTCTCGGCTGCACCTGCTCTGCCGTTCAAAGGTTCTTTATCTCTGCTCTTTTGGAAGCCTTTCAGATCTGACCCTATCCCTGGGCTGCCAAAGCATAGAGGCATAGAGGCCTTTCACCCTGAAGGCATGGGCTTGATTCCCATGGAGAATGTGTATGTCGCCCCTCCCGGGCTGGAGGCGTGTAAGTTGACACCGTTTGTTCTGCCCTTGGAAAATACAAGTAGGTGTACTCGGTTTGGGCTGCCTGGTGAAAGAGTTTGCAGTCGCCAGCCCTCTGAGTACTATTCCTCATGTTTGATTCCTAGCTAGGTAAACCCGGACTTCGGAGGCTAGATGGGAGCAAACGTGTTAAGCTTGTGGGGAAAGCCTTTGACCAATGGCAATATGCTTGTGCTTGCGGCGGGGATTTAGCAGGAACTCTCCCACTCAGGGTTTTTACCTTACGATAAGCTGTGCCTTTGGGCTGAAGCAGCGGGCGTGTCTGTATCACAGCCTGGGAAGCAGGGCCTGAGGGGAGGCTGCCACCTGACTGGCCTCCAGTATAGGCAGCTGAAAAATGGTCCCAAGCTTATGGAACCCGCTTACACCGAAATGTTTCTCTTCCGAAGAGGAGATTTTGCTACCATGCGTCAGCAGCTCGTCTCCCTCAGAGTGCTCTTCCTGTGTAGACTAGGGAAAAGCACCACGGTTTCCAGGATTTGAACGGCTCTTTTCCCAGTTGGTTTCATCTGTGAAAGAGCTAGAAGGGCTGATCTCAACCAATTGGCCCGCACACCGTGAGTCCTTGGGGTAGGGCAGTCCTGAGACAATGTGTCTCCAAAAAACGAAAGCAAAGTTTCCTGCCCCAGGAAAGCACAGCGACGCCTGGTGCTTTCTCTAGGAAATTCAAGTGGACTTGAAAGGTGAGGCCTAGACTCTATTGAGGAAAAGCTCGTGCTTACGGCTATCTTTCTCCCTCTCTCTGTCCGTAGCCTGGGCTCAGCCGTGTGGGAATGCTGAGTGGCAGAGTCTGCCTCTCTGCCAGGCTCAGAAGGCTTCTTCCCTTTAGGGCAATTCCGTTGGTGTCTTACTTCGTGGAGGAGGAATGAGGGCGCCCAGAGATTTTCTGACATGAAATAACTAAGGACAGAGCATCTGGAGGAGCTGGAAGGAGCCAAAAAGCCCGCATTCCTAAGGTGTCTGTGAGAGCTGCCAGACACTCTGCCGTCATAGGCCTAAGAATCTTTGTGACGGCATGGCAACACTTGGAATCCTAGGACACTGTGGAAGGGCGACTCGCAAACTGGGTGGAAGAAGCTTCCAAGCCCAGTGTTCTTTCACGTACCAAAGAGAACGCAAGTGTCTGAGGCTGGTAGCATTGTTGCTGGAGAGCACTGCATCCTCGTGGGCCTGTCGGCTACTTTCCTGTTTCCGACCCTCTCAGGAAACTCTTCCAAAACGCCGTTGGGATCCGCTTAGAGAGAGAAGCTGCGCAGTGGATGCTCGGAATATTAACCTATTTACTAGCCCCGGGTCCCAAGCATCGATCCTTCTCTGGAGGGTACCTACCCCACCAAGGGATTCAAGCAGGGAGTTTGCCTTGTACAACTTACACAGGAAACTGGGATGAGGTGTAGGGCCACTCTGCTTGTGCTCACACTACGTGCCCCAGAGAAGTTATGACGTAGCAGATATCAACCCCCTTTCTCGACCCATGTGGACCCCAAAGAAGCGCTGGGCAGTGGGTGTTCTCAGGCCAAGAGCAGTCCTTGTTCTGGCCTGCACCTGCTCTGTGGTTCAAAGGTTCTTTGACTCTGCTCCTTTGGAAGCCTTTCAGAGCTGACCCTATCCCTTGGCTGCTGAAGCAAAGAGGCATAGAGGCCTTTCACCCTGAAGGCATGGGCTTGTTTCCCATGGAAAGAGTGTATGTCGCCCCTCCCCGGCTGGAAGCGTGTAAGTTGACAACATTTGTTCTGCCCATGGAAAATACAAGAAGGTGTATTCGGTTGGGGCTGCCTGGTAAAACAGTTTGCAGTCGCCAGCACCCTGAGTACTATTCCTCAGGTTTGATTCCTAGCTAGGTAAACCCGGACTTCGGAGGCTAGATGGGAGCAAACGTGTTAAGCTTGTGGAGAAAGCCTTCGACCAATGGCAAAATGCTTGTACTAGTGGCGGGAATTAGGCAGGAACTCTCCCACTCAAGGTTTTTACCTTACGATAAGCTTTCCTTTTGGGCTGAACCAGGCGACGTGTCTGTATCACATCCTGGGAAGCAGGGCCTGAGGGGAATCTGCCACCTGACTGGCCTCCATTATAGGCAGCTGACAAAAAGGTCCCAAGCTTATGGAACCCGCTTACAACGAAATGTTTCTCTTCCGAAGAGGAGACTTTGCTACCCCGCGTCAGCAGCTCCACTCCCTCAGAGTGCTCTTCCTGTTTAGACTAGGGAAAACCACCACGGTTTCCAGGTTTTGAACGGCTCTTTTCCCTGTTGGTTTCAACCGTGAAAGAGCTTGAAGGGCTGATCTCAAGCAATCGGCCTGCACATCGTGAGTCCTTGGGGTAGGGCAGTCCTGAGTCAATGTGTCTCCTAAAGAACGAACGCAAAGGTTCCTGCCACAGGAAAGCACAGCGAGGCCTGGTGCTTTCTCTAGGAAATTCAAGTGGGCTTGAGAGGTGAGGCCTAGACTACATTGTGGCAAAGCTTGGGGCTACGGCTCTCGTTCTCCCTCTCTCTGGCCCATACCCTGTGCTCAGCCGTGTGTGAATGCTGATTGGGAGAGTCTGCCTCTCTGCCGGGCTCGGAAGGCTTCTTCCCGTTAGGGCAATTCCGTTTGTGTCTTACTTCATGGAGGAGGAATGAGGGCGCCCAGAGATTTTCTGACATGAAATAACTAATGACAGAGCATCTGGAGGAGCTGGTTTCTCGGTGGAAGGAGCCAAAATGCCAGCATTCCTAAGGTTTCTTTGAGAGCTGCCAGACACTCTGCCGTCATAGGCCTAAGAATTGGCCATTGTGACGGCATGGCAACGCTTGGAATCCTAGGACACTGTGGAAGGGCGACTACCAAACTGGATGGAAGAATCTTCCAAGCCCGGTGTTCTTTCATGCACCAAAGAGAACGCAAGTGTCTGAGGCTGGTAGCATTGCTTCTGGAGAGCACTGGCATCCTCGTGGGCCTGTCGGCTACTTTCCTATTTCCGACCCTCTCAGGAAACTCTTCCAAAATGCCGTTGGAAGCCGCTTAGAGAGAACAGCTGTGAAGGGGATGCACAGAACATTAACCTAGATACCAGCCCAGGGTCCCAAGCATCCACTTTTATCTGGAGGGTACGTACCCCACGCAGGGATTCAAGCAGTGTGTTTTCCTAGTACAACTTACACAGGAAACAGGGAGGAGACGTTGGGTTTCTCTGCTTGTGCTCACTCTACGTGGCCTGGAGAAGTTATGACGCAGCAGATGTCAACCCCCTTTCTCCACACATGTGCACCCCAAAGTAGCGCTGGGCAGTGGGTGTTCTCAGGCCAAGAGCAGTCCTTGTTCTCGGCTGCACCTGCTCTGCCGTTCAAAGGTTCTTTATCTCTGCTCTTTTGGAAGCCTTTCAGATCTGACCCTATCCCTGGGCTGCCAAAGCATAGAGGCATAGAGGCCTTTCACCCTGAAGGCATGGGCTTGATTCCCATGGAGAATGTGTATGTCGCCCCTCCCGGGCTGGAGGCGTGTAAGTTGACACCGTTTGTTCTGCCCTTGGACAATACAAGTAGGTGTACTCGGTTTGGGCTGCCTGGTGAAAGAGTTTGCAGTCTCCAGCCCTCTGAGTACTATTCCTCATGTTTGATTCCTAGCTAGGTAAACCCGGACTTCGGAGGCTAGATGGGAGCAAACGTGTTAAGCTTGTGGGGAAAGCCTTTGACCAATGGCAATATGCTTGTGCTTGCGGCGGGGATTTAGCAGGAACTCTCCCACTCAGGGTTTTTACCTTACGATAAGCTGTGCCTTTGGGCTGAAGCAGCGGGCGTGTCTGTATCACAGCCTGGGAAGCAGGGCCTGAGGGGAGGCTGCCACCTGACTGGCCTCCAGTATAGGCAGCTGAAAAATGGTCCCAAGCTTATGGAACCCGCTTACACCGAAATGTTTCTCTTCCGAAGAGGAGATTTTGCTACCATGCGTCAGCAGCTCGTCTCCCTCAGAGTGCTCTTCCTGTGTAGACTAGGGAAAAGCACCACGGTTTCCAGGATTTGAACGGCTCTTTTCCCAGTTGGTTTCATCCGTGAAAGAGCTAGAAGGGCTGATCTCAACCAATTGGCCCGCACACCGTGAGTCCTTGGGGTAGGGCAGTCCTGAGACAATGTGTCTCCAAAAAACGAAAGCAAAGTTTCCTGCCCCAGGAAAGCACAGCGACGCCTGGTGCTTTCTCTAGGAAATTCAAGTGGACTTGAAAGGTGAGGCCTAGACTCTATTGAGGAAAAGCTCGTGCTTACGGCTATCTTTCTCCCTCTCTCTGTCCGTAGCCTGGGCTCAGCCGTGTGGGAATGCTGAGTGGCAGAGTCTGCCTCTCTGCCAGGCTCAGAAGGCTTCTTCCCTTTAGGGCAATTCCGTTGGTGTCTTACTTCGTGGAGGAGGAATGAGGGCGCCCAGAGATTTTCTGACATGAAATAACTAAGGACAGAGCATCTGGAGGAGCTGGAAGGAGCCAAAAAGCCCGCATTCCTAAGGTGTCTGTGAGAGCTGCCAGACACTCTGCCGTCATAGGCCTAAGAATCTTTGTGACGGCATGGCAACACTTGGAATCCTAGGACACTGTGGAAGGGCGACTCGCAAACTGGGTGGAAGAAGCTTCCAAGCCCAGTGTTCTTTCACGTACCAAAGAGAACGCAAGTGTCTGAGGCTGGTAGCATTGTTGCTGGAGAGCACTGCATCCTCGTGGGCCTGTCGGCTACTTTCCTGTTTCCGACCCTCTCAGGAAACTCTTCCAAAACGCCGTTGGGATCCGCTTAGAGAGAGAAGCTGCGCAGTGGATGCTCGGAATATTAACCTATTTACTAGCCCCGGGTCCCAAGCATCGATCCTTCTCTGGAGGGTACCTACCCCACCAAGGGATTCAAGCAGGGAGTTTGCCTTGTACAACTTACACAGGAAACTGGGATGAGGTGTAGGGCCACTCTGCTTGTGCTCACACTACGTGCCCCAGAGAAGTTATGACGTAGCAGATATCAACCCCCTTTCTCGACCCATGTGGACCCCAAAGAAGCGCTGGGCAGTGGGTGTTCTCAGGCCAAGAGCAGTCCTTGTTCTGGCCTGCACCTGCTCTGTGGTTCAAAGGTTCTTTGACTCTGCTCCTTTGGAAGCCTTTCAGAGCTGACCCTATCCCTTGGCTGCTGAAGCAAAGAGGCATAGAGGCCTTTCACCCTGAAGGCATGGGCTTGTTTCCCATGGAAAGAGTGTATGTCGCCCCTCCCCGGCTGGAAGCGTGTAAGTTGACAACATTTGTTCTGCCCATGGAAAATACAAGAAGGTGTATTCGGTTGGGGCTGCCTGGTAAAACAGTTTGCAGTCGCCAGCACCCTGAGTACTATTCCTCAGGTTTGATTCCTAGCTAGGTAAACCCGGACTTCGGAGGCTAGATGGGAGCAAACGTGTTAAGCTTGTGGAGAAAGCCTTCGACCAATGGCAAAATGCTTGTACTAGTGGCGGGAATTAGGCAGGAACTCTCCCACTCAAGGTTTTTACCTTACGATAAGCTTTCCTTTTGGGCTGAACCAGGCGACGTGTCTGTATCACATCCTGGGAAGCAGGGCCTGAGGGGAATCTGCCACCTGACTGGCCTCCATTATAGGCAGCTGACAAAAAGGTCCCAAGCTTATGGAACCCGCTTACAACGAAATGTTTCTCTTCCGAAGAGGAGACTTTGCTACCCCGCGTCAGCAGCTCCACTCCCTCAGAGTGCTCTTCCTGTTTAGACTAGGGAAAACCACCACGGTTTCCAGGTTTTGAACGGCTCTTTTCCCTGTTGGTTTCAACCGTGAAAGAGCTTGAAGGGCTGATCTCAAGCAATCGGCCTGCACATCGTGAGTCCTTGGGGTAGGGCAGTCCTGAGTCAATGTGTCTCCTAAAGAACGAACGCAAAGGTTCCTGCCACAGGAAAGCACAGCGAGGCCTGGTGCTTTCTCTAGGAAATTCAAGTGGGCTTGAGAGGTGAGGCCTAGACTACATTGTGGCAAAGCTTGGGGCTACGGCTCTCGTTCTCCCTCTCTCTGGCCCATACCCTGTGCTCAGCCGTGTGTGAATGCTGATTGGGAGAGTCTGCCTCTCTGCCGGGCTCGGAAGGCTTCTTCCCGTTAGGGCAATTCCGTTTGTGTCTTACTTCATGGAGGAGGAATGAGGGCGCCCAGAGATTTTCTGACATGAAATAACTAATGACAGAGCATCTGGAGGAGCTGGTTTCTCGGTGGAAGGAGCCAAAATGCCAGCATTCCTAAGGTTTCTTTGAGAGCTGCCAGACACTCTGCCGTCATAGGCCTAAGAATTGGCCATTGTGACGGCATGGCAACGCTTGGAATCCTAGGACACTGTGGAAGGGCGACTACCAAACTGGATGGAAGAATCTTCCAAGCCCGGTGTTCTTTCATGCACCAAAGAGAACGCAAGTGTCTGAGGCTGGTAGCATTGCTTCTGGAGAGCACTGGCATCCTCGTGGGCCTGTCGGCTACTTTCCTATTTCCGACCCTCTCAGGAAACTCTTCCAAAATGCCGTTGGAAGCCGCTTAGAGAGAACAGCTGCGAAGGGGATGCACAGAACATTAACCTAGATACCAGCCCAGGGTCCCAAGCATCCACTTTTATCTGGAGGGTACGTACCCCACGCAGGGATTCAAGCAGTGTGTTTTCCTAGTACAACTTACACAGGAAACAGGGAGGAGACGTTGGGTTTCTCTGCTTGTGCTCACTCTACGTGGCCTGGAGAAGTTATGACGCAGCAGATGTCAACCCCCTTTCTCCACACATGTGCACCCCAAAGTAGCGCTGGGCAGTGGGTGTTCTCAGGCCAAGAGCAGTCCTTGTTCTCGGCTGCACCTGCTCTGCCGTTCAAAGGTTCTTTATCTCTGCTCTTTTGGAAGCCTTTCAGATCTGACCCTATCCCTGGGCTGCCAAAGCATAGAGGCATAGAGGCCTTTCACCCTGAAGGCATGGGCTTGATTCCCATGGAGAATGTGTATGTCGCCCCTCCCGGGCTGGAGGCGTGTAAGTTGACACCGTTTGTTCTGCCCTTGGAAAATACAAGTAGGTGTACTCGGTTTGGGCTGCCTGGTGAAAGAGTTTGCAGTCGCCAGCCCTCTGAGTACTATTCCTCATGTTTGATTCCTAGCTAGGTAAACCCGGACTTCGGAGGCTAGATGGGAGCAAACGTGTTAAGCTTGTGGGGAAAGCCTTTGACCAATGGCAATATGCTTGTGCTTGCGGCGGGGATTTAGCAGGAACTCTCCCACTCAGGGTTTTTACCTTACGATAAGCTGTGCCTTTGGGCTGAAGCAGCGGGCGTGTCTGTATCACAGCCTGGGAAGCAGGGCCTGAGGGGAGGCTGCCACCTGACTGGCCTCCAGTATAGGCAGCTGAAAAATGGTCCCAAGCTTATGGAACCCGCTTACACCGAAATGTTTCTCTTCCGAAGAGGAGACTTTGCTACCCCGCGTCAGCAGCTCCACTCCCTCAGAGTGCTCTTCCTGTGTAGACTAGGGAAAACCACCACGGTTTCCAGGTTTTGAACGGCTCTTTTCCCTGTTGGTTTCAACCGTGAAAGAGCTTGAAGGGCTGATCTCAAGCAATCGGCCTGCACATCGTGAGTCCTTGGGGTAGGGCAGTCCTGAGTCAATGTGTCTCCTAAAGAACGAACGCAAAGGTTCCTGCCACAGGAAAGCACAGCGAGGCCTGGTGCTTTCTCTAGGAAATTCAAGTGGGCTTGAGAGGTGAGGCCTAGACTACATTGTGGCAAAGCTTGGGGCTACGGCTCTCGTTCTCCCTCTCTCTGGCCCATACCCTGTGCTCAGCCGTGTGTGAATGCTGATTGGGAGAGTCTGCCTCTCTGCCGGGCTCGGAAGGCTTCTTCCCGTTAGGGCAATTCCGTTTGTGTCTTACTTCATGGAGGAGGAATGAGGGCGCCCAGAGATTTTCTGACATGAAATAACTAATGACAGAGCATCTGGAGGAGCTGGTTTCTCGGTGGAAGGAGCCAAAATGCCAGCATTCCTAAGGTTTCTTTGAGAGCTGCCAGACACTCTGCCGTCATAGGCCTAAGAATTGGCCATTGTGACGGCATGGCAACGCTTGGAATCCTAGGACACTGTGGAAGGGCGACTACCAAACTGGATGGAAGAATCTTCCAAGCCCGGTGTTCTTTCATGCACCAAAGAGAACGCAAGTGTCTGAGGCTGGTAGCATTGCTTCTGGAGAGCACTGGCATCCTCGTGGGCCTGTCGGCTACTTTCCTATTTCCGACCCTCTCAGGAAACTCTTCCAAAATGCCGTTGGAAGCCGCTTAGAGAGAACAGCTGCGAAGGGGATGCACAGAACATTAACCTAGATACCAGCCCAGGGTCCCAAGCATCCACTTTTATCTGGAGGGTACGTACCCCACGCAGGGATTCAAGCAGTGTGTTTTCCTAGTACAACTTACACAGGAAACAGGGAGGAGACGTTGGGTTTCTCTGCTTGTGCTCACTCTACGTGGCCTGGAGAAGTTATGACGCAGCAGATGTCAACCCCCTTTCTCCACACATGTGCACCCCAAAGTAGCGCTGGGCAGTGGGTGTTCTCAGGCCAAGAGCAGTCCTTGTTCTCGGCTGCACCTGCTCTGCCGTTCAAAGGTTCTTTATCTCTGCTCTTTTGGAAGCCTTTCAGATCTGACCCTATCCCTGGGCTGCCAAAGCATAGAGGCATAGAGGCCTTTCACCCTGAAGGCATGGGCTTGATTCCCATGGAGAATGTGTATGTCGCCCCTCCCGGGCTGGAGGCGTGTAAGTTGACACCGTTTGTTCTGCCCTTGGAAAATACAAGTAGGTGTACTCGGTTTGGGCTGCCTGGTGAAAGAGTTTGCAGTCGCCAGCCCTCTGAGTACTATTCCTCATGTTTGATTCCTAGCTAGGTAAACCCGGACTTCGGAGGCTAGATGGGAGCAAACGTGTTAAGCTTGTGGGGAAAGCCTTTGACCAATGGCAATATGCTTGTGCTTGCGGCGGGGATTTAGCAGGAACTCTCCCACTCAGGGTTTTTACCTTACGATAAGCTGTGCCTTTGGGCTGAAGCAGCGGGCGTGTCTGTATCACAGCCTGGGAAGCAGGGCCTGAGGGGAGGCTGCCACCTGACTGGCCTCCAGTATAGGCAGCTGAAAAATGGTCCCAAGCTTATGGAACCCGCTTACACCGAAATGTTTCTCTTCCGAAGAGGAGATTTTGCTACCATGCGTCAGCAGCTCGTCTCCCTCAGAGTGCTCTTCCTGTGTAGACTAGGGAAAAGCACCACGGTTTCCAGGATTTGAACGGCTCTTTTCCCAGTTGGTTTCATCTGTGAAAGAGCTAGAAGGGCTGATCTCAACCAATTGGCCCGCACACCGTGAGTCCTTGGGGTAGGGCAGTCCTGAGACAATGTGTCTCCAAAAAACGAAAGCAAAGTTTCCTGCCCCAGGAAAGCACAGCGACGCCTGGTGCTTTCTCTAGGAAATTCAAGTGGACTTGAAAGGTGAGGCCTAGACTCTATTGAGGAAAAGCTCGTGCTTACGGCTATCTTTCTCCCTCTCTCTGTCCGTAGCCTGGGCTCAGCCGTGTGGGAATGCTGAGTGGCAGAGTCTGCCTCTCTGCCAGGCTCAGAAGGCTTCTTCCCTTTAGGGCAATTCCGTTGGTGTCTTACTTCGTGGAGGAGGAATGAGGGCGCCCAGAGATTTTCTGACATGAAATAACTAAGGACAGAGCATCTGGAGGAGCTGGAAGGAGCCAAAAAGCCCGCATTCCTAAGGTGTCTGTGAGAGCTGCCAGACACTCTGCCGTCATAGGCCTAAGAATCTTTGTGACGGCATGGCAACACTTGGAATCCTAGGACACTGTGGAAGGGCGACTCGCAAACTGGGTGGAAGAAGCTTCCAAGCCCAGTGTTCTTTCACGTACCAAAGAGAACGCAAGTGTCTGAGGCTGGTAGCATTGTTGCTGGAGAGCACTGCATCCTCGTGGGCCTGTCGGCTACTTTCCTGTTTCCGACCCTCTCAGGAAACTCTTCCAAAACGCCGTTGGGATCCGCTTAGAGAGAGAAGCTGCGCAGTGGATGCTCGGAATATTAACCTATTTACTAGCCCCGGGTCCCAAGCATCGATCCTTCTCTGGAGGGTACCTACCCCACCAAGGGATTCAAGCAGGGAGTTTGCCTTGTACAACTTACACAGGAAACTGGGATGAGGTGTAGGGCCACTCTGCTTGTGCTCACACTACGTGCCCCAGAGAAGTTATGACGTAGCAGATATCAACCCCCTTTCTCGACCCATGTGGACCCCAAAGAAGCGCTGGGCAGTGGGTGTTCTCAGGCCAAGAGCAGTCCTTGTTCTGGCCTGCACCTGCTCTGTGGTTCAAAGGTTCTTTGACTCTGCTCCTTTGGAAGCCTTTCAGAGCTGACCCTATCCCTTGGCTGCTGAAGCAAAGAGGCATAGAGGCCTTTCACCCTGAAGGCATGGGCTTGTTTCCCATGGAAAGAGTGTATGTCGCCCCTCCCCGGCTGGAAGCGTGTAAGTTGACAACATTTGTTCTGCCCATGGAAAATACAAGAAGGTGTATTCGGTTGGGGCTGCCTGGTAAAACAGTTTGCAGTCGCCAGCACCCTGAGTACTATTCCTCAGGTTTGATTCCTAGCTAGGTAAACCCGGACTTCGGAGGCTAGATGGGAGCAAACGTGTTAAGCTTGTGGAGAAAGCCTTCGACCAATGGCAAAATGCTTGTACTAGTGGCGGGAATTAGGCAGGAACTCTCCCACTCAAGGTTTTTACCTTACGATAAGCTTTCCTTTTGGGCTGAACCAGGCGACGTGTCTGTATCACATCCTGGGAAGCAGGGCCTGAGGGGAATCTGCCACCTGACTGGCCTCCATTATAGGCAGCTGACAAAAAGGTCCCAAGCTTATGGAACCCGCTTACAACGAAATGTTTCTCTTCCGAAGAGGAGACTTTGCTACCCCGCGTCAGCAGCTCCACTCCCTCAGAGTGCTCTTCCTGTTTAGACTAGGGAAAACCACCACGGTTTCCAGGTTTTGAACGGCTCTTTTCCCTGTTGGTTTCAACCGTGAAAGAGCTTGAAGGGCTGATCTCAAGCAATCGGCCTGCACATCGTGAGTCCTTGGGGTAGGGCAGTCCTGAGTCAATGTGTCTCCTAAAGAACGAACGCAAAGGTTCCTGCCACAGGAAAGCACAGCGAGGCCTGGTGCTTTCTCTAGGAAATTCAAGTGGGCTTGAGAGGTGAGGCCTAGACTACATTGTGGCAAAGCTTGGGGCTACGGCTCTCGTTCTCCCTCTCTCTGGCCCATACCCTGTGCTCAGCCGTGTGTGAATGCTGATTGGGAGAGTCTGCCTCTCTGCCGGGCTCGGAAGGCTTCTTCCCGTTAGGGCAATTCCGTTTGTGTCTTACTTCATGGAGGAGGAATGAGGGCGCCCAGAGATTTTCTGACATGAAATAACTAATGACAGAGCATCTGGAGGAGCTGGTTTCTCGGTGGAAGGAGCCAAAATGCCAGCATTCCTAAGGTTTCTTTGAGAGCTGCCAGACACTCTGCCGTCATAGGCCTAAGAATTGGCCATTGTGACGGCATGGCAACGCTTGGAATCCTAGGACACTGTGGAAGGGCGACTACCAAACTGGATGGAAGAATCTTCCAAGCCCGGTGTTCTTTCATGCACCAAAGAGAACGCAAGTGTCTGAGGCTGGTAGCATTGCTTCTGGAGAGCACTGGCATCCTCGTGGGCCTGTCGGCTACTTTCCTATTTCCGACCCTCTCAGGAAACTCTTCCAAAATGCCGTTGGAAGCCGCTTAGAGAGAACAGCTGCGAAGGGGATGCACAGAACATTAACCTAGATACCAGCCCAGGGTCCCAAGCATCCACTTTTATCTGGAGGGTACGTACCCCACGCAGGGATTCAAGCAGTGTGTTTTCCTAGTACAACTTACACAGGAAACAGGGAGGAGACGTTGGGTTTCTCTGCTTGTGCTCACTCTACGTGGCCTGGAGAAGTTATGACGCAGCAGATGTCAACCCCCTTTCTCCACACATGTGCACCCCAAAGTAGCGCTGGGCAGTGGGTGTTCTCAGGCCAAGAGCAGTCCTTGTTCTCGGCTGCACCTGCTCTGCCGTTCAAAGGTTCTTTATCTCTGCTCTTTTGGAAGCCTTTCAGATCTGACCCTATCCCTGGGCTGCCAAAGCATAGAGGCATAGAGGCCTTTCACCCTGAAGGCATGGGCTTGATTCCCATGGAGAATGTGTATGTCGCCCCTCCCGGGCTGGAGGCGTGTAAGTTGACACCGTTTGTTCTGCCCTTGGAAAATACAAGTAGGTGTACTCGGTTTGGGCTGCCTGGTGAAAGAGTTTGCAGTCGCCAGCCCTCTGAGTACTATTCCTCATGTTTGATTCCTAGCTAGGTAAACCCGGACTTCGGAGGCTAGATGGGAGCAAACGTGTTAAGCTTGTGGGGAAAGCCTTTGACCAATGGCAATATGCTTGTGCTTGCGGCGGGGATTTAGCAGGAACTCTCCCACTCAGGGTTTTTACCTTACGATAAGCTGTGCCTTTGGGCTGAAGCAGCGGGCGTGTCTGTATCACAGC
This sequence comes from Balaenoptera acutorostrata, assembly GCF_949987535.1. NCBI lineage: Eukaryota > Metazoa > Chordata > Mammalia > Artiodactyla > Balaenopteridae > Balaenoptera > Balaenoptera acutorostrata. Next base: position 32,486,183 of record NC_080076.1, on the reverse strand, counting down.
CTGGGAAGCAGGGCCTGAGGGGAGGCTGCCACCTGACTGGCCTCCAGTATAGGCAGCTGAAAAATGGTCCCAAGCTTATGGAACCCGCTTACACCGAAATGTTTCTCTTCCGAAGAGGAGACTTTGCTACCCCGCGTCAGCAGCTCCACTCCCTCAGAGTGCTCTTCCTGTGTAGACTAGGGAAAACCACCACGGTTTCCAGGTTTTGAACGGCTCTTTTCCCTGTTGGTTTCAACCGTGAAAGAGCTTGAAGGGCTGATCTCAAGCAATCGGCCTGCACATCGTGAGTCCTTGGGGTAGGGCAGTCCTGAGTCAATGTGTCTCCTAAAGAACGAACGCAAAGGTTCCTGCCACAGGAAAGCACAGCGAGGCCTGGTGCTTTCTCTAGGAAATTCAAGTGGGCTTGAGAGGTGAGGCCTAGACTACATTGTGGCAAAGCTTGGGGCTACGGCTCTCGTTCTCCCTCTCTCTGGCCCATACCCTGTGCTCAGCCGTGTGTGAATGCTGATTGGGAGAGTCTGCCTCTCTGCCGGGCTCGGAAGGCTTCTTCCCGTTAGGGCAATTCCGTTTGTGTCTTACTTCATGGAGGAGGAATGAGGGCGCCCAGAAATTTTCTGACATGAAATAACTAATGACAGAGCACCTGGAGGAGCTGGTTTCTCGGTGGAAGGAGCCAAAATGCCAGCATTCCTAAGGTTTCTTTGAGAGCTGCCAGACACTCTGCCGTCATAGGCCTAAGAATTGGCCATTGTGACGGCATGGCAACGCTTGGAATCCTAGGACACTGTGGAAGGGCGACTACCAAACTGGATGGAAGAATCTTCCAAGCCCGGTGTTCTTTCATGCACCAAAGAGAACGCAAGTGTCTGAGGCTGGTAGCATTGCTTCTGGAGAGCACTGGCATCCTCGTGGGCCTGTCGGCTACTTTCCTATTTCCGACCCTCTCAGGAAACTCTTCCAAAATGCCGTTGGAAGCCGCTTAGAGAGAACAGCTGCGAAGGGGATGCACAGAACATTAACCTAGATACCAGCCCAGGGTCCCAAGCATCCACTTTTATCTGGAGGGTACGTACCCCACGCAGGGATTCAAGCAGTGTGTTTTCCTAGTACAACTTACACAGGAAACAGGGAGGAGACGTTGGGTTTCTCTGCTTGTGCTCACTCTACGTGGCCTGGAGAAGTTATGACGCAGCAGATGTCAACCCCCTTTCTCCACACATGTGCACCCCAAAGTAGCGCTGGGCAGTGGGTGTTCTCAGGCCAAGAGCAGTCCTTGTTCTCGGCTGCACCTGCTCTGCCGTTCAAAGGTTCTTTATCTCTGCTCTTTTGGAAGCCTTTCAGATCTGACCCTATCCCTGGGCTGCCAAAGCATAGAGGCATAGAGGCCTTTCACCCTGAAGGCATGGGCTTGATTCCCATGGAGAATGTGTATGTCGCCCCTCCCGGGCTGGAGGCGTGTAAGTTGACACCGTTTGTTCTGCCCTTGGACAATACAAGTAGGTGTACTCGGTTTGGGCTGCCTGGTGAAAGAGTTTGCAGTCGCCAGCCCTCTGAGTACTATTCCTCATGTTTGATTCCTAGCTAGGTAAACCCGGACTTCGGAGGCTAGATGGGAGCAAACGTGTTAAGCTTGTGGGGAAAGCCTTTGACCAATGGCAATATGCTTGTGCTTGCGGCGGGGATTTAGCAGGAACTCTCCCACTCAGGGTTTTTACCTTACGATAAGCTGTGCCTTTGGGCTGAAGCAGCGGGCGTGTCTGTATCACAGCCTGGGAAGCAGGGCCTGAGGGGAGGCTGCCACCTGACTGGCCTCCAGTATAGGCAGCTGAAAAATGGTCCCAAGCTTATGGAACCCGCTTACACCGAAATGTTTCTCTTCCGAAGAGGAGATTTTGCTACCATGCGTCAGCAGCTCGTCTCCCTCAGAGTGCTCTTCCTGTGTAGACTAGGGAAAAGCACCACGGTTTCCAGGATTTGAACGGCTCTTTTCCCAGTTGGTTTCATCCGTGAAAGAGCTAGAAGGGCTGATCTCAACCAATTGGCCCGCACACCGTGAGTCCTTGGGGTAGGGCAGTCCTGAGACAATGTGTCTCCAAAAAACGAAAGCAAAGTTTCCTGCCCCAGGAAAGCACAGCGACGCCTGGTGCTTTCTCTAGGAAATTCAAGTGGACTTGAAAGGTGAGGCCTAGACTCTATTGAGGAAAAGCTCGTGCTTACGGCTATCTTTCTCCCTCTCTCTGTCCGTAGCCTGGGCTCAGCCGTGTGGGAATGCTGAGTGGCAGAGTCTGCCTCTCTGCCAGGCTCAGAAGGCTTCTTCCCTTTAGGGCAATTCCGTTGGTGTCTTACTTCGTGGAGGAGGAATGAGGGCGCCCAGAGATTTTCTGACATGAAATAACTAAGGACAGAGCATCTGGAGGAGCTGGAAGGAGCCAAAAAGCCCGCATTCCTAAGGTGTCTGTGAGAGCTGCCAGACACTCTGCCGTCATAGGCCTAAGAATCTTTGTGACGGCATGGCAACACTTGGAATCCTAGGACACTGTGGAAGGGCGACTCGCAAACTGGGTGGAAGAAGCTTCCAAGCCCAGTGTTCTTTCACGTACCAAAGAGAACGCAAGTGTCTGAGGCTGGTAGCATTGTTGCTGGAGAGCACTGCATCCTCGTGGGCCTGTCGGCTACTTTCCTGTTTCCGACCCTCTCAGGAAACTCTTCCAAAACGCCGTTGGGATCCGCTTAGAGAGAGAAGCTGCGCAGTGGATGCTCGGAATATTAACCTATTTACTAGCCCCGGGTCCCAAGCATCGATCCTTCTCTGGAGGGTACCTACCCCACCAAGGGATTCAAGCAGGGAGTTTGCCTTGTACAACTTACACAGGAAACTGGGATGAGGTGTAGGGCCACTCTGCTTGTGCTCACACTACGTGCCCCAGAGAAGTTATGACGTAGCAGATATCAACCCCCTTTCTCGACCCATGTGGACCCCAAAGAAGCGCTGGGCAGTGGGTGTTCTCAGGCCAAGAGCAGTCCTTGTTCTGGCCTGCACCTGCTCTGTGGTTCAAAGGTTCTTTGACTCTGCTCCTTTGGAAGCCTTTCAGAGCTGACCCTATCCCTTGGCTGCTGAAGCAAAGAGGCATAGAGGCCTTTCACCCTGAAGGCATGGGCTTGTTTCCCATGGAAAGAGTGTATGTCGCCCCTCCCCGGCTGGAAGCGTGTAAGTTGACAACATTTGTTCTGCCCATGGAAAATACAAGAAGGTGTATTCGGTTGGGGCTGCCTGGTAAAACAGTTTGCAGTCGCCAGCACCCTGAGTACTATTCCTCAGGTTTGATTCCTAGCTAGGTAAACCCGGACTTCGGAGGCTAGATGGGAGCAAACGTGTTAAGCTTGTGGAGAAAGCCTTCGACCAATGGCAAAATGCTTGTACTAGTGGCGGGAATTAGGCAGGAACTCTCCCACTCAAGGTTTTTACCTTACGATAAGCTTTCCTTTTGGGCTGAACCAGGCGACGTGTCTGTATCACATCCTGGGAAGCAGGGCCTGAGGGGAATCTGCCACCTGACTGGCCTCCATTATAGGCAGCTGACAAAAAGGTCCCAAGCTTATGGAACCCGCTTACAACGAAATGTTTCTCTTCCGAAGAGGAGACTTTGCTACCCCGCGTCAGCAGCTCCACTCCCTCAGAGTGCTCTTCCTGTTTAGACTAGGGAAAACCACCACGGTTTCCAGGTTTTGAACGGCTCTTTTCCCTGTTGGTTTCAACCGTGAAAGAGCTTGAAGGGCTGATCTCAAGCAATCGGCCTGCACATCGTGAGTCCTTGGGGTAGGGCAGTCCTGAGTCAATGTGTCTCCTAAAGAACGAACGCAAAGGTTCCTGCCACAGGAAAGCACAGCGAGGCCTGGTGCTTTCTCTAGGAAATTCAAGTGGGCTTGAGAGGTGAGGCCTAGACTACATTGTGGCAAAGCTTGGGGCTACGGCTCTCGTTCTCCCTCTCTCTGGCCCATACCCTGTGCTCAGCCGTGTGTGAATGCTGATTGGGAGAGTCTGCCTCTCTGCCGGGCTCGGAAGGCTTCTTCCCGTTAGGGCAATTCCGTTTGTGTCTTACTTCATGGAGGAGGAATGAGGGCGCCCAGAGATTTTCTGACATGAAATAACTAATGACAGAGCATCTGGAGGAGCTGGTTTCTCGGTGGAAGGAGCCAAAATGCCAGCATTCCTAAGGTTTCTTTGAGAGCTGCCAGACACTCTGCCGTCATAGGCCTAAGAATTGGCCATTGTGACGGCATGGCAACGCTTGGAATCCTAGGACACTGTGGAAGGGCGACTACCAAACTGGATGGAAGAATCTTCCAAGCCCGGTGTTCTTTCATGCACCAAAGAGAACGCAAGTGTCTGAGGCTGGTAGCATTGCTTCTGGAGAGCACTGGCATCCTCGTGGGCCTGTCGGCTACTTTCCTATTTCCGACCCTCTCAGGAAACTCTTCCAAAATGCCATTGGAAGCCGCTTAGAGAGAACAGCTGCGAAGGGGATGCACAGAACATTAACCTAGATACCAGCCCAGGGTCCCAAGCATCCACTTTTATCTGGAGGGTACGTACCCCACGCAGGGATTCAAGCAGTGTGTTTTCCTAGTACAACTTACACAGGAAACAGGGAGGAGACGTTGGGTTTCTCTGCTTGTGCTCACTCTACGTGGCCTGGAGAAGTTATGACGCAGCAGATGTCAACCCCCTTTCTCCACACATGTGCACCCCAAAGTAGCGCTGGGCAGTGGGTGTTCTCAGGCCAAGAGCAGTCCTTGTTCTCGGCTGCACCTGCTCTGCCGTTCAAAGGTTCTTTATCTCTGCTCTTTTGGAAGCCTTTCAGATCTGACCCTATCCCTGGGCTGCCAAAGCATAGAGGCATAGAGGCCTTTCACCCTGAAGGCATGGGCTTGATTCCCATGGAGAATGTGTATGTCGCCCCTCCCGGGCTGGAGGCGTGTAAGTTGACACCGTTTGTTCTGCCCTTGGAAAATACAAGTAGGTGTACTCGGTTTGGGCTGCCTGGTGAAAGAGTTTGCAGTCGCCAGCCCTCTGAGTACTATTCCTCATGTTTGATTCCTAGCTAGGTAAACCCGGACTTCGGAGGCTAGATGGGAGCAAACGTGTTAAGCTTGTGGGGAAAGCCTTTGACCAATGGCAATATGCTTGTGCTTGCGGCGGGGATTTAGCAGGAACTCTCCCACTCAGGGTTTTTAACTTACGATAAGCTGTGCCTTTGGGCTGAAGCAGCGGGCGTGTCTGTATCACAGCCTGGGAAGCAGGGCCTGAGGGGAGGCTGCCACCTGACTGGCCTCCAGTATAGGCAGCTGAAAAATGGTCCCAAGCTTATGGAACCCGCTTACACCGAAATGTTTCTCTTCCGAAGAGGAGACTTTGCTACCCCGCGTCAGCAGCTCCACTCCCTCAGAGTGCTCTTCCTGTTTAGACTAGGGAAAACCACCACGGTTTCCAGGTTTTGAACGGCTCTTTTCCCTGTTGGTTTCAACCGTGAAAGAGCTTGAAGGGCTGATCTCAAGCAATCGGCCTGCACATCGTGAGTCCTTGGGGTAGGGCAGTCCTGAGTCAATGTGGCTCCTAAAGAACGAACGCAAAGGTTCCTGCCACAGGAAAGCACAGCGAGGCCTGGTGCTTTCTCTAGGAAATTCAAGTGGGCTTGAGAGGTGAGGCCTAGACTACATTGTGGCAAAGCTTGGGGCTACGGCTCTCGTTCTCCCTCTCTCTGGCCCATACCCTGTGCTCAGCCGTGTGTGAATGCTGATTGGGAGAGTCTGCCTCTCTGCCGGGCTCGGAAGGCTTCTTCCCGTTAGGGCAATTCCGTTTGTGTCTTACTTCATGGAGGAGGAATGAGGGCGCCCAGAAATTTTCTGACATGAAATAACTAATGACAGAGCACCTGGAGGAGCTGGTTTCTCGGTGGAAGGAGCCAAAATGCCAGCATTCCTAAGGTTTCTTTGAGAGCTGCCAGACACTCTGCCGTCATAGGCCTAAGAATTGGCCATTGTGACGGCATGGCAACGCTTGGAATCCTAGGACACTGTGGAAGGGCGACTACCAAACTGGATGGAAGAATCTTCCAAGCCCGGTGTTCTTTCATGCACCAAAGAGAACGCAAGTGTCTGAGGCTGGTAGCATTGCTTCTGGAGAGCACTGGCATCCTCGTGGGCCTGTCGGCTACTTTCCTATTTCCGACCCTCTCAGGAAACTCTTCCAAAATGCCGTTGGAAGCCGCTTAGAGAGAACAGCTGCGAAGGGGATGCACAGAACATTAACCTAGATACCAGCCCAGGGTCCCAAGCATCCACTTTTATCTGGAGGGTACGTACCCCACGCAGGGATTCAAGCAGTGTGTTTTCCTAGTACAACTTACACAGGAAACAGGGAGGAGACGTTGGGTTTCTCTGCTTGTGCTCACTCTACGTGGCCTGGAGAAGTTATGACGCAGCAGATGTCAACCCCCTTTCTCCACACATGTGCACCCCAAAGTAGCGCTGGGCAGTGGGTGTTCTCAGGCCAAGAGCAGTCCTTGTTCTCGGCTGCACCTGCTCTGCCGTTCAAAGGTTCTTTATCTCTGCTCTTTTGGAAGCCTTTCAGATCTGACCCTATCCCTGGGCTGCCAAAGCATAGAGGCATAGAGGCCTTTCACCCTGAAGGCATGGGCTTGATTCCCATGGAGAATGTGTATGTCGCCCCTCCCGGGCTGGAGGCGTGTAAGTTGACACCGTTTGTTCTGCCCTTGGAAAATACAAGTAGGTGTACTCGGTTTGGGCTGCCTGGTGAAAGAGTTTGCAGTCGCCAGCCCTCTGAGTACTATTCCTCATGTTTGATTCCTAGCTAGGTAAACCCGGACTTCGGAGGCTAGATGGGAGCAAAGGTGTTAAGCTTGTGGGGAAAGCCTTTGACCAATGGCAATATGCTTGTGCTTGCGGCGGGGATTTAGCAGGAACTCTCCCACTCAGGGTTTTTACCTTACGATAAGCTGTGCCTTTGGGCTGAAGCAGCGGGCGTGTCTGTATCACAGCCTGGGAAGCAGGGCCTGAGGGGAGGCTGCCACCTGACTGACCTCCAGTATAGGCAGCTGAAAAATGGTCCCAAGCTTATGGAACCCGCTTACACCGAAATGTTTCTCTTCCGAAGAGGAGATTTTGCTACCATGCGTCAGCAGCTCGTCTCCCTCAGAGTGCTCTTCCTGTGTAGACTAGGGAAAAGCACCACGGTTTCCAGGATTTGAACGGCTCTTTTCCCAGTTGGTTTCATCCGTGAAAGAGCTAGAAGGGCTGATCTCAACCAATTGGCCCGCACACCGTGAGTCCTTGGGGTAGGGCAGTCCTGAGACAATGTGTCTCCAAAAAACGAAAGCAAAGTTTCCTGCCCCAGGAAAGCACAGCGACGCCTGGTGCTTTCTCTAGGAAATTCAAGTGGACTTGAAAGGTGAGGCCTAGACTCTATTGAGGAAAAGCTCGTGCTTACGGCTATCTTTCTCCCTCTCTCTGTCCGTAGCCTGGGCTCAGCCGTGTGGGAATGCTGAGTGGCAGAGTCTGCCTCTCTGCCAGGCTCAGAAGGCTTCTTCCCTTTAGGGCAATTCCGTTGGTGTCTTACTTCGTGGAGGAGGAATGAGGGCGCCCAGAGATTTTCTGACATGAAATAACTAAGGACAGAGCATCTGGAGGAGCTGGAAGGAGCCAAAAAGCCCGCATTCCTAAGGTGTCTGTGAGAGCTGCCAGACACTCTGCCGTCATAGGCCTAAGAATCTTTGTGACGGCATGGCAACACTTGGAATCCTAGGACACTGTGGAAGGGCGACTCGCAAACTGGGTGGAAGAAGCTTCCAAGCCCAGTGTTCTTTCACGTACCAAAGAGAACGCAAGTGTCTGAGGCTGGTAGCATTGTTGCTGGAGAGCACTGCATCCTCGTGGGCCTGTCGGCTACTTTCCTGTTTCCGACTCTCTCAGGAAACTCTTCCAAAACGCCGTTGGGATCCGCTTAGAGAGAGAAGCTGCGCAGTGGATGCTCGGAATATTAACCTATTTACTAGCCCCGGGTCCCAAGCATCGATCCTTCTCTGGAGGGTACCTACCCCACCAAGGGATTCAAGCAGGGAGTTTGCCTTGTACAACTTACACAGGAAACTGGGATGAGGTGTAGGGCCACTCTGCTTGTGCTCACACTACGTGCCCCAGAGAAGTTATGACGTAGCAGATATCAACCCCCTTTCTCGACCCATGTGGACCCCAAAGAAGCGCTGGGCAGTGGGTGTTCTCAGGCCAAGAGCAGTCCTTGTTCTGGCCTGCACCTGCTCTGTGGTTCAAAGGTTCTTTGACTCTGCTCCTTTGGAAGCCTTTCAGAGCTGACCCTATCCCTTGGCTGCTGAAGCAAAGAGGCATAGAGGCCTTTCACCCTGAAGGCATGGGCTTGTTTCCCATGGAAAGAGTGTATGTCGCCCCTCCCCGGCTGGAAGCGTGTAAGTTGACAACATTTGTTCTGCCCATGGAAAATACAAGAAGGTGTATTCGGTTGGGGCTGCCTGGTAAAACAGTTTGCAGTCGCCAGCACCCTGAGTACTATTCCTCAAGTTTGATTCCTAGCTAGGTAAACCCGGACTTCGGAGGCTAGATGGGAGCAAACGTGTTAAGCTTGTGGAGAAAGCCTTCGACCAATGGCAAAATGCTTGTACTAGTGGCGGGAATTAGGCAGGAACTCTCCCACTCAAGGTTTTTACCTTACGATAAGCTTTCCTTTTGGGCTGAACCAGGCGACGTGTCTGTATCACATCCTGGGAAGCAGGGCCTGAGGGGAATCTGCCACCTGACTGGCCTCCATTATAGGCAGCTGACAAAAAGGTCCCAAGCTTATGGAACCCGCTTACAACGAAATGTTTCTCTTCCGAAGAGGAGACTTTGCTACCCCGCGTCAGCAGCTCCACTCCCTCAGAGTGCTCTTCCTGTTTAGACTAGGGAAAACCACCACGGTTTCCAGGTTTTGAACGGCTCTTTTCCCTGTTGGTTTCAACCGTGAAAGAGCTTGAAGGGCTGATCTCAAGCAATCGGCCTGCACATCGTGAGTCCTTGGGGTAGGGCAGTCCTGAGTCAATGTGTCTCCTAAAGAACGAACGCAAAGGTTCCTGCCACAGGAAAGCACAGCGAGGCCTGGTGCTTTCTCTAGGAAATTCAAGTGGGCTTGAGAGGTGAGGCCTAGACTACATTGTGGCAAAGCTTGGGGCTACGGCTCTCGTTCTCCCTCTCTCTGGCCCATACCCTGTGCTCAGCCGTGTGTGAATGCTGATTGGGAGAGTCTGCCTCTCTGCCGGGCTCGGAAGGCTTCTCCCCGTTAGGGCAATTCCGTTTGTGTCTTACTTCATGGAGGAGGAATGAGGGCGCCCAGACATTTTCTGACATGAAATAACTAATGACAGAGCATCTGGAGGAGCTGGTTTCTCGGTGGAAGGAGCCAAAATGCCAGCATTCCTAAGGTTTCTTTGAGAGCTGCCAGACACTCTGCCGTCATAGGCCTAAGAATTGGCCATTGTGACGGCATGGCAACGCTTGGAATCCTAGGACACTGTGGAAGGGCGACTACCAAACTGGATGGAAGAATCTTCCAAGCCCGGTGTTCTTTCATGCACCAAAGAGAACGCAAGTGTCTGAGGCTGGTAGCATTGCTTCTGGAGAGCACTGGCATCCTCGTGGGCCTGTCGGCTACTTTCCTATTTCCGACCCTCTCAGGAAACTCTTCCAAAATGCCGTTGGAAGCCGCTTAGAGAGAACAGCTGCGAAGGGGATGCACAGAACATTAACCTAGATACCAGCCCAGGGTCCCAAGCATCCACTTTTATCTGGAGGGTACGTACCCCACGCAGGGATTCAAGCAGTGTGTTTTCCTAGTACAACTTACACAGGAAACAGGGAGGAGACGTTGGGTTTCTCTGCTTGTGCTCACTCTACGTGGCCTGGAGAAGTTATGACGCAGCAGATGTCAACCCCCTTTCTCCACACATGTGCACCCCAAAGTAGCGCTGGGCAGTGGGTGTTCTCAGGCCAAGAGCAGTCCTTGTTCTCGGCTGCACCTGCTCTGCCGTTCAAAGGTTCTTTATCTCTGCTCTTTTGGAAGCCTTTCAGATCTGACCCTATCCCTGGGCTGCCAAAGCATAGAGGCATAGAGGCCTTTCACCCTGAAGGCATGGGCTTGATTCCCATGGAGAATGTGTATGTCGCCCCTCCCGGGCTGGAGGCGTGTAAGTTGACACCGTTTGTTCTGCCCTTGGAAAATACAAGTAGGTGTACTCGGTTTGGGCTGCCTGGTGAAAGAGTTTGCAGTCGCCAGCCCTCTGAGTACTATTCCTCATGTTTGATTCCTAGCTAGGTAAACCCGGACTTCGGAGGCTAGATGGGAGCAAACGTGTTAAGCTTGTGGGGAAAGCCTTTGACCAATGGCAATATGCTTGTGCTTGCGGCGGGGATTTAGCAGGAACTCTCCCACTCAGGGTTTTTACCTTACGATAAGCTGTGCCTTTGGGCTGAAGCAGCGGGCGTGTCTGTATCACAGCCTGGGAAGCAGGGCCTGAGGGGAGGCTGCCACCTGACTGGCCTCCAGTATAGGCAGCTGAAAAATGGTCCCAAGCTTATGGAACCCGCTTACACCGAAATGTTTCTCTTCCGAAGAGGAGATTTTGCTACCATGCGTCAGCAGCTCGTCTCCCTCAGAGTGCTCTTCCTGTGTAGACTAGGGAAAAGCACCACGGTTTCCAGGATGAACGGCTCTTTTCCCAGTTGGTTTCATCCGTGAAAGAGCTAGAAGGGCTGATCTCAACCAATTGGCCCGCACACCGTGAGTCCTTGGGGTAGGGCAGTCCTGAGACAATGTGTCTCCAAAAAACGAAAGCAAAGTTTCCTGCCCCAGGAAAGCACAGCGACGCCTGGTGCTTTCTCTAGGAAATTCAAGTGGACTTGAAAGGTGAGGCCTAGACTCTATTGAGGAAAAGCTCGTGCTTACGGCTATCTTTCTCCCTCTCTCTGTCCGTAGCCTGGGCTCAGCCGTGTGGGAATGCTGAGTGGCAGAGTCTGCCTCTCTGCCAGGCTCAGAAGGCTTCTTCCCTTTAGGGCAATTCCGTTGGTGTCTTACTTCGTGGAGGAGGAATGAGGGCGCCCAGAGATTTTCTGACATGAAATAACTAAGGACAGAGCATCTGGAGGAGCTGGAAGGAGCCAAAAAGCCCGCATTCCTAAGGTGTCTGTGAGAGCTGCCAGACACTCTGCCGTCATAGGCCTAAGAATCTTTGTGACGGCATGGCAACACTTGGAATCCTAGGACACTGTGGAAGGGCGACTCGCAAACTGGGTGGAAGAAGCTTCCAAGCCCAGTGTTCTTTCACGTACCAAAGAGAACGCAAGTGTCTGAGGCTGGTAGCATTGTTGCTGGAGAGCACTGCATCCTCGTGGGCCTGTCGGCTACTTTCCTGTTTCCGACCCTCTCAGGAAACTCTTCCAAAATGCCGTTGGGATCCGCTTAGAGAGAGAAGCTGCGCAGTGGATGCTCGGAATATTAACCTATTTACTAGCCCCGGGTCCCAAGCATCGATCCTTCTCTGGAGGGTACCTACCCCACCAAGGGATTCAAGCAGGGAGTTTGCCTTGTACAACTTACACAGGAAACTGGGATGAGGTGTAGGGCCACTCTGCTTGTGCTCACACTACGTGCCCCAGAGAAGTTATGACGTAGCAGATATCAACCCCCTTTCTCGACCCATGTGGACCCCAAAGAAGCGCTGGGCAGTGGGTGTTCTCAGGCCAAGAGCAGTCCTTGTTCTGGCCTGCACCTGCTCTGTGGTTCAAAGGTTCTTTGACTCTGCTCCTTTGGAAGCCTTTCAGAGCTGACCCTATCCCTTGGCTGCTGAAGCAAAGAGGCATAGAGGCCTTTCACCCTGAAGGCATGGGCTTGTTTCCCATGGAAAGAGTGTATGTCGCCCCTCCCCGGCTGGAAGCGTGTAAGTTGACAACATTTGTTCTGCCCATGGAAAATACAAGAAGGTGTATTCGGTTGGGGCTGCCTGGTAAAACAGTTTGCAGTCGCCAGCACCCTGAGTACTATTCCTCAAGTTTGATTCCTAGCTAGGTAAACCCGGACTTCGGAGGCTAGATGGGAGCAAACGTGTTAAGCTTGTGGAGAAAGCCTTCGACCAATGGCAAAATGCTTGTACTAGTGGCGGGAATTAGGCAGGAACTCTCCCACTCAAGGTTTTTACCTTACGATAAGCTTTCCTTTTGGGCTGAACCAGGCGACGTGTCTGTATCACATCCTGGGAAGCAGGGCCTGAGGGGAATCTGCCACCTGACTGGCCTCCATTATAGGCAGCTGACAAAAAGGTCCCAAGCTTATGGAACCCGCTTACAACGAAATGTTTCTCTTCCGAAGAGGAGACTTTGCTACCCCGCGTCAGCAGCTCCACTCCCTCAGAGTGCTCTTCCTGTTTAGACTAGGGAAAACCACCACGGTTTCCAGGTTTTGAACGGCTCTTTTCCCTGTTGGTTTCAACCGTGAAAGAGCTTGAAGGGCTGATCTCAAGCAATCGGCCTGCACATCGTGAGTCCTTGGGGTAGGGCAGTCCTGAGTCAATGTGTCTCCTAAAGAACGAACGCAAAGGTTCCTGCCACAGGAAAGCACAGCGAGGCCTGGTGCTTTCTCTAGGAAATTCAAGTGGGCTTGAGAGGTGAGGCCTAGACTACATTGTGGCAAAGCTTGGGGCTACGGCTCTCGTTCTCCCTCTCTCTGGCCCATACCCTGTGCTCAGCCGTGTGTGAATGCTGATTGGGAGAGTCTGCCTCTCTGCCGGGCTCGGAAGGCTTCTTCCCGTTAGGGCAATTCCGTTTGTGTCTTACTTCATGGAGGAGGAATGAGGGCGCCCAGAGATTTTCTGACATGAAATAACTAATGACAGAGCATCTGGAGGAGCTGGTTTCTCGGTGGAAGGAGCCAAAATGCCAGCATTCCTAAGGTTTCTTTGAGAGCTGCCAGACACTCTGCCGTCATAGGCCCAAGAATTGGCCATTGTGACGGCATGGCAACGCTTGGAATCCTAGGACACTGTGGAAGGGCGACTACCAAACTGGATGGAAGAATCTTCCAAGCCCGGTGTTCTTTCATGCACCAAAGAGAACGCAAGTGTCTGAGGCTGGTAGCATTGCTTCTGGAGAGCACTGGCATCCTCGTGGGCCTGTCGGCTACTTTCCTATTTCCGACCCTCTCAGGAAACTCTTCCAAAATGCCGTTGGAAGCCGCTTAGAGAGAACAGCTGCGAAGGGGATGCACAGAACATTAACCTAGATACCAGCCCAGGGTCCCAAGCATCCACTTTTATCTGGAGGGTACGTACCCCACGCAGGGATTCAAGCAGTGTGTTTTCCTAGTACAACTTACACAGGAAACAGGGAGGAGACGTTGGGTTTCTCTGCTTGTGCTCACTCTACGTGGCCTGGAGAAGTTATGACGCAGCAGATGTCAACCCCCTTTCTCCACACATGTGCACCCCAAAGTAGCGCTGGGCAGTGGGTGTTCTCAGGCCAAGAGCAGTCCTTGTTCTCGGCTGCACCTGCTCTGCCGTTCAAAGGTTCTTTATCTCTGCTCTTTTGGAAGCCTTTCAGATCTGACCCTATCCCTGGGCTGCCAAAGCATAGAGGCATAGAGGCCTTTCACCCTGAAGGCATGGGCTTGATTCCCATGGAGAATGTGTATGTCGCCCCTCCCGGGCTGGAGGCGTGTAAGTTGACACCGTTTGTTCTGCCCTTGGAAAATACAAGTAGGTGTACTCGGTTTGGGCTGCCTGGTGAAAGAGTTTGCAGTCGCCAGCCCTCTGAGTACTATTCCTCATGTTTGATTCCTAGCTAGGTAAACCCGGACTTCGGAGGCTAGATGGGAGCAAAGGTGTTAAGCTTGTGGGGAAAGCCTTTGACCAATGGCAATATGCTTGTGCTTGCGGCGGGGATTTAGCAGGAACTCTCCCACTCAGGGTTTTTACCTTACGATAAGCTGTGCCTTTGGGCTGAAGCAGCGGGCGTGTCTGTATCACAGCCTGGGAAGCAGGGCCTGAGGGGAGGCTGCCACCTGACTGGCCTCCAGTATAGGCAGCTGAAAAATGGTCCCAAGCTTATGGAACCCGCTTACACCGAAATGTTTCTCTTCCGAAGAGGAGATTTTGCTACCATGCGTCAGCAGCTCGTCTCCCTCAGAGTGCTCTTCCTGTGTAGACTAGGGAAAAGCACCACGGTTTCCAGGATTTGAACGGCTCTTTTCCCAGTTGGTTTCATCCGTGAAAGAGCTAGAAGGGCTGATCTCAACCAATTGGCCCGCACACCGTGAGTCCTTGGGGTAGGGCAGTCCTGAGACAATGTGTCTCCAAAAAACGAAAGCAAAGTTTCCTGCCCCAGGAAAGCACAGCGACGCCTGGTGCTTTCTCTAGGAAATTCAAGTGGACTTGAAAGGTGAGGCCTAGACTCTATTGAGGAAAAGCTCGTGCTTACGGCTATCTTTCTCCCTCTCTCTGTCCGTAGCCTGGGCTCAGCCGTGTGGGAATGCTGAGTGGCAGAGTCTGCCTCTCTGCCAGGCTCAGAAGGCTTCTTCCCTTTAGGGCAATTCCGTTGGTGTCTTACTTCGTGGAGGAGGAATGAGGGCGCCCAGAGATTTTCTGACATGAAATAACTAAGGACAGAGCATCTGGAGGAGCTGGAAGGAGCCAAAAAGCCCGCATTCCTAAGGTGTCTGTGAGAGCTGCCAGACACTCTGCCGTCATAGGCCTAAGAATCTTTGTGACGGCATGGCAACACTTGGAATCCTAGGACACTGTGGAAGGGCGACTCGCAAACTGGGTGGAAGAAGCTTCCAAGCCCAGTGTTCTTTCACGTACCAAAGAGAACGCAAGTGTCTGAGGCTGGTAGCATTGTTGCTGGAGAGCACTGCATCCTCGTGGGCCTGTCGGCTACTTTCCTGTTTCCGACCCTCTCAGGAAACTCTTCCAAAACGCCGTTGGGATCCGCTTAGAGAGAGAAGCTGCGCAGTGGATGCTCGGAATATTAACCTATTTACTAGCCCCGGGTCCCAAGCATCGATCCTTCTCTGGAGGGTACCTACCCCACCAAGGGATTCAAGCAGGGAGTTTGCCTTGTACAACTTACACAGGAAACTGGGATGAGGTGTAGGGCCACTCTGCTTGTGCTCACACTACGTGCCCCAGAGAAGTTATGACGTAGCAGATATCAACCCCCTTTCTCGACCCATGTGGACCCCAAAGAAGCGCTGGGCAGTGGGTGTTCTCAGGCCAAGAGCAGTCCTTGTTCTGGCCTGCACCTGCTCTGTGGTTCAAAGGTTCTTTGACTCTGCTCCTTTGGAAGCCTTTCAGAGCTGACCCTATCCCTTGGCTGCTGAAGCAAAGAGGCATAGAGGCCTTTCACCCTGAAGGCATGGGCTTGTTTCCCATGGAAAGAGTGTATGTCGCCCCTCCCCAGCTGGAAGCGTGTAAGTTGACAACATTTGTTCTGCCCATGGAAAATACAAGAAGGTGTATTCGGTTGGGGCTGCCTGGTAAAACAGTTTGCAGTCGCCAGCACCCTGAGTACTATTCCTCAAGTTTGATTCCTAGCTAGGTAAACCCGGACTTCGGAGGCTAGATGGGAGCAAACGTGTTAAGCTTGTGGAGAAAGCCTTCGACCAATGGCAAAATGCTTGTACTAGTGGCGGGAATTAGGCAGGAACTCTCCCACTCAAGGTTTTTACCTTACGATAAGCTTTCCTTTTGGGCTGAACCAGGCGACGTGTCTGTATCACATCCTGGGAAGCAGGGCCTGAGGGGAATCTGCCACCTGACTGGCCTCCATTATAGGCAGCTGACAAAAAGGTCCCAAGCTTATGGAACCCGCTTACAACGAAATGTTTCTCTTCCGAAGAGGAGACTTTGCTACCCCGCGTCAGCAGCTCCACTCCCTCAGAGTGCTCTTCCTGTTTAGACTAGGGAAAACCACCACGGTTTCCAGGTTTTGAACGGCTCTTTTCCCTGTTGGTTTCAACCGTGAAAGAGCTTGAAGGGCTGATCTCAAGCAATCGGCCTGCACATCGTGAGTCCTTGGGGTAGGGCAGTCCTGAGTCAATGTGTCTCCTAAAGAACGAACGCAAAGGTTCCTGCCACAGGAAAGCACAGCGAGGCCTGGTGCTTTCTCTAGGAAATTCAAGTGGGCTTGAGAGGTGAGGCCTAGACTACATTGTGGCAAAGCTTGGGGCTACGGCTCTCGTTCTCCCTCTCTCTGGCCCATACCCTGTGCTCAGCCGTGTGTGAATGCTGATTGGGAGAGTCTGCCTCTCTGCCGGGCTCGGAAGGCTTCTCCCCGTTAGGGCAATTCCGTTTGTGTCTTACTTCATGGAGGAGGAATGAGGGCGCCCAGACATTTTCTGACATGAAATAACTAATGACAGAGCATCTGGAGGAGCTGGTTTCTCGGTGGAAGGAGCCAAAATGCCAGCATTCCTAAGGTTTCTTTGAGAGCTGCCAGACACTCTGCCGTCATAGGCCTAAGAATTGGCCATTGTGACGGCATGGCAACGCTTGGAATCCTAGGACACTGTGGAAGGGCGACTACCAAACTGGATGGAAGAATCTTCCAAGCCCGGTGTTCTTTCATGCACCAAAGAGAACGCAAGTGTCTGAGGCTGGTAGCATTGCTTCTGGAGAGCACTGGCATCCTCGTGGGCCTGTCGGCTACTTTCCTATTTCCGACCCTCTCAGGAAACTCTTCCAAAATGCCGTTGGAAGCCGCTTAGAGAGAACAGCTGCGAAGGGGATGCACAGAACATTAACCTAGATACCAGCCCAGGGTCCCAAGCATCCACTTTTATCTGGAGGGTACGTACCCCACGCAGGGATTCAAGCAGTGTGTTTTCCTAGTACAACTTACACAGGAAACAGGGAGGAGACGTTGGGTTTCTCTGCTTGTGCTCACTCTACGTGGCCTGGAGAAGTTATGACGCAGCAGATGTCAACCCCCTTTCTCCACACATGTGCACCCCAAAGTAGCGCTGGGCAGTGGGTGTTCTCAGGCCAAGAGCAGTCCTTGTTCTCGGCTGCACCTGCTCTGCCGTTCAAAGGTTCTTTATCTCTGCTCTTTTGGAAGCCTTTCAGATCTGACCCTATCCCTGGGCTGCCAAAGCATAGAGGCATAGAGGCCTTTCACCCTGAAGGCATGGGCTTGATTCCCATGGAGAATGTGTATGTCGCCCCTCCCGGGCTGGAGGCGTGTAAGTTGACACCGTTTGTTCTGCCCTTGGAAAATACAAGTAGGTGTACTCGGTTTGGGCTGCCTGGTGAAAGAGTTTGCAGTTGCCAGCCCTCTGAGTACTATTCCTCATGTTTGATTCCTAGCTAGGTAAACCCGGACTTCGGAGGCTAGATGGGAGCAAACGTGTTAAGCTTGTGGGGAAAGCCTTTGACCAATGGCAATATGCTTGTGCTTGCGGCGGGGATTTAGCAGGAACTCTCCCACTCAGGGTTTTTACCTTACGATAAGCTGTGCCTTTGGGCTGAAGCAGCGGGCGTGTCTGTATCACAGCCTGGGAAGCAGGGCCTGAGGGGAGGCTGCCACCTGACTGGCCTCCAGTATAGGCAGCTGAAAAATGGTCCCAAGCTTATGGAACCCGCTTACACCGAAATGTTTCTCTTCCGAAGAGGAGATTTTGCTACCATGCGTCAGCAGCTCGTCTCCCTCAGAGTGCTCTTCCTGTGTAGACTAGGGAAAAGCACCACGGTTTCCAGGATGAACGGCTCTTTTCCCAGTTGGTTTCATCCGTGAAAGAGCTAGAAGGGCTGATCTCAACCAATTGGCCCGCACACCGTGAGTCCTTGGGGTAGGGCAGTCCTGAGACAATGTGTCTCCAAAAAACGAAAGCAAAGTTTCCTGCCCCAGGAAAGCACAGCGACGCCTGGTGCTTTCTCTAGGAAATTCAAGTGGACTTGAAAGGTGAGGCCTAGACTCTATTGAGGAAAAGCTCGTGCTTACGGCTATCTTTCTCCCTCTCTCTGTCCGTAGCCTGGGCTCAGCCGTGTGGGAATGCTGAGTGGCAGAGTCTGCCTCTCTGCCAGGCTCAGAAGGCTTCTTCCCTTTAGGGCAATTCCGTTGGTGTCTTACTTCGTGGAGGAGGAATGAGGGCGCCCAGAGATTTTCTGACATGAAATAACTAAGGACAGAGCATCTGGAGGAGCTGGAAGGAGCCAAAAAGCCCGCATTCCTAAGGTGTCTGTGAGAGCTGCCAGACACTCTGCCGTCATAGGCCTAAGAATCTTTGTGACGGCATGGCAACACTTGGAATCCTAGGACACTGTGGAAGGGCGACTCGCAAACTGGGTGGAAGAAGCTTCCAAGCCCAGTGTTCTTTCACGTACCAAAGAGAACGCAAGTGTCTGAGGCTGGTAGCATTGTTGCTGGAGAGCACTGCATCCTGGTGGGCCTGTCGGCTACTTTCCTGTTTCCGACCCTCTCAGGAAACTCTTCCAAAATGCCGTTGGGATCCGCTTAGAGAGAGAAGCTGCGCAGTGGATGCTCGGAATATTAACCTATTTACTAGCCCCGGGTCCCAAGCATCGATCCTTCTCTGGAGGGTACCTACCCCACCAAGGGATTCAAGCAGGGAGTTTGCCTTGTACAACTTACACAGGAAACTGGGATGAGGTGTAGGGCCACTCTGCTTGTGCTCACACTACGTGCCCCAGAGAAGTTATGACGTAGCAGATATCAACCCCCTTTCTCGACCCATGTGGACCCCAAAGAAGCGCTGGGCAGTGGGTGTTCTCAGGCCAAGAGCAGTCCTTGTTCTGGCCTGCACCTGCTCTGTGGTTCAAAGGTTCTTTGACTCTGCTCCTTTGGAAGCCTTTCAGAGCTGACCCTATCCCTTGGCTGCTGAAGCAAAGAGGCATAGAGGCCTTTCACCCTGAAGGCATGGGCTTGTTTCCCATGGAAAGAGTGTATGTCGCCCCT
The DNA here is from genome assembly GCF_949987535.1 of Balaenoptera acutorostrata. Taxonomy (NCBI): domain Eukaryota; kingdom Metazoa; phylum Chordata; class Mammalia; order Artiodactyla; family Balaenopteridae; genus Balaenoptera; species Balaenoptera acutorostrata. Next base: position 32,467,142 of record NC_080076.1, on the reverse strand, counting down.
CCCCGGCTGGAAGCGTGTAAGTTGACAACATTTGTTCTGCCCATGGAAAATACAAGAAGGTGTATTCGGTTGGGGCTGCCTGGTAAAACAGTTTGCAGTCGCCAGCACCCTGAGTACTATTCCTCAAGTTTGATTCCTAGCTAGGTAAACCCGGACTTCGGAGGCTAGATGGGAGCAAACGTGTTAAGCTTGTGGAGAAAGCCTTCGACCAATGGCAAAATGCTTGTACTAGTGGCGGGAATTAGGCAGGAACTCTCCCACTCAAGGTTTTTACCTTACGATAAGCTTTCCTTTTGGGCTGAACCAGGCGACGTGTCTGTATCACATCCTGGGAAGCAGGGCCTGAGGGGAATCTGCCACCTGACTGGCCTCCATTATAGGCAGCTGACAAAAAGGTCCCAAGCTTATGGAACCCGCTTACAACGAAATGTTTCTCTTCCGAAGAGGAGACTTTGCTACCCCGCGTCAGCAGCTCCACTCCCTCAGAGTGCTCTTCCTGTTTAGACTAGGGAAAACCACCACGGTTTCCAGGTTTTGAACGGCTCTTTTCCCTGTTGGTTTCAACCGTGAAAGAGCTTGAAGGGCTGATCTCAAGCAATCGGCCTGCACATCGTGAGTCCTTGGGGTAGGGCAGTCCTGAGTCAATGTGTCTCCTAAAGAACGAACGCAAAGGTTCCTGCCACAGGAAAGCACAGCGAGGCCTGGTGCTTTCTCTAGGAAATTCAAGTGGGCTTGAGAGGTGAGGCCTAGACTACATTGTGGCAAAGCTTGGGGCTACGGCTCTCGTTCTCCCTCTCTCTGGCCCATACCCTGTGCTCAGCCGTGTGTGAATGCTGATTGGGAGAGTCTGCCTCTCTGCCGGGCTCGGAAGGCTTCTTCCCGTTAGGGCAATTCCGTTTGTGTCTTACTTCATGGAGGAGGAATGAGGGCGCCCAGAAATTTTCTGACATGAAATAACTAATGACAGAGCATCTGGAGGAGCTGGTTTCTCGGTGGAAGGAGCCAAAATGCCAGCATTCCTAAGGTTTCTTTGAGAGCTGCCAGACACTCTGCCGTCATAGGCCCAAGAATTGGCCATTGTGACGGCATGGCAACGCTTGGAATCCTAGGACACTGTGGAAGGGCGACTACCAAACTGGATGGAAGAATCTTCCAAGCCCGGTGTTCTTTCATGCACCAAAGAGAACGCAAGTGTCTGAGGCTGGTAGCATTGCTTCTGGAGAGCACTGGCATCCTCGTGGGCCTGTCGGCTACTTTCCTATTTCCGACCCTCTCAGGAAACTCTTCCAAAATGCCGTTGGAAGCCGCTTAGAGAGAACAGCTGCGAAGGGGATGCACAGAACATTAACCTAGATACCAGCCCAGGGTCCCAAGCATCCACTTTTATCTGGAGGGTACGTACCCCACGCAGGGATTCAAGCAGTGTGTTTTCCTAGTACAACTTACACAGGAAACAGGGAGGAGACGTTGGGTTTCTCTGCTTGTGCTCACTCTACGTGGCCTGGAGAAGTTATGACGCAGCAGATGTCAACCCCCTTTCTCCACACATGTGCACCCCAAAGTAGCGCTGGGCAGTGGGTGTTCTCAGGCCAAGAGCAGTCCTTGTTCTCGGCTGCACCTGCTCTGCCGTTCAAAGGTTCTTTATCTCTGCTCTTTTGGAAGCCTTTCAGATCTGACCCTATCCCTGGGCTGCCAAAGCATAGAGGCATAGAGGCCTTTCACCCTGAAGGCATGGGCTTGATTCCCATGGAGAATGTGTATGTCGCCCCTCCCGGGCTGGAGGCGTGTAAGTTGACACCGTTTGTTCTGCCCTTGGAAAATACAAGTAGGTGTACTCGGTTTGGGCTGCCTGGTGAAAGAGTTTGCAGTCGCCAGCCCTCTGAGTACTATTCCTCATGTTTGATTCCTAGCTAGGTAAACCCGGACTTCGGAGGCTAGATGGGAGCAAACGTGTTAAGCTTGTGGGGAAAGCCTTTGACCAATGGCAATATGCTTGTGCTTGCGGCGGGGATTTAGCAGGAACTCTCCCACTCAGGGTTTTTACCTTACGATAAGCTGTGCCTTTGGGCTGAAGCAGCGGGCGTGTCTGTATCACAGACTGGGAAGCAGGGCCTGAGGGGAGGCTGCCACCTGACTGGCCTCCAGTATAGGCAGCTGAAAAATGGTCCCAAGCTTAAGGAACCCGCTTACACCGAAATGTTTCTCTTCAGAAGAGGAGATTTTGCTACCATGCGTCAGCAGCTCGTCTCCCTCAGAGTGCTCTTCCTGTGTAGACTAGGGAAAAGCACCACGGTTTCCAGGATTTGAACGGCTCTTTTCCCAGTTGGTTTCATCCGTGAAAGAGCTAGAAGGGCTGATCTCAACCAATTGGCCCGCACACCGTGAGTCCTTGGGGTAGGGCAGTCCTGAGACAATGTGTCTCCAAAAAACGAAAGCAAAGTTTCCTGCCCCAGGAAAGCACAGCGACGCCTGGTGCTTTCTCTAGGAAATTCAAGTGGACTTGAAAGGTGAGGCCTAGACTCTATTGAGGAAAAGCTCGTGCTTACGGCTATCTTTCTCCCTCTCTCTGTCCGTAGCCTGGGCTCAGCCGTGTGGGAATGCTGAGTGGCAGAGTCTGCCTCTCTGCCAGGCTCAGAAGGCTTCTTCCCTTTAGGGCAATTCCGTTGGTGTCTTACTTCGTGGAGGAGGAATGAGGGCGCCCAGAGATTTTCTGACATGAAATAACTAAGGACAGAGCATCTGGAGGAGCTGGAAGGAGCCAAAAAGCCCGCATTCCTAAGGTGTCTGTGAGAGCTGCCAGACACTCTGCCGTCTTAGGCCTAAGAATCTTTGTGACGGCATGGCAACACTTGGAATCCTAGGACACTGTGGAAGGGCGACTCGCAAACTGGGTGGAAGAAGCTTCCAAGCCCAGTGTTCTTTCACGTACCAAAGAGAACGCAAGTGTCTGAGGCTGGTAGCATTGTTGCTGGAGAGCACTGCATCCTGGTGGGCCTGTCGGCTACTTTCCTGTTTCCGACCCTCTCAGGAAACTCTTCCAAAACGCCGTTGGGATCCGCTTAGAGAGAGAAGCTGCGCAGTGGATGCTCGGAATATTAACCTATTTACTAGCCCCGGGTCCCAAGCATCGATCCTTCTCTGGAGGGTACCTACCCCACCAAGGGATTCAAGCAGGGAGTTTGCCTTGTACAACTTACACAGGAAACTGGGATGAGGTGTAGGGCCACTCTGCTTGTGCTCACACTACGTGCCCCAGAGAAGTTATGACGTAGCAGATATCAACCCCCTTTCTCGACCCATGTGGACCCCAAAGAAGCGCTGGGCAGTGGGTGTTCTCAGGCCAAGAGCAGTCCTTGTTCTGGCCTGCACCTGCTCTGTGGTTCAAAGGTTCTTTGACTCTGCTCCTTTGGAAGCCTTTCAGAGCTGACCCTATCCCTTGGCTGCTGAAGCAAAGAGGCATAGAGGCCTTTCACCCTGAAGGCATGGGCTTGTTTCCCATGGAAAGAGTGTATGTCGCCCCTCCCCGGCTGGAAGCGTGTAAGTTGACAACATTTGTTCTGCCCATGGAAAATACAAGAAGGTGTATTCGGTTGGGGCTGCCTGGTAAAACAGTTTGCAGTCGCCAGCACCCTGAGTACTATTCCTCAGGTTTGATTCCTAGCTAGGTAAACCCGGACTTCGGAGGCTAGATGGGAGCAAACGTGTTAAGCTTGTGGAGAAAGCCTTCGACCAATGGCAAAATGCTTGTACTAGTGGCGGGAATTAGGCAGGAACTCTCCCACTCAAGGTTTTTACCTTACGATAAGCTTTCCTTTTGGGCTGAACCAGGCGACGTGTCTGTATCACATCCTGGGAAGCAGGGCCTGAGGGGAATCTGCCACCTGACTGGCCTCCATTATAGGCAGCTGACAAAAAGGTCCCAAGCTTATGGAACCCGCTTACAACGAAATGTTTCTCTTCCGAAGAGGAGACTTTGCTACCCCGCGTCAGCAGCTCCACTCCCTCAGAGTGCTCTTCCTGTTTAGACTAGGGAAAACCACCACGGTTTCCAGGTTTTGAACGGCTCTTTTCCCTGTTGGTTTCAACCGTGAAAGAGCTTGAAGGGCTGATCTCAAGCAATCGGCCTGCACATCGTGAGTCCTTGGGGTAGGGCAGTCCTGAGTCAATGTGTCTCCTAAAGAACGAACGCAAAGGTTCCTGCCACAGGAAAGCACAGCGAGGCCTGGTGCTTTCTCTAGGAAATTCAAGTGGGCTTGAGAGGTGAGGCCTAGACTACATTGTGGCAAAGCTTGGGGCTACGGCTCTCGTTCTCCCTCTCTCTGGCCCATACCCTGTGCTCAGCCGTGTGTGAATGCTGATTGGGAGAGTCTGCCTCTCTGCCGGGCTCGGAAGGCTTCTTCCCGTTAGGGCAATTCCGTTTGTGTCTTACTTCATGGAGGAGGAATGAGGGCGCCCAGAGATTTTCTGACATGAAATAACTAATGACAGAGCATCTGGAGGAGCTGGTTTCTCGGTGGAAGGAGCCAAAATGCCAGCATTCCTAAGGTTTCTTTGAGAGCTGCCAGACACTCTGCCGTCATAGGCCTAAGAATTGGCCATTGTGACGGCATGGCAACGCTTGGAATCCTAGGACACTGTGGAAGGGCGACTACCAAACTGGATGGAAGAATCTTCCAAGCCCGGTGTTCTTTCATGCACCAAAGAGAACGCAAGTGTCTGAGGCTGGTAGCATTGCTTCTGGAGAGCACTGGCATCCTCGTGGGCCTGTCGGCTACTTTGCTATTTCCGACCCTCTCAGGAAACTCTTCCAAAATGCCGTTGGAAGCCGCTTAGAGAGAACAGCTGCGAAGGGGATGCACAGAACATTAACCTAGATACCAGCCCAGGGTCCCAAGCATCCACTTTTATCTGGAGGGTACGTACCCCACGCAGGGATTCAAGCAGTGCGTTTTCCTAGTACAACTTACACAGGAAACAGGGAGGAGACGTTGGGTTTCTCTGCTTGTGCTCACTCTACGTGGCCTGGAGAAGTTATGACGCAGCAGATGTCAACCCCCTTTCTCCACACATGTGCACCCCAAAGTAGCGCTGGGCAGTGGGTGTTCTCAGGCCAAGAGCAGTCCTTGTTCTCGGCTGCACCTGCTCTGCCGTTCAAAGGTTCTTTATCTCTGCTCTTTTGGAAGCCTTTCAGATCTGACCCTATCCCTGGGCTGCCAAAGCATAGAGGCATAGAGGCCTTTCACCCTGAAGGCATGGGCTTGATTCCCATGGAGAATGTGTATGTCGCCCCTCCCGGGCTGGAGGCGTGTAAGTTGACACCGTTTGTTCTGCCCTTGGAAAATACAAGTAGGTGTACTCGGTTTGGGCTGCCTGGTGAAAGAGTTTGCAGTCGCCAGCCCTCTGAGTACTATTCCTCATGTTTGATTCCTAGCTAGGTAAACCCGGACTTCGGAGGCTAGATGGGAGCAAACGTGTTAAGCTTGTGGGGAAAGCCTTTGACCAATGGCAATATGCTTGTGCTTGCGGCGGGGATTTAGCAGGAACTCTCCCACTCAGGGTTTTTACCTTACGATAAGCTGTGCCTTTGGGCTGAAGCAGCGGGCGTGTCTGTATCACAGACTGGGAAGCAGGGCCTGAGGGGAGGCTGCCACCTGACTGGCCTCCAGTATAGGCAGCTGAAAAATGGTCCCAAGCTTATGGAACCCGCTTACACCGAAATGTTTCTCTTCCGAAGAGGAGATTTTGCTACCATGCGTCAGCAGCTCGTCTCCCTCAGAGTGCTCTTCCTGTGTAGACTAGGGAAAAGCACCACGGTTTCCAGGATTTGAACGGCTCTTTTCCCAGTTGGTTTCATCCGTGAAAGAGCTAGAAGGGCTGATCTCAACCAATTGGCCCGCACACCGTGAGTCCTTGGGGTAGGGCAGTCCTGAGACAATGTGTCTCCAAAAAACGAAAGCAAAGTTTCCTGCCCCAGGAAAGCACAGCGACGCCTGGTGCTTTCTCTAGGAAATTCAAGTGGACTTGAAAGGTGAGGCCTAGACTCTATTGAGGAAAAGCTCGTGCTTACGGCTATCTTTCTCCCTCTCTCTGTCCGTAGCCTGGGCTCAGCCGTGTGGGAATGCTGAGTGGCAGAGTCTGCCTCTCTGCCAGGCTCAGAAGGCTTCTTCCCTTTAGGGCAATTCCGTTGGTGTCTTACTTCGTGGAGGAGGAATGAGGGCGCCCAGAGATTTTCTGACATGAAATAACTAAGGACAGAGCATCTGGAGGAGCTGGAAGGAGCCAAAAAGCCCGCATTCCTAAGGTGTCTGTGAGAGCTGCCAGACACTCTGCCGTCATAGGCCTAAGAATCTTTGTGACGGCATGGCAACACTTGGAATCCTAGGACACTGTGGAAGGGCGACTCGCAAACTGGGTGGAAGAAGCTTCCAAGCCCAGTGTTCTTTCACGTACCAAAGAGAACGCAAGTGTCTGAGGCTGGTAGCATTGTTGCTGGAGAGCACTGCATCCTCGTGGGCCTGTCGGCTACTTTCCTGTTTCCGACCCTCTCAGGAAACTCTTCCAAAACGCCGTTGGGATCCGCTTAGAGAGAGAAGCTGCGCAGTGGATGCTCGGAATATTAACCTATTTACTAGCCCCGGGTCCCAAGCATCGATCCTTCTCTGGAGGGTACCTACCCCACCAAGGGATTCAAGCAGGGAGTTTGCCTTGTACAACTTACACAGGAAACTGGGATGAGGTGTAGGGCCACTCTGCTTGTGCTCACACTACGTGCCCCAGAGAAGTTATGACGTAGCAGATATCAACCCCCTTTCTCGACCCATGTGGACCCCAAAGAAGCGCTGGGCAGTGGGTGTTCTCAGGCCAAGAGCAGTCCTTGTTCTGGCCTGCACCTGCTCTGTGGTTCAAAGGTTCTTTGACTCTGCTCCTTTGGAAGCCTTTCAGAGCTGACCCTATCCCTTGGCTGCTGAAGCAAAGAGGCATAGAGGCCTTTCACCCTGAAGGCATGGGCTTGTTTCCCATGGAAAGAGTGTATGTCGCCCCTCCCCGGCTGGAAGCGTGTAAGTTGACAACATTTGTTCTGCCCATGGAAAATACAAGAAGGTGTATTCGGTTGGGGCTGCCTGGTAAAACAGTTTGCAGTCGCCAGCACCCTGAGTACTATTCCTCAGGTTTGATTCCTAGCTAGGTAAACCCGGACTTCGGAGGCTAGATGGGAGCAAACGTGTTAAGCTTGTGGAGAAAGCCTTCGACCAATGGCAAAATGCTTGTACTAGTGGCGGGAATTAGGCAGGAACTCTCCCACTCAAGGTCTTTACCTTACGATAAGCTTTCCTTTTGGGCTGAACCAGGCGACGTGTCTGTATCACATCCTGGGAAGCAGGGCCTGAGGGGAATCTGCCACCTGACTGGCCTCCATTATAGGCAGCTGACAAAAAGGTCCCAAGCTTATGGAACCCGCTTACAACGAAATGTTTCTCTTCCGAAGAGGAGACTTTGCTACCCCGCGTCAGCAGCTCCACTCCCTCAGAGTGCTCTTCCTGTTTAGACTAGGGAAAACCACCACGGTTTCCAGGTTTTGAACGGCTCTTTTCCCTGTTGGTTTCAACCGTGAAAGAGCTTGAAGGGCTGATCTCAAGCAATCGGCCTGCACATCGTGAGTCCTTGGGGTAGGGCAGTCCTGAGTCAATGTGTCTCCTAAAGAACGAACGCAAAGGTTCCTGCCACAGGAAAGCACAGCGAGGCCTGGTGCTTTCTCTAGGAAATTCAAGTGGGCTTGAGAGGTGAGGCCTAGACTACATTGTGGCAAAGCTTGGGGCTACGGCTCTCGTTCTCCCTCTCTCTGGCCCATACCCTGTGCTCAGCCGTGCGTGAATGCTGATTGGGAGAGTCTGCCTCTCTGCCGGGCTCGGAAGGCTTCTTCCCGTTAGGGCAATTCCGTTTGTGTCTTACTTCATGGAGGAGGAATGAGGGCGCCCAGAAATTTTCTGACATGAAATAACTAATGACAGAGCACCTGGAGGAGCTGGTTTCTCGGTGGAAGGAGCCAAAATGCCAGCATTCCTAAGGTTTCTTTGAGAGCTGCCAGACACTCTGCCGTCATAGGCCTAAGAATTGGCCATTGTGACGGCATGGCAACGCTTGGAATCCTAGGACACTGTGGGAGGGCGACTACCAAACTGGATGGAAGAATCTTCCAAGCCCGGTGTTCTTTCATGCACCAAAGAGAACGCAAGTGTCTGAGGCTGGTAGCATTGCTTCTGGAGAGCACTGGCATCCTCGTGGGCCTGTCGGCTACTTTCCTATTTCCGACCCTCTCAGGAAACTCTTCCAAAATGCCGTTGGAAGCCGCTTAGAGAGAACAGCTGCGAAGGGGATGCACAGAACATTAACCTAGATACCAGCCCAGGGTCCCAAGCATCCACTTTTATCTGGAGGGTACGTACCCCACGCAGGGATTCAAGCAGTGTGTTTTCCTAGTACAACTTACACAGGAAACAGGGAGGAGACGTTGGGTTTCTCTGCTTGTGCTCACTCTACGTGGCCTGGAGAAGTTATGACGCAGCAGATGTCAACCCCCTTTCTCCACACATGTGCACCCCAAAGTAGCGCTGGGCAGTGGGTGTTCTCAGGCCAAGAGCAGTCCTTGTTCTCGGCTGCACCTGCTCTGCCGTTCAAAGGTTCTTTATCTCTGCTCTTTTGGAAGCCTTTCAGATCTGACCCTATCCCTGGGCTGCCAAAGCATAGAGGCATAGAGGCCTTTCACCCTGAAGGCATGGGCTTGATTCCCATGGAGAATGTGTATGTCGCCCCTCCCGGGCTGGAGGCGTGTAAGTTGACACCGTTTGTTCTGCCCTTGGAAAATACAAGTAGGTGTACTCGGTTTGGGCTGCCTGGTGAAAGAGTTTGCAGTCGCCAGCCCTCTGAGTACTATTCCTCATGTTTGATTCCTAGCTAGGTAAACCCGGACTTCGGAGGCTAGATGGGAGCAAACGTGTTAAGCTTGTGGGGAAAGCCTTTGACCAATGGCAATATGCTTGTGCTTGCGGCGGGGATTTAGCAGGAACTCTCCCACTCAGGGTTTTTACCTTACGATAAGCTGTGCCTTTGGGCTGAAGCAGCGGGCGTGTCTGTATCACAGCCTGGGAAGCAGGGCCTGAGGGGAGGCTGCCACCTGACTGGCCTCCAGTATAGGCAGCTGAAAAATGGTCCCAAGCTTATGGAACCCGCTTACACCGAAATGTTTCGCTTCCGAAGAGGAGATTTTGCTACCATGCGTCAGCAGCTCGTCTCCCTCAGAGTGCTCTTCCTGTGTAGACTAGGGAAAAGCACCACGGTTTCCAGGATTTGAACGGCTCTTTTCCCAGTTGGTTTCATCCGTGAAAGAGCTAGAAGGGCTGATCTCAACCAATTGGCCCGCACACCGTGAGTCCTTGGGGTAGGGCAGTCCTGAGACAATGTGTCTCCAAAAAACGAAAGCAAAGTTTCCTGCCCCAGGAAAGCACAGCGACGCCTGGTGCTTTCTCTAGGAAATTCAAGTGGACTTGAAAGGTGAGGCCTAGACTCTATTGAGGAAAAGCTCGTGCTTACGGCTATCTTTCTCCCTCTCTCTGTCCGTAGCCTGGGCTCAGCCGTGTGGGAATGCTGAGTGGCAGAGTCTGCCTCTCTGCCAGGCTCAGAAGGCTTCTTCCCTTTAGGGCAATTCCGTTGGTGTCTTACTTCGTGGAGGAGGAATGAGGGCGCCCAGAGATTTTCTGACATGAAATAACTAAGGACAGAGCATCTGGAGGAGCTGGAAGGAGCCAAAAAGCCCGCATTCCTAAGGTGTCTGTGAGAGCTGCCAGACACTCTGCCGTCATAGGCCTAAGAATCTTTGTGACGGCATGGCAACACTTGGAATCCTAGGACACTGTGGAAGGGCGACTCGCAAACTGGGTGGAAGAAGCTTCCAAGCCCAGTGTTCTTTCACGTACCAAAGAGAACGCAAGTGTCTGAGGCTGGTAGCATTGTTGCTGGAGAGCACTGCATCCTCGTGGGCCTGTCGGCTACTTTCCTGTTTCCGACCCTCTCAGGAAACTCTTCCAAAACGCCGTTGGGATCCGCTTAGAGAGAGAAGCTGCGCAGTGGATGCTCGGAATATTAACCTATTTACTAGCCCCGGGTCCCAAGCATCGATCCTTCTCTGGAGGGTACCTACCCCACCAAGGGATTCAAGCAGGGAGTTTGCCTTGTACAACTTACACAGGAAACTGGGAAGAGGTGTAGGGCCACTCTGCTTGTGCTCACACTACGTGCCCCAGAGAAGTTATGACGTAGCAGATATCAACCCCCTTTCTCGACCCATGTGGACCCCAAAGAAGCGCTGGGCAGTGGGTGTTCTCAGGCCAAGAGCAGTCCTTGTTCTGGCCTGCACCTGCTCTGTGGTTCAAAGGTTCTTTGACTCTGCTCCTTTGGAAGCCTTTCAGAGCTGACCCTATCCCTTGGCTGCTGAAGCAAAGAGGCATAGAGGCCTTTCACCCTGAAGGCATGGGCTTGTTTCCCATGGAAAGAGTGTATGTCGCCCCTCCCCGGCTGGAAGCGTGTAAGTTGACAACATTTGTTCTGCCCATGGAAAATACAAGAAGGTGTATTCGGTTGGGGCTGCCTGGTAAAACAGTTTGCAGTCGCCAGCACCCTGAGTACTATTCCTCAGGTTTGATTCCTAGCTAGGTAAACCCGGACTTCGGAGGCTAGATGGGAGCAAACGTGTTAAGCTTGTGGAGAAAGCCTTCGACCAATGGCAAAATGCTTGTACTAGTGGCGGGAATTAGGCAGGAACTCTCCCACTCAAGGTTTTTACCTTACGATAAGCTTTCCTTTTGGGCTGAACCAGGCGACGTGTCTGTATCACATCCTGGGAAGCAGGGCCTGAGGGGAATCTGCCACCTGACTGGCCTCCATTATAGGCAGCTGACAAAAAGGTCCCAAGCTTATGGAACCCGCTTACAACGAAATGTTTCTCTTCCGAAGAGGAGACTTTGCTACCCCGCGTCAGCAGCTCCACTCCCTCAGAGTGCTCTTCCTGTTTAGACTAGGGAAAACCACCACGGTTTCCAGGTTTTGAACGGCTCTTTTCCCTGTTGGTTTCAACCGTGAAAGAGCTTGAAGGGCTGATCTCAAGCAATCGGCCTGCACATCGTGAGTCCTTGGGGTAGGGCAGTCCTGAGTCAATGTGTCTCCTAAAGAACGAACGCAAAGGTTCCTGCCACAGGAAAGCACAGCGAGGCCTGGTGCTTTCTCTAGGAAATTCAAGTGGGCTTGAGAGGTGAGGCCTAGACTACATTGTGGCAAAGCTTGGGGCTACGGCTCTCGTTCTCCCTCTCTCTGGCCCATACCCTGTGCTCAGCCGTGTGTGAATGCTGATTGGGAGAGTCTGCCTCTCTGCCGGGCTCGGAAGGCTTCTTCCCGTTAGGGCAATTCCGTTTGTGTCTTACTTCATGGAGGAGGAATGAGGGCGCCCAGAGATTTTCTGACATGAAATAACTAATGACAGAGCATCTGGAGGAGCTGGTTTCTCGGTGGAAGGAGCCAAAATGCCAGCATTCCTAAGGTTTCTTTGAGAGCTGCCAGACACTCTGCCGTCATAGGCCCAAGAATTGGCCATTGTGACGGCATGGCAACGCTTGGAATCCTAGGACACTGTGGAAGGGCGACTACCAAACTGGATGGAAGAATCTTCCAAGCCCGGTGTTCTTTCATGCACCAAAGAGAACGCAAGTGTCTGAGGCTGGTAGCATTGCTTCTGGAGAGCACTGGCATCCTCGTGGGCCTGTCGGCTACTTTCCTATTTCCGACCCTCTCAGGAAACTCTTCCAAAATGCCGTTGGAAGCCGCTTAGAGAGAACAGCTGCGAAGGGGATGCACAGAACATTAACCTAGATACCAGCCCAGGGTCCCAAGCATCCACTTTTATCTGGAGGGTACGTACCCCACGCAGGGATTCAAGCAGTGTGTTTTCCTAGTACAACTTACACAGGAAACAGGGAGGAGACGTTGGGTTTCTCTGCTTGTGCTCACTCTACGTGGCCTGGAGAAGTTATGACGCAGCAGATGTCAACCCCCTTTCTCCACACATGTGCACCCCAAAGTAGCGCTGGGCAGTGGGTGTTCTCAGGCCAAGAGCAGTCCTTGTTCTCGGCTGCACCTGCTCTGCCGTTCAAAGGTTCTTTATCTCTGCTCTTTTGGAAGCCTTTCAGATCTGACCCTATCCCTGGGCTGCCAAAGCATAGAGGCATAGAGGCCTTTCACCCTGAAGGCATGGGCTTGATTCCCATGGAGAATGTGTATGTCGCCCCTCCCGGGCTGGAGGCGTGTAAGTTGACACCGTTTGTTCTGCCCTTGGACAATACAAGTAGGTGTACTCGGTTTGGGCTGCCTGGTGAAAGAGTTTGCAGTCGCCAGCCCTCTGAGTACTATTCCTCATGTTTGATTCCTAGCTAGGTAAACCCGGACTTCGGAGGTTAGATGGGAGCAAACGTGTTAAGCTTGTGGGGAAAGCCTTTGACCAATGGCAATATGCTTGTGCTTGCGGCGGGGATTTAGCAGGAACTCTCCCACTCAGGGTTTTTACCTTACGATAAGCTGTGCCTTTGGGCTGAAGCAGCGGGCGTGTCTGTATCACAGCCTGGGAAGCAGGGCCTGAGGGGAGGCTGCCACCTGACTGGCCTCCAGTATAGGCAGCTGAAAAATGGTCCCAAGCTTATGGAACCCGCTTACACCGAAATGTTTCTCTTCCGAAGAGGAGATTTTGCTACCATGCGTCAGCAGCTCGTCTCCCTCAGAGTGCTCTTCCTGTGTAGACTAGGGAAAAGCACCACGGTTTCCAGGATTTGAACGGCTCTTTTCCCAGTTGGTTTCATCCGTGAAAGAGCTAGAAGGGCTGATCTCAACCAATTGGCCCGCACACCGTGAGTCCTTGGGGTAGGGCAGTCCTGAGACAATGTGTCTCCAAAAAACGAAAGCAAAGTTTCCTGCCCCAGGAAAGCACAGCGACGCCTGGTGCTTTCTCTAGGAAATTCAAGTGGACTTGAAAGGTGAGGCCTAGACTCTATTGAGGAAAAGCTCGTGCTTACGGCTATCTTTCTCCCTCTCTCTGTCCGTAGCCTGGGCTCAGCCGTGTGGGAATGCTGAGTGGCAGAGTCTGCCTCTCTGCCAGGCTCAGAAGGCTTCTTCCCTTTAGGGCAATTCCGTTGGTGTCTTACTTCGTGGAGGAGGAATGAGGGCGCCCAGAGATTTTCTGACATGAAATAACTAAGGACAGAGCATCTGGAGGAGCTGGAAGGAGCCAAAAAGCCCGCATTCCTAAGGTGTCTGTGAGAGCTGCCAGACACTCTGCCGTCATAGGCCTAAGAATCTTTGTGACGGCATGGCAACACTTGGAATCCTAGGACACTGTGGAAGGGCGACTCGCAAACTGGGTGGAAGAAGCTTCCAAGCCCAGTGTTCTTTCACGTACCAAAGAGAACGCAAGTGTCTGAGGCTGGTAGCATTGTTGCTGGAGAGCACTGCATCCTCGTGGGCCTGTCGGCTACTTTCCTGTTTCCGACCCTCTCAGGAAACTCTTCCAAAACGCCGTTGGGATCCGCTTAGAGAGAGAAGCTGCGCAGTGGATGCTCGGAATATTAACCTATTTACTAGCCCCGGGTCCCAAGCATCGATCCTTCTCTGGAGGGTACCTACCCCACCAAGGGATTCAAGCAGGGAGTTTGCCTTGTACAACTTACACAGGAAACTGGGATGAGGTGTAGGGCCACTCTGCTTGTGCTCACACTACGTGCCCCAGAGAAGTTATGACGTAGCAGATATCAACCCCCTTTCTCGACCCATGTGGACCCCAAAGAAGCGCTGGGCAGTGGGTGTTCTCAGGCCAAGAGCAGTCCTTGTTCTGGCCTGCACCTGCTCTGTGGTTCAAAGGTTCTTTGACTCTGCTCCTTTGGAAGCCTTTCAGAGCTGACCCTATCCCTTGGCTGCTGAAGCAAAGAGGCATAGAGGCCTTTCACCCTGAAGGCATGGGCTTGTTTCCCATGGAAAGAGTGTATGTCGCCCCTCCCCGGCTGGAAGCGTGTAAGTTGACAACATTTGTTCTGCCCATGGAAAATACAAGAAGGTGTATTCGGTTGGGGCTGCCTGGTAAAACAGTTTGCAGTCGCCAGCACCCTGAGTACTATTCCTCAAGTTTGATTCCTAGCTAGGTAAACCCGGACTTCGGAGGCTAGATGGGAGCAAACGTGTTAAGCTTGTGGAGAAAGCCTTCGACCAATGGCAAAATGCTTGTACTAGTGGCGGGAATTAGGCAGGAACTCTCCCACTCAAGGTTTTTACCTTACGATAAGCTTTCCTTTTGGGCTGAACCAGGCGACGTGTCTGTATCACATCCTGGGAAGCAGGGCCTGAGGGGAATCTGCCACCTGACTGGCCTCCATTATAGGCAGCTGACAAAAAGGTCCCAAGCTTATGGAACCCGCTTACAACGAAATGTTTCTCTTCCGAAGAGGAGACTTTGCTACCCCGCGTCAGCAGCTCCACTCCCTCAGAGTGCTCTTCCTGTTTAGACTAGGGAAAACCACCACGGTTTCCAGGTTTTGAACGGCTCTTTTCCCTGTTGGTTTCAACCGTGAAAGAGCTTGAAGGGCTGATCTCAAGCAATCGGCCTGCACATCGTGAGTCCTTGGGGTAGGGCAGTCCTGAGTCAATGTGTCTCCTAAAGAACGAACGCAAAGGTTCCTGCCACAGGAAAGCACAGCGAGGCCTGGTGCTTTCTCTAGGAAATTCAAGTGGGCTTGAGAGGTGAGGCCTAGACTACATTGTGGCAAAGCTTGGGGCTACGGCTCTCGTTCTCCCTCTCTCTGGCCCATACCCTGTGCTCAGCCGTGTGTGAATGCTGATTGGGAGAGTCTGCCTCTCTGCCGGGCTCGGAAGGCTTCTTCCCGTTAGGGCAATTCCGTTTGTGTCTTACTTCATGGAGGAGGAATGAGGGCGCCCAGAGATTTTCTGACATGAAATAACTAATGACAGAGCATCTGGAGGAGCTGGTTTCTCGGTGGAAGGAGCCAAAATGCCAGCATTCCTAAGGTTTCTTTGAGAGCTGCCAGACACTCTGCCGTCATAGGCCCAAGAATTGGCCATTGTGACGGCATGGCAACGCTTGGAATCCTAGGACACTGTGGAAGGGCGACTACCAAACTGGATGGAAGAATCTTCCAAGCCCGGTGTTCTTTCATGCACCAAAGAGAACGCAAGTGTCTGAGGCTGGTAGCATTGCTTCTGGAGAGCACTGGCATCCTCGTGGGCCTGTCGGCTACTTTCCTATTTCCGACCCTCTCAGGAAACTCTTCCAAAATGCCGTTGGAAGCCGCTTAGAGAGAACAGCTGCGAAGGGGATGCACAGAACATTAACCTAGATACCAGCCCAGGGTCCCAAGCATCCACTTTTATCTGGAGGGTACGTACCCCACGCAGGGATTCAAGCAGTGTGTTTTCCTAGTACAACTTACACAGGAAACAGGGAGGAGACGTTGGGTTTCTCTGCTTGTGCTCACTCTACGTGGCCTGGAGAAGTTATGACGCAGCAGATGTCAACCCCCTTTCTCCACACATGTGCACCCCAAAGTAGCGCTGGGCAGTGGGTGTTCTCAGGCCAAGAGCAGTCCTTGTTCTCGGCTGCACCTGCTCTGCCGTTCAAAGGTTCTTTATCTCTGCTCTTTTGGAAGCCTTTCAGATCTGACCCTATCCCTGGGCTGCCAAAGCATAGAGGCATAGAGGCCTTTCACCCTGAAGGCATGGGCTTGATTCCCATGGAGAATGTGTATGTCGCCCCTCCCGGGCTGGAGGCGTGTAAGTTGACACCGTTTGTTCTGCCCTTGGAAAATACAAGTAGGTGTACTCGGTTTGGGCTGCCTGGTGAAAGAGTTTGCAGTCGCCAGCCCTCTGAGTACTATTCCTCATGTTTGATTCCTAGCTAGGTAAACCCGGACTTCGGAGGCTAGATGGGAGCAAACGTGTTAAGCTTGTGGGGAAAGCCTTTGACCAATGGCAATATGCTTGTGCTTGCGGCGGGGATTTAGCAGGAACTCTCCCACTCAGGGTTTTTACCTTACGATAAGCTGTGCCTTTGGGCTGAAGCAGCGGGCGTGTCTGTATCACAGACTGGGAAGCAGGGCCTGAGGGGAGGCTGCCACCTGACTGGCCTCCAGTATAGGCAGCTGAAAAATGGTCCCAAGCTTATGGAACCCGCTTACACCGAAATGTTTCTCTTCCGAAGAGGAGATTTTGCTACCATGCGTCAGCAGCTCGTCTCCCTCAGAGTGCTCTTCCTGTGTAGACTAGGGAAAAGCACCACGGTTTCCAGGATTTGAACGGCTCTTTTCCCAGTTGGTTTCATCCGTGAAAGAGCTAGAAGGGCTGATCTCAACCAATTGGCCCGCACACCGTGAGTCCTTGGGGTAGGGCAGTCCTGAGACAATGTGTCTCCAAAAAACGAAAGCAAAGTTTCCTGCCCCAGGAAAGCACAGCGACGCCTGGTGCTTTCTCTAGGAAATTCAAGTGGACTTGAAAGGTGAGGCCTAGACTCTATTGAGGAAAAGCTCGTGCTTACGGCTATCTTTCTCCCTCTCTCTGTCCGTAGCCTGGGCTCAGCCGTGTGGGAATGCTGAGTGGCAGAGTCTGCCTCTCTGCCAGGCTCAGAAGGCTTCTTCCCTTTAGGGCAATTCCGTTGGTGTCTTACTTCGTGGAGGAGGAATGAGGGCGCCCAGAGATTTTCTGACATGAAATAACTAAGGACAGAGCATCTGGAGGAGCTGGAAGGAGCCAAAAAGCCCGCATTCCTAAGGTGTCTGTGAGAGCTGCCAGACACTCTGCCGTCATAGGCCTAAGAATCTTTGTGACGGCATGGCAACACTTGGAATCCTAGGACACTGTGGAAGGGCGACTCGCAAACTGGGTGGAAGAAGCTTCCAAGCCCAGTGTTCTTTCACGTACCAAAGAGAACGCAAGTGTCTGAGGCTGGTAGCATTGTTGCTGGAGAGCACTGCATCCTCGTGGGCCTGTCGGCTACTTTCCTGTTTCCGACCCTCTCAGGAAACTCTTCCAAAACGCCGTTGGGATCCGCTTAGAGAGAGAAGCTGCGCAGTGGATGCTCGGAATATTAACCTATTTACTAGCCCCGGGTCCCAAGCATCGATCCTTCTCTGGAGGGTACCTACCCCACCAAGGGATTCAAGCAGGGAGTTTGCCTTGTACAACTTACACAGGAAACTGGGATGAGGTGTAGGGCCACTCTGCTTGTGCTCACACTACGTGCCCCAGAGAAGTTATGACGTAGCAGATATCAACCCCCTTTCTCGACCCATGTGGACCCCAAAGAAGCGCTGGGCAGTGGGTGTTCTCAGGCCAAGAGCAGTCCTTGTTCTGGCCTGCACCTGCTCTGTGGTTCAAAGGTTCTTTGACTCTGCTCCTTTGGAAGCCTTTCAGAGCTGACCCTATCCCTTGGCTGCTGAAGCAAAGAGGCATAGAGGCCTTTCACCCTGAAGGCATGGGCTTGTTTCCCATGGAAAGAGTGTATGTCGCCCCTCCCCGGCTGGAAGCGTGTAAGTTGACAACATTTGTTCTGCCCATGGAAAATACAAGAAGGTGTATTCGGTTGGGGCTGCCTGGTAAAACAGTTTGCAGTCGCCAGCACCCTGAGTACTATTCCTCAGGTTTGATTCCTAGCTAGGTAAACCCGGACTTCGGAGGCTAGATGGGAGCAAACGTGTTAAGCTTGTGGAGAAAGCCTTCGACCAATGGCAAAATGCTTGTACTAGTGGCGGGAATTAGGCAGGAACTCTCCCACTCAAGGTCTTTACCTTACGATAAGCTTTCCTTTTGGGCTGAACCAGGCGACGTGTCTGTATCACATCCTGGGAAGCAGGGCCTGAGGGGAATCTGCCACCTGACTGGCCTCCATTATAGGCAGCTGACAAAAAGGTCCCAAGCTTATGGAACCCGCTTACAACGAAATGTTTCTCTTCTGAAGAGGAGACTTTGCTACCCCGCGTCAGCAGCTCCACTCCCTCAGAGTGCTCTTCCTGTTTAGACTAGGGAAAACCACCACGGTTTCCAGGTTTTGAACGGCTCTTTTCCCTGTTGGTTTCAACCGTGAAAGAGCTTGAAGGGCTGATCTCAAGCAATCGGCCTGCACATCGTGAGTCCTTGGGGTAGGGCAGTCCTGAGTCAATGTGTCTCCTAAAGAACGAACGCAAAGGTTCCTGCCACAGGAAAGCACAGCGAGGCCTGGTGCTTTCTCTAGGAAATTCAAGTGGGCTTGAGAGGTGAGGCCTAGACTACATTGTGGCAAAGCTTGGGGCTACGGCTCTCGTTCTCCCTCTCTCTGGCCCATACCCTGTGCTCAGCCGTGTGTGAATGCTGATTGGGAGAGTCTGCCTCTCTGCCGGGCTCGGAAGGCTTCTTCCCGTTAGGGCAATTCCGTTTGTGTCTTACTTCATGGAGGAGGAATGAGGGCGCCCAGAGATTTTCTGACATGAAATAACTAATGACAGAGCATCTGGAGGAGCTGGTTTCTCGGTGGAAGGAGCCAAAATGCCAGCATTCCTAAGGTTTCTTTGAGAGCTGCCAGACACTCTGCCGTCATAGGCCCAAGAATTGGCCATTGTGACGGCATGGCAACGCTTGGAATCCTAGGACACTGTGGAAGGGCGACTACCAAACTGGATGGAAGAATCTTCCAAGCCCGGTGTTCTTTCATGCACCAAAGAGAACGCAAGTGTCTGAGGCTGGTAGCATTGCTTCTGGAGAGCACTGGCATCCTCGTGGGCCTGTCGGCTACTTTCCTATTTCCGACCCTCTCAGGAAACTCTTCCAAAATGCCGTTGGAAGCCGCTTAGAGAGAACAGCTGCGAAGGGGATGCACAGAACATTAACCTAGATACCAGCCCAGGGTCCCAAGCATCCACTTTTATCTGGAGGGTACGTACCCCACGCAGGGATTCAAGCAGTGTGTTTTCCTAGTACAACTTACACAGGAAACAGGGAGGAGACGTTGGGTTTCTCTGCTTGTGCTCACTCTACGTGGCCTGGAGAAGTTATGACGCAGCAGATGTCAACCCCCTTTCTCCACACATGTGCACCCCAAAGTAGCGCTGGGCAGTGGGTGTTCTCAGGCCAAGAGCAGTCCTTGTTCTCGGCTGCACCTGCTCTGCCGTTCAAAGGTTCTTTATCTCTGCTCTTTTGGAAGCCTTTCAGATCTGACCCTATCCCTGGGCTGCCAAAGCATAGAGGCATAGAGGCCTTTCACCCTGAAGGCATGGGCTTGATTCCCATGGAGAATGTGTATGTCGCCCCTCCCGGGCTGGAGGCGTGTAAGTTGACACCGTTTGTTCTGCCCTTGGACAATACAAGTAGGTGTACTCGGTTTGGGCTGCCTGGTGAAAGAGTTTGCAGTCGCCAGCCCTCTGAGTACTATTCCTCATGTTTGATTCCTAGCTAGGTAAACCCGGACTTCGGAGGTTAGATGGGAGCAAACGTGTTAAGCTTGTGGGGAAAGCCTTTGACCAATGGCAATATGCTTGTGCTTGCGGCGGGGATTTAGCAGGAACTCTCCCACTCAGGGTTTTTACCTTACGATAAGCTGTGCCTTTGGGCTGAAGCAGCGGGCGTGTCTGTATCACAGCCTGGGAAGCAGGGCCTGAGGGGAGGCTGCCACCTGACTGGCCTCCAGTATAGGCAGCTGAAAAATGGTCCCAAGCTTATGGAACCCGCTTACACCGAAATGTTTCTCTTCCGAAGAGGAGATTTTGCTACCATGCGTCAGCAGCTCGTCTCCCTCAGAGTGCTCTTCCTGTGTAGACTAGGGAAAAGCACCACGGTTTCCAGGATTTGAACGGCTCTTTTCCCAGTTGGTTTCATCCGTGAAAGAGCTAGAAGGGCTGATCTCAACCAATTGGCCCGCACACCGTGAGTCCTTGGGGTAGGGCAGTCCTGAGACAATGTGTCTCCAAAAAACGAAAGCAAAGTTTCCTGCCCCAGGAAAGCACAGCGACGCCTGGTGCTTTCTCTAGGAAATTCAAGTGGACTTGAAAGGTGAGGCCTAGACTCTATTGAGGAAAAGCTCGTGCTTACGGCTATCTTTCTCCCTCTCTCTGTCCGTAGCCTGGGCTCAGCCGTGTGGGAATGCTGAGTGGCAGAGTCTGCCTCTCTGCCAGGCTCAGAAGGCTTCTTCCCTTTAGGGCAATTCCGTTGGTGTCTTACTTCGTGGAGGAGGAATGAGGGCGCCCAGAGATTTTCTGACATGAAATAACTAAGGACAGAGCATCTGGAGGAGCTGGAAGGAGCCAAAAAGCCCGCATTCCTAAGGTGTCTGTGAGAGCTGCCAGACACTCTGCCGTCATAGGCCTAAGAATCTTTGTGACGGCATGGCAACACTTGGAATCCTAGGACACTGTGGAAGGGCGACTCGCAAACTGGGTGGAAGAAGCTTCCAAGCCCAGTGTTCTTTCACGTACCAAAGAGAACGCAAGTGTCTGAGGCTGGTAGCATTGTTGCTGGAGAGCACTGCATCCTCGTGGGCCTGTCGGCTACTTTCCTGTTTCCGACCCTCTCAGGAAACTCTTCCAAAACGCCGTTGGGATCCGCTTAGAGAGAGAAGCTGCGCAGTGGATGCTCGGAATATTAACCTATTTACTAGCCCCGGGTCCCAAGCATCGATCCTTCTCTGGAGGGTACCTACCCCACCAAGGGATTCAAGCAGGGAGTTTGCCTTGTACAACTTACACAGGAAACTGGGATGAGGTGTAGGGCCACTCTGCTTGTGCTCACACTACGTGCCCCAGAGAAGTTATGACGTAGCAGATATCAACCCCCTTTCTCGACCCATGTGGACCCCAAAGAAGCGCTGGGCAGTGGGTGTTCTCAGGCCAAGAGCAGTCCTTGTTCTGGCCTGCACCTGCTCTGTGGTTCAAAGGTTCTTTGACTCTGCTCCTTTGGAAGCCTTTCAGAGCTGACCCTATCCCTTGGCTGCTGAAGCAAAGAGGCATAGAGGCCTTTCACCCTGAAGGCATGGGCTTGTTTCCCATGGAAAGAGTGTATGTCGCCCCTCCCCGGCTGGAAGCGTGTAAGTTGACAACATTTGTTCTGCCCATGGAAAATACAAGAAGGTGTATTCGGTTGGGGCTGCCTGGTAAAACAGTTTGCAGTCGCCAGCACCCTGAGTACTATTCCTCAGGTTTGATTCCTAGCTAGGTAAACCCGGACTTCGGAGGCTAGATGGGAGCAAACGTGTTAAGCTTGTGGAGAAAGCCTTCGACCAATGGCAAAATGCTTGTACTAGTGGCGGGAATTAGGCAGGAACTCTCCCACTCAAGGTCTTTACCTTACGATAAGCTTTCCTTTTGGGCTGAACCAGGCGACGTGTCTGTATCACATCCTGGGAAGCAGGGCCTGAGGGGAATCTGCCACCTGACTGGCCTCCATTATAGGCAGCTGACAAAAAGGTCCCAAGCTTATGGAACCCGCTTACAACGAAATGTTTCTCTTCCGAAGAGGAGACTTTGCTACCCCGCGTCAGCAGCTCCACTCCCTCAGAGTGCTCTTCCTGTTTAGACTAGGGAAAACCACCACGGTTTCCAGGTTTTGAACGGCTCTTTTCCCTGTTGGTTTCAACCGTGAAAGAGCTTGAAGGGCTGATCTCAAGCAATCGGCCTGCACATCGTGAGTCCTTGGGGTAGGGCAGTCCTGAGTCAATGTGTCTCCTAAAGAACGAACGCAAAGGTTCCTGCCACAGGAAAGCACAGCGAGGCCTGGTGCTTTCTCTAGGAAATTCAAGTGGGCTTGAGAGGTGAGGCCTAGACTACATTGTGGCAAAGCTTGGGGCTACGGCTCTCGTTCTCCCTCTCTCTGGCCCATACCCTGTGCTCAGCCGTGTGTGAATGCTGATTGGGAGAGTCTGCCTCTCTGCCGGGCTCGGAAGGCTTCTTCCCGTTAGGGCAATTCCGTTTGTGTCTTACTTCATGGAGGAGGAATGAGGGCGCCCAGAGATTTTCTGACATGAAATAACTAATGACAGAGCATCTGGAGGAGCTGGTTTCTCGGTGGAAGGAGCCAAAATGCCAGCATTCCTAAGGTTTCTTTGAGAGCTGCCAGACACTCTGCCGTCATAGGCCCAAGAATTGGCCATTGTGACGGCATGGCAACGCTTGGAATCCTAGGACACTGTGGAAGGGCGACTACCAAACTGGATGGAAGAATCTTCCAAGCCCGGTGTTCTTTCATGCACCAAAGAGAACGCAAGTGTCTGAGGCTGGTAGCATTGCTTCTGGAGAGCACTGGCATCCTCGTGGGCCTGTCGGCTACTTTCCTATTTCCGACCCTCTCAGGAAACTCTTCCAAAATGCCGTTGGAAGCCGCTTAGAGAGAACAGCTGCGAAGGGGATGCACAGAACATTAACCTAGATACCAGCCCAGGGTCCCAAGCATCCACTTTTATCTGGAGGGTACGTACCCCACGCAGGGATTCAAGCAGTGTGTTTTCCTAGTACAACTTACACAGGAAACAGGGAGGAGACGTTGGGTTTCTCTGCTTGTGCTCACTCTACGTGGCCTGGAGAAGTTATGACGCAGCAGATGTCAACCCCCTTTCTCCACACATGTGCACCCCAAAGTAGCGCTGGGCAGTGGGTGTTCTCAGGCCAAGAGCAGTCCTTGTTCTCGGCTGCACCTGCTCTGCCGTTCAAAGGTTCTTTATCTCTGCTCTTTTGGAAGCCTTTCAGATCTGACCCTATCCCTGGGCTGCCAAAGCATAGAGGCATAGAGGCCTTTCACCCTGAAGGCATGGGCTTGATTCCCATGGAGAATGTGTATGTCGCCCCTCCCGGGCTGGAGGCGTGTAAGTTGACACCGTTTGTTCTGCCCTTGGACAATACAAGTAGGTGTACTCGGTTTGGGCTGCCTGGTGAAAGAGTTTGCAGTCGCCAGCCCTCTGAGTACTATTCCTCATGTTTGATTCCTAGCTAGGTAAACCCGGACTTCGGAGGCTAGATGGGAGCAAACGTGTTAAGCTTGTGGGGAAAGCCTTTGACCAATGGCAATATGCTTGTGCTTGCGGCGGGGATTTAGCAGGAACTCTCCCACTCAGGGTTTTTACCTTACGATAAGCTGTGCCTTTGGGCTGAAGCAGCGGGCGTGTCTGTATCACAGCCTGGGAAGCAGGGCCTGAGGGGAGGCTGCCACCTGACTGGCCTCCAGTATAGGCAGCTGAAAAATGGTCCCAAGCTTATGGAACCCGCTTACACCGAAATGTTTCTCTTCCGAAGAGGAGATTTTGCTACCATGCGTCAGCAGCTCGTCTCCCTCAGAGTGCTCTTCCTGTGTAGACTAGGGAAAAGCACCACGGTTTCCAGGATTTGAACGGCTCTTTTCCCAGTTGGTTTCATCCGTGAAAGAGCTAGAAGGGCTGATCTCAACCAATTGGCCCGCACACCGTGAGTCCTTGGGGTAGGGCAGTCCTGAGACAATGTGTCTCCAAAAAACGAAAGCAAAGTTTCCTGCCCCAGGAAAGCACAGCGACGCCTGGTGCTTTCTCTAGGAAATTCAAGTGGACTTGAAAGGTGAGGCCTAGACTCTATTGAGGAAAAGCTCGTGCTTACGGCTATCTTTCTCCCTCTCTCTGTCCGTAGCCTGGGCTCAGCCGTGTGGGAATGCTGAGTGGCAGAGTCTGCCTCTCTGCCAGGCTCAGAAGGCTTCTTCCCTTTAGGGCAATTCCGTTGGTGTCTTACTTCGTGGAGGAGGAATGAGGGCGCCCAGAGATTTTCTGACATGAAATAACTAAGGACAGAGCATCTGGAGGAGCTGGAAGCAGCCAAGAAGCCCGCATTCCTAAGGTGTCTGTGAGAGCTGCCAGACACTCTGCCGTCATAGGCCTAAGAATCTTTGTGACGGCATGGCAACACTTGGAATCCTAGGACACTGTGGAAGGGCGACTCGCAAACTGGGTGGAAGAAGCTTCCAAGCCCAGTGTTCTTTCACGTACCAAAGAGAACGCAAGTGTCTGAGGCTGGTAGCATTGTTGCTGGAGAGCACTGCATCCTCGTGGGCCTGTCGGCTACTTTCCTGTTTCTGACCCTCTCAGGAAACTCTTCCAAAACGCCGTTGGGATCCGCTTAGAGAGAGAAGCTGCGCAGTGGATGCTCGGAATATTAACCTATTTACTAGCCCCGGGTCCCAAGCATCGATCCTTCTCTGGAGGGTACCTACCCCACCAAGGGATTCAAGCAGGGAGTTTGCCTTGTACAACTTACACAGGAAACTGGGATGAGGTGTAGGGCCACTCTGCTTGTGCTCACACTACGTGCCCCAGAGAAGTTATGACGTAGCAGATATCAACCCCCTTTCTCGACCCATGTGGACCCCAAAGAAGCGCTGGGCAGTGGGTGTTCTCAGGCCAAGAGCAGTCCTTGTTCTGGCCTGCACCTGCTCTGTGGTTCAAAGGTTCTTTGACTCTGCTCCTTTGGAAGCCTTTCAGAGCTGACCCTATCCCTTGGCTGCTGAAGCAAAGAGGCATAGAGGCCTTTCACCCTGAAGGCATGGGCTTGTTTCCCATGGAAAGAGTGTATGTCGCCCCTCCCCGGCTGGAAGCGTGTAAGTTGACAACATTTGTTCTGCCCATGGAAAATACAAGAAGGTGTATTCGGTTGGGGCTGCCTGGTAAAACAGTTTGCAGTCGCCAGCACCCTGAGTACTATTCCTCAAGTTTGATTCCTAGCTAGGTAAACCCGGACTTCGGAGGCTAGATGGGAGCAAACGTGTTAAGCTTGTGGAGAAAGCCTTCGACCAATGGCAAAATGCTTGTACTAGTGGCGGGAATTAGGCAGGAACTCTCCCACTCAAGGTTTTTACCTTACGATAAGCTTTCCTTTTGGGCTGAACCAGGCGACGTGTCTGTATCACATCCTGGGAAGCAGGGCCTGAGGGGAATCTGCCACCTGACTGGCCTCCATTATAGGCAGCTGACAAAAAGGTCCCAAGCTTATGGAACCCGCTTACAACGAAATGTTTCTCTTCCGAAGAGGAGACTTTGCTACCCCGCGTCAGCAGCTCCACTCCCTCAGAGTGCTCTTCCTGTTTAGACTAGGGAAAACCACCACGGTTTCCAGGTTTTGAACGGCTCTTTTCCCTGTTGGTTTCAACCGTGAAAGAGCTTGAAGGGCTGATCTCAAGCAATCGGCCTGCACATCGTGAGTCCTTGGGGTAGGGCAGTCCTGAGTCAATGTGTCTCCTAAAGAACGAACGCAAAGGTTCCTGCCACAGGAAAGCACAGCGAGGCCTGGTGCTTTCTCTAGGAAATTCAAGTGGGCTTGAGAGGTGAGGCCTAGACTACATTGTGGCAAAGCTTGGGGCTACGGCTCTCGTTCTCCCTCTCTCTGGCCCATACCCTGTGCTCAGCCGTGTGTGAATGCTGATTGGGAGAGTCTGCCTCTCTGCCGGGCTCGGAAGGCTTCTTCCCGTTAGGGCAATTCCGTTTGTGTCTTACTTCATGGAGGAGGAATGAGGGCGCCCAGAGATTTTCTGACATGAAATAACTAATGACAGAGCATCTGGAGGAGCTGGTTTCTCGGTGGAAGGAGCCAAAATGCCAGCATTCCTAAGGTTTCTTTGAGAGCTGCCAGACACTCTGCCGTCATAGGCCCAAGAATTGGCCATTGTGACGGCATGGCAACGCTTGGAATCCTAGGACACTGTGGAAGGGCGACTACCAAACTGGATGGAAGAATCTTCCAAGCCCGGTGTTCTTTCATGCACCAAAGAGAACGCAAGTGTCTGAGGCTGGTAGCATTGCTTCTGGAGAGCACTGGCATCCTCGTGGGCCTGTCGGCTACTTTCCTATTTCCGACCCTCTCAGGAAACTCTTCCAAAATGCCGTTGGAAGCCGCTTAGAGAGAACAGCTGCGAAGGGGATGCACAGAACATTAACCTAGATACCAGCCCAGGGTCCCAAGCATCCACTTTTATCTGGAGGGTACGTACCCCACGCAGGGATTCAAGCAGTGTGTTTTCCTAGTACAACTTACACAGGAAACAGGGAGGAGACGTTGGGTTTCTCTGCTTGTGCTCACTCTATGTGGCCTGGAGAAGTTATGACGCAGCAGATGTCAACCCCCTTTCTCCACACATGTGCACCCCAAAGTAGCGCTGGGCAGTGGGTGTTCTCAGGCCAAGAGCAGTCCTTGTTCTCGGCTGCACCTGCTCTGCCGTTCAAAGGTTCTTTATCTCTGCTCTTTTGGAAGCCTTTCAGATCTGACCCTATCCCTGGGCTGCCAAAGCATAGAGGCATAGAGGCCTTTCACCCTGAAGGCATGGGCTTGATTCCCATGGAGAATGTGTATGTCGCCCCTCCCGGGCTGGAGGCGTGTAAGTTGACACCGTTTGTTCTGCCCTTGGAAAATACAAGTAGGTGTACTCGGTTTGGGCTGCCTGGTGAAAGAGTTTGCAGTCGCCAGCCCTCTGAGTACTATTCCTCATGTTTGATTCCTAGCTAGGTAAACCCGGACTTCGGAGGCTAGATGGGAGCAAACGTGTTAAGCTTGTGGGGAAAGCCTTTGACCAATGGCAATATGCTTGTGCTTGCGGCGGGGATTTAGCAGGAACTCTCCCACTCAGGGTTTTTACCTTACGATAAGCTGTGCCTTTGGGCTGAAGCAGCGGGCGTGTCTGTATCACAGACTGGGAAGCAGGGCCTGAGGGGAGGCTGCCACCTGACTGGCCTCCAGTATAGGCAGCTGAAAAATGGTCCCAAGCTTATGGAACCCGCTTACACCGAAATGTTTCTCTTCCGAAGAGGAGATTTTGCTACCATGCGTCAGCAGCTCGTCTCCCTCAGAGTGCTCTTCCTGTGTAGACTAGGGAAAAGCACCACGGTTTCCAGGATTTGAACGGCTCTTTTCCCAGTTGGTTTCATCCGTGAAAGAGCTAGAAGGGCTGATCTCAACCAATTGGCCCGCACACCGTGAGTCCTTGGGGTAGGGCAGTCCTGAGACAATGTGTCTCCAAAAAACGAAAGCAAAGTTTCCTGCCCCAGGAAAGCACAGCGACGCCTGGTGCTTTCTCTAGGAAATTCAAGTGGACTTGAAAGGTGAGGCCTAGACTCTATTGAGGAAAAGCTCGTGCTTACGGCTATCTTTCTCCCTCTCTCTGTCCGTAGCCTGGGCTCAGCCGTGTGGGAATGCTGAGTGGCAGAGTCTGCCTCTCTGCCAGGCTCAGAAGGCTTCTTCCCTTTAGGGCAATTCCGTTGGTGTCTTACTTCGTGGAGGAGGAATGAGGGCGCCCAGAGATTTTCTGACATGAAATAACTAAGGACAGAGCATCTGGAGGAGCTGGAAGGAGCCAAAAAGCCCGCATTCCTAAGGTGTCTGTGAGAGCTGCCAGACACTCTGCCGTCATAGGCCTAAGAATCTTTGTGACGGCATGGCAACACTTGGAATCCTAGGACACTGTGGAAGGGCGACTCGCAAACTGGGTGGAAGAAGCTTCCAAGCCCAGTGTTCTTTCACGTACCAAAGAGAACGCAAGTGTCTGAGGCTGGTAGCATTGTTGCTGGAGAGCACTGCATCCTCGTGGGCCTGTCGGCTACTTTCCTGTTTCCGACCCTCTCAGGAAACTCTTCCAAAACGCCGTTGGGATCCGCTTAGAGAGAGAAGCTGCGCAGTGGATGCTCGGAATATTAACCTATTTACTAGCCCCGGGTCCCAAGCATCGATCCTTCTCTGGAGGGTACCTACCCCACCAAGGGATTCAAGCAGGGAGTTTGCCTTGTACAACTTACACAGGAAACTGGGATGAGGTGTAGGGCCACTCTGCTTGTGCTCACACTACGTGCCCCAGAGAAGTTATGACGTAGCAGATATCAACCCCCTTTCTCGACCCATGTGGACCCCAAAGAAGCGCTGGGCAGTGGGTGTTCTCAGGCCAAGAGCAGTCCTTGTTCTGGCCTGCACCTGCTCTGTGGTTCAAAG
Organism: Balaenoptera acutorostrata; assembly: GCF_949987535.1. NCBI lineage: Eukaryota > Metazoa > Chordata > Mammalia > Artiodactyla > Balaenopteridae > Balaenoptera > Balaenoptera acutorostrata. Next base: position 32,439,108 of record NC_080076.1, on the reverse strand, counting down.
GTTCTTTGACTCTGCTCCTTTGGAAGCCTTTCAGAGCTGACCCTATCCCTTGGCTGCTGAAGCAAAGAGGCATAGAGGCCTTTCACCCTGAAGGCATGGGCTTGTTTCCCATGGAAAGAGTGTATGTCGCCCCTCCCCGGCTGGAAGCGTGTAAGTTGACAACATTTGTTCTGCCCATGGAAAATACAAGAAGGTGTATTCGGTTGGGGCTGCCTGGTAAAACAGTTTGCAGTCGCCAGCACCCTGAGTACTATTCCTCAGGTTTGATTCCTAGCTAGGTAAACCCGGACTTCGGAGGCTAGATGGGAGCAAACGTGTTAAGCTTGTGGAGAAAGCCTTCGACCAATGGCAAAATGCTTGTACTAGTGGCGGGAATTAGGCAGGAACTCTCCCACTCAAGGTCTTTACCTTACGATAAGCTTTCCTTTTGGGCTGAACCAGGCGACGTGTCTGTATCACATCCTGGGAAGCAGGGCCTGAGGGGAATCTGCCACCTGACTGGCCTCCATTATAGGCAGCTGACAAAAAGGTCCCAAGCTTATGGAACCCGCTTACAACGAAATGTTTCTCTTCCGAAGAGGAGACTTTGCTACCCCGCGTCAGCAGCTCCACTCCCTCAGAGTGCTCTTCCTGTTTAGACTAGGGAAAACCACCACGGTTTCCAGGTTTTGAACGGCTCTTTTCCCTGTTGGTTTCAACCGTGAAAGAGCTTGAAGGGCTGATCTCAAGCAATCGGCCTGCACATCGTGAGTCCTTGGGGTAGGGCAGTCCTGAGTCAATGTGTCTCCTAAAGAACGAACGCAAAGGTTCCTGCCACAGGAAAGCACAGCGAGGCCTGGTGCTTTCTCTAGGAAATTCAAGTGGGCTTGAGAGGTGAGGCCTAGACTACATTGTGGCAAAGCTTGGGGCTACGGCTCTCGTTCTCCCTCTCTCTGGCCCATACCCTGTGCTCAGCCGTGTGTGAATGCTGATTGGGAGAGTCTGCCTCTCTGCCGGGCTCGGAAGGCTTCTTCCCGTTAGGGCAATTCCGTTTGTGTCTTACTTCATGGAGGAGGAATGAGGGCGCCCAGAGATTTTCTGACATGAAATAACTAATGACAGAGCATCTGGAGGAGCTGGTTTCTCGGTGGAAGGAGCCAAAATGCCAGCATTCCTAAGGTTTCTTTGAGAGCTGCCAGACACTCTGCCGTCATAGGCCTAAGAATTGGCCATTGTGACGGCATGGCAACGCTTGGAATCCTAGGACACTGTGGAAGGGCGACTACCAAACTGGATGGAAGAATCTTCCAAGCCCGGTGTTCTTTCATGCACCAAAGAGAACGCAAGTGTCTGAGGCTGGTAGCATTGCTTCTGGAGAGCACTGGCATCCTCGTGGGCCTGTCGGCTACTTTCCTATTTCCGACCCTCTCAGGAAACTCTTCCAAAATGCCGTTGGAAGCCGCTTAGAGAGAACAGCTGCGAAGGGGATGCACAGAACATTAACCTAGATACCAGCCCAGGGTCCCAAGCATCCACTTTTATCTGGAGGGTACGTACCCCACGCAGGGATTCAAGCAGTGTGTTTTCCTAGTACAACTTACACAGGAAACAGGGAGGAGACGTTGGGTTTCTCTGCTTGTGCTCACTCTACGTGGCCTGGAGAAGTTATGACGCAGCAGATGTCAACCCCCTTTCTCCACACATGTGCACCCCAAAGTAGCGCTGGGCAGTGGGTGTTCTCAGGCCAAGAGCAGTCCTTGTTCTCGGCTGCACCTGCTCTGCCGTTCAAAGGTTCTTTATCTCTGCTCTTTTGGAAGCCTTTCAGATCTGACCCTATCCCTGGGCTGCCAAAGCATAGAGGCATAGAGGCCTTTCACCCTGAAGGCATGGGCTTGATTCCCATGGAGAATGTGTATGTCGCCCCTCCCGGGCTGGAGGCGTGTAAGTTGACACCGTTTGTTCTGCCCTTGGACAATACAAGTAGGTGTACTCGGTTTGGGCTGCCTGGTGAAAGAGTTTGCAGTCGCCAGCCCTCTGAGTACTATTCCTCATGTTTGATTCCTAGCTAGGTAAACCCGGACTTCGGAGGCTAGATGGGAGCAAACGTGTTAAGCTTGTGGGGAAAGCCTTTGACCAATGGCAATATGCTTGTGCTTGCGGCGGGGATTTAGCAGGAACTCTCCCACTCAGGGTTTTTACCTTACGATAAGCTGTGCCTTTGGGCTGAAGCAGCGGGCGTGTCTGTATCACAGCCTGGGAAGCAGGGCCTGAGGGGAGGCTGCCACCTGACTGGCCTCCAGTATAGGCAGCTGAAAAATGGTCCCAAGCTTATGGAACCCGCTTACACCGAAATGTTTCTCTTCCGAAGAGGAGATTTTGCTACCATGCGTCAGCAGCTCGTCTCCCTCAGAGTGCTCTTCCTGTGTAGACTAGGGAAAAGCACCACGGTTTCCAGGATTTGAACGGCTCTTTTCCCAGTTGGTTTCATCCGTGAAAGAGCTAGAAGGGCTGATCTCAACCAATTGGCCCGCACACCGTGAGTCCTTGGGGTAGGGCAGTCCTGAGACAATGTGTCTCCAAAAAACGAAAGCAAAGTTTCCTGCCCCAGGAAAGCACAGCGACGCCTGGTGCTTTCTCTAGGAAATTCAAGTGGACTTGAAAGGTGAGGCCTAGACTCTATTGAGGAAAAGCTCGTGCTTACGGCTATCTTTCTCCCTCTCTCTGTCCGTAGCCTGGGCTCAGCCGTGTGGGAATGCTGAGTGGCAGAGTCTGCCTCTCTGCCAGGCTCAGAAGGCTTCTTCCCTTTAGGGCAATTCCGTTGGTGTCTTACTTCGTGGAGGAGGAATGAGGGCGCCCAGAGATTTTCTGACATGAAATAACTAAGGACAGAGCATCTGGAGGAGCTGGAAGCAGCCAAGAAGCCCGCATTCCTAAGGTGTCTGTGAGAGCTGCCAGACACTCTGCCGTCATAGGCCTAAGAATCTTTGTGACGGCATGGCAACACTTGGAATCCTAGGACACTGTGGAAGGGCGACTCGCAAACTGGGTGGAAGAAGCTTCCAAGCCCAGTGTTCTTTCACGTACCAAAGAGAACGCAAGTGTCTGAGGCTGGTAGCATTGTTGCTGGAGAGCACTGCATCCTCGTGGGCCTGTCGGCTACTTTCCTGTTTCCGACCCTCTCAGGAAACTCTTCCAAAACGCCGTTGGGATCCGCTTAGAGAGAGAAGCTGCGCAGTGGATGCTCGGAATATTAACCTATTTACTAGCCCCGGGTCCCAAGCATCGATCCTTCTCTGGAGGGTACCTACCCCACCAAGGGATTCAAGCAGGGAGTTTGCCTTGTACAACTTACACAGGAAACTGGGATGAGGTGTAGGGCCACTCTGCTTGTGCTCACACTACGTGCCCCAGAGAAGTTATGACGTAGCAGATATCAACCCCCTTTCTCGACCCATGTGGACCCCAAAGAAGCGCTGGGCAGTGGGTGTTCTCAGGCCAAGAGCAGTCCTTGTTCTGGCCTGCACCTGCTCTGTGGTTCAAAGGTTCTTTGACTCTGCTCCTTTGGAAGCCTTTCAGAGCTGACCCTATCCCTTGGCTGCTGAAGCAAAGAGGCATAGAGGCCTTTCACCCTGAAGGCATGGGCTTGTTTCCCATGGAAAGAGTGTATGTCGCCCCTCCCCGGCTGGAAGCGTGTAAGTTGACAACATTTGTTCTGCCCATGGAAAATACAAGAAGGTGTATTCGGTTGGGGCTGCCTGGTAAAACAGTTTGCAGTCGCCAGCACCCTGAGTACTATTCCTCAGGTTTGATTCCTAGCTAGGTAAACCCGGACTTCGGAGGCTAGATGGGAGCAAACGTGTTAAGCTTGTGGAGAAAGCCTTCGACCAATGGCAAAATGCTTGTACTAGTGGCGGGAATTAGGCAGGAACTCTCCCACTCAAGGTCTTTACCTTACGATAAGCTTTCCTTTTGGGCTGAACCAGGCGACGTGTCTGTATCACATCCTGGGAAGCAGGGCCTGAGGGGAATCTGCCACCTGACTGGCCTCCATTATAGGCAGCTGACAAAAAGGTCCCAAGCTTATGGAACCCGCTTACAACGAAATGTTTCTCTTCCGAAGAGGAGACTTTGCTACCCCGCGTCAGCAGCTCCACTCCCTCAGAGTGCTCTTCCTGTTTAGACTAGGGAAAACCACCACGGTTTCCAGGTTTTGAACGGCTCTTTTCCCTGTTGGTTTCAACCGTGAAAGAGCTTGAAGGGCTGATCTCAAGCAATCGGCCTGCACATCGTGAGTCCTTGGGGTAGGGCAGTCCTGAGTCAATGTGTCTCCTAAAGAACGAACGCAAAGGTTCCTGCCACAGGAAAGCACAGCGAGGCCTGGTGCTTTCTCTAGGAAATTCAAGTGGGCTTGAGAGGTGAGGCCTAGACTACATTGTGGCAAAGCTTGGGGCTACGGCTCTCGTTCTCCCTCTCTCTGGCCCATACCCTGTGCTCAGCCGTGTGTGAATGCTGATTGGGAGAGTCTGCCTCTCTGCCGGGCTCGGAAGGCTTCTTCCCGTTAGGGCAATTCCGTTTGTGTCTTACTTCATGGAGGAGGAATGAGGGCGCCCAGAGATTTTCTGACATGAAATAACTAATGACAGAGCATCTGGAGGAGCTGGTTTCTCGGTGGAAGGAGCCAAAATGCCAGCATTCCTAAGGTTTCTTTGAGAGCTGCCAGACACTCTGCCGTCATAGGCCTAAGAATTGGCCATTGTGACGGCATGGCAACGCTTGGAATCCTAGGACACTGTGGAAGGGCGACTACCAAACTGGATGGAAGAATCTTCCAAGCCCGGTGTTCTTTCATGCACCAAAGAGAACGCAAGTGTCTGAGGCTGGTAGCATTGCTTCTGGAGAGCACTGGCATCCTCGTGGGCCTGTCGGCTACTTTCCTATTTCCGACCCTCTCAGGAAACTCTTCCAAAATGCCGTTGGAAGCCGCTTAGAGAGAACAGCTGCGAAGGGGATGCACAGAACATTAACCTAGATACCAGCCCAGGGTCCCAAGCATCCACTTTTATCTGGAGGGTACGTACCCCACGCAGGGATTCAAGCAGTGTGTTTTCCTAGTACAACTTACACAGGAAACAGGGAGGAGACGTTGGGTTTCTCTGCTTGTGCTCACTCTACGTGGCCTGGAGAAGTTATGACGCAGCAGATGTCAACCCCCTTTCTCCACACATGTGCACCCCAAAGTAGCGCTGGGCAGTGGGTGTTCTCAGGCCAAGAGCAGTCCTTGTTCTCGGCTGCACCTGCTCTGCCGTTCAAAGGTTCTTTATCTCTGCTCTTTTGGAAGCCTTTCAGATCTGACCCTATCCCTGGGCTGCCAAAGCATAGAGGCATAGAGGCCTTTCACCCTGAAGGCATGGGCTTGATTCCCATGGAGAATGTGTATGTCGCCCCTCCCGGGCTGGAGGCGTGTAAGTTGACACCGTTTGTTCTGCCCTTGGACAATACAAGTAGGTGTACTCGGTTTGGGCTGCCTGGTGAAAGAGTTTGCAGTCGCCAGCCCTCTGAGTACTATTCCTCATGTTTGATTCCTAGCTAGGTAAACCCGGACTTCGGAGGCTAGATGGGAGCAAACGTGTTAAGCTTGTGGGGAAAGCCTTTGACCAATGGCAGTATGCTTGTGCTTGCGGCGGGGATTTAGCAGGAACTCTCCCACTCAGGGTTTTTACCTTACGATAAGCTGTGCCTTTGGGCTGAAGCAGCGGGCGTGTCTGTATCACAGCCTGGGAAGCAGGGCCTGAGGGGAGGCTGCCACCTGACTGGCCTCCAGTATAGGCAGCTGAAAAATGGTCCCAAGCTTATGGAACCCGCTTACACCGAAATGTTTCTCTTCCGAAGAGGAGATTTTGCTACCATGCGTCAGCAGCTCGTCTCCCTCAGAGTGCTCTTCCTGTGTAGACTAGGGAAAAGCACCACGGTTTCCAGGATTTGAACGGCTCTTTTCCCAGTTGGTTTCATCCGTGAAAGAGCTAGAAGGGCTGATCTCAACCAATTGGCCCGCACACCGTGAGTCCTTGGGGTAGGGCAGTCCTGAGACAATGTGTCTCCAAAAAACGAAAGCAAAGTTTCCTGCCCCAGGAAAGCACAGCGACGCCTGGTGCTTTCTCTAGGAAATTCAAGTGGACTTGAAAGGTGAGGCCTAGACTCTATTGAGGAAAAGCTCGTGCTTACGGCTATCTTTCTCCCTCTCTCTGTCCGTAGCCTGGGCTCAGCCGTGTGGGAATGCTGAGTGGCAGAGTCTGCCTCTCTGCCAGGCTCAGAAGGCTTCTTCCCTTTAGGGCAATTCCGTTGGTGTCTTACTTCGTGGAGGAGGAATGAGGGCGCCCAGAGATTTTCTGACATGAAATAACTAAGGACAGAGCATCTGGAGGAGCTGGAAGCAGCCAAGAAGCCCGCATTCCTAAGGTGTCTGTGAGAGCTGCCAGACACTCTGCCGTCATAGGCCTAAGAATCTTTGTGACGGCATGGCAACACTTGGAATCCTAGGACACTGTGGAAGGGCGACTCGCAAACTGGGTGGAAGAAGCTTCCAAGCCCAGTGTTCTTTCACGTACCAAAGAGAACGCAAGTGTCTGAGGCTGGTAGCATTGTTGCTGGAGAGCACTGCATCCTGGTGGGCCTGTCGGCTACTTTCCTGTTTCCGACCCTCTCAGGAAACTCTTCCAAAACGCCGTTGGGATCCGCTTAGAGAGAGAAGCTGCGCAGTGGATGCTCGGAATATTAACCTATTTACTAGCCCCGGGTCCCAAGCATCGATCCTTCTCTGGAGGGTACCTACCCCACCAAGGGATTCAAGCAGGGAGTTTGCCTTGTACAACTTACACAGGAAACTGGGATGAGGTGTAGGGCCACTCTGCTTGTGCTCACACTACGTGCCCCAGAGAAGTTATGACGTAGCAGATATCAACCCCCTTTCTCGACCCATGTGGACCCCAAAGAAGCGCTGGGCAGTGGGTGTTCTCAGGCCAAGAGCAGTCCTTGTTCTGGCCTGCACCTGCTCTGTGGTTCAAAGGTTCTTTGACTCTGCTCCTTTGGAAGCCTTTCAGAGCTGACCCTATCCCTTGGCTGCTGAAGCAAAGAGGCATAGAGGCCTTTCACCCTGAAGGCATGGGCTTGTTTCCCATGGAAAGAGTGTATGTCGCCCCTCCCCGGCTGGAAGCGTGTAAGTTGACAACATTTGTTCTGCCCATGGAAAATACAAGAAGGTGTATTCGGTTGGGGCTGCCTGGTAAAACAGTTTGCAGTCGCCAGCACCCTGAGTACTATTCCTCAGGTTTGATTCCTAGCTAGGTAAACCCGGACTTCGGAGGCTAGATGGGAGCAAACGTGTTAAGCTTGTGGAGAAAGCCTTCGACCAATGGCAAAATGCTTGTACTAGTGGCGGGAATTAGGCAGGAACTCTCCCACTCAAGGTCTTTACCTTACGATAAGCTTTCCTTTTGGGCTGAACCAGGCGACGTGTCTGTATCACATCCTGGGAAGCAGGGCCTGAGGGGAATCTGCCACCTGACTGGCCTCCATTATAGGCAGCTGACAAAAAGGTCCCAAGCTTATGGAACCCGCTTACAACGAAATGTTTCTCTTCCGAAGAGGAGACTTTGCTACCCCGCGTCAGCAGCTCCACTCCCTCAGAGTGCTCTTCCTGTTTAGACTAGGGAAAACCACCACGGTTTCCAGGTTTTGAACGGCTCTTTTCCCTGTTGGTTTCAACCGTGAAAGAGCTTGAAGGGCTGATCTCAAGCAATCGGCCTGCACATCGTGAGTCCTTGGGGTAGGGCAGTCCTGAGTCAATGTGTCTCCTAAAGAACGAACGCAAAGGTTCCTGCCACAGGAAAGCACAGCGAGGCCTGGTGCTTTCTCTAGGAAATTCAAGTGGGCTTGAGAGGTGAGGCCTAGACTACATTGTGGCAAAGCTTGGGGCTACGGCTCTCGTTCTCCCTCTCTCTGGCCCATACCCTGTGCTCAGCCGTGTGTGAATGCTGATTGGGAGAGTCTGCCTCTCTGCCGGGCTCGGAAGGCTTCTTCCCGTTAGGGCAATTCCGTTTGTGTCTTACTTCATGGAGGAGGAATGAGGGCGCCCAGAGATTTTCTGACATGAAATAACTAATGACAGAGCATCTGGAGGAGCTGGTTTCTCGGTGGAAGGAGCCAAAATGCCAGCATTCCTAAGGTTTCTTTGAGAGCTGCCAGACACTCTGCCGTCATAGGCCCAAGAATTGGCCATTGTGACGGCATGGCAACGCTTGGAATCCTAGGACACTGTGGAAGGGCGACTACCAAACTGGATGGAAGAATCTTCCAAGCCCGGTGTTCTTTCATGCACCAAAGAGAACGCAAGTGTCTGAGGCTGGTAGCATTGCTTCTGGAGAGCACTGGCATCCTCGTGGGCCTGTCGGCTACTTTCCTATTTCCGACCCTCTCAGGAAACTCTTCCAAAATGCCGTTGGAAGCCGCTTAGAGAGAACAGCTGCGAAGGGGATGCACAGAACATTAACCTAGATACCAGCCCAGGGTCCCAAGCATCCACTTTTATCTGGAGGGTACGTACCCCACGCAGGGATTCAAGCAGTGTGTTTTCCTAGTACAACTTACACAGGAAACAGGGAGGAGACGTTGGGTTTCTCTGCTTGTGCTCACTCTACGTGGCCTGGAGAAGTTATGACGCAGCAGATGTCAACCCCCTTTCTCCACACATGTGCACCCCAAAGTAGCGCTGGGCAGTGGGTGTTCTCAGGCCAAGAGCAGTCCTTGTTCTCGGCTGCACCTGCTCTGCCGTTCAAAGGTTCTTTATCTCTGCTCTTTTGGAAGCCTTTCAGATCTGACCCTATCCCTGGGCTGCCAAAGCATAGAGGCATAGAGGCCTTTCACCCTGAAGGCATGGGCTTGATTCCCATGGAGAATGTGTATGTCGCCCCTCCCGGGCTGGAGGCGTGTAAGTTGACACCGTTTGTTCTGCCCTTGGAAAATACAAGTAGGTGTACTCGGTTTGGGCTGCCTGGTGAAAGAGTTTGCAGTCGCCAGCCCTCTGAGTACTATTCCTCATGTTTGATTCCTAGCTAGGTAAACCCGGACTTCGGAGGCTAGATGGGAGCAAACGTGTTAAGCTTGTGGGGAAAGCCTTTGACCAATGGCAGTATGCTTGTGCTTGCGGCGGGGATTTAGCAGGAACTCTCCCACTCAGGGTTTTTACCTTACGATAAGCTGTGCCTTTGGGCTGAAGCAGCGGGCGTGTCTGTATCACAGCCTGGGAAGCAGGGCCTGAGGGGAGGCTGCCACCTGACTGGCCTCCAGTATAGGCAGCTGAAAAATGGTCCCAAGCTTATGGAACCCGCTTACACCGAAATGTTTCTCTTCCGAAGAGGAGATTTTGCTACCATGCGTCAGCAGCTCGTCTCCCTCAGAGTGCTCTTCCTGTGTAGACTAGGGAAAAGCACCACGGTTTCCAGGATTTGAACGGCTCTTTTCCCAGTTGGTTTCATCCGTGAAAGAGCTAGAAGGGCTGATCTCAACCAATTGGCCCGCACACCGTGAGTCCTTGGGGTAGGGCAGTCCTGAGACAATGTGTCTCCAAAAAACGAAAGCAAAGTTTCCTGCCCCAGGAAAGCACAGCGACGCCTGGTGCTTTCTCTAGGAAATTCAAGTGGACTTGAAAGGTGAGGCCTAGACTCTATTGAGGAAAAGCTCGTGCTTACGGCTATCTTTCTCCCTCTCTCTGTCCGTAGCCTGGGCTCAGCCGTGTGGGAATGCTGAGTGGCAGAGTCTGCCTCTCTGCCAGGCTCAGAAGGCTTCTTCCCTTTAGGGCAATTCCGTTGGTGTCTTACTTCGTGGAGGAGGAATGAGGGCGCCCAGAGATTTTCTGACATGAAATAACTAAGGACAGAGCATCTGGAGGAGCTGGAAGGAGCCAAAAAGCCCGCATTCCTAAGGTGTCTGTGAGAGCTGCCAGACACTCTGCCGTCATAGGCCTAAGAATCTTTGTGACGGCATGGCAACACTTGGAATCCTAGGACACTGTGGAAGGGCGACTCGCAAACTGGGTGGAAGAAGCTTCCAAGCCCAGTGTTCTTTCACGTACCAAAGAGAACGCAAGTGTCTGAGGCTGGTAGCATTGTTGCTGGAGAGCACTGCATCCTGGTGGGCCTGTCGGCTACTTTCCTGTTTCCGACCCTCTCAGGAAACTCTTCCAAAACGCCGTTGGGATCCGCTTAGAGAGAGAAGCTGCGCAGTGGATGCTCGGAATATTAACCTATTTACTAGCCCCGGGTCCCAAGCATCGATCCTTCTCTGGAGGGTACCTACCCCACCAAGGGATTCAAGCAGGGAGTTTGCCTTGTACAACTTACACAGGAAACTGGGATGAGGTGTAGGGCCACTCTGCTTGTGCTCACACTACGTGCCCCAGAGAAGTTATGACGTAGCAGATATCAACCCCCTTTCTCGACCCATGTGGACCCCAAAGAAGCGCTGGGCAGTGGGTGTTCTCAGGCCAAGAGCAGTCCTTGTTCTGGCCTGCACCTGCTCTGTGGTTCAAAGGTTCTTTGACTCTGCTCCTTTGGAAGCCTTTCAGAGCTGACCCTATCCCTTGGCTGCTGAAGCAAAGAGGCATAGAGGCCTTTCACCCTGAAGGCATGGGCTTGTTTCCCATGGAAAGAGTGTATGTCGCCCCTCCCCGGCTGGAAGCGTGTAAGTTGACAACATTTGTTCTGCCCATGGAAAATACAAGAAGGTGTATTCGGTTGGGGCTGCCTGGTAAAACAGTTTGCAGTCGCCAGCACCCTGAGTACTATTCCTCAGGTTTGATTCCTAGCTAGGTAAACCCGGACTTCGGAGGCTAGATGGGAGCAAACGTGTTAAGCTTGTGGAGAAAGCCTTCGACCAATGGCAAAATGCTTGTACTAGTGGCGGGAATTAGGCAGGAACTCTCCCACTCAAGGTTTTTACCTTACGATAAGCTTTCCTTTTGGGCTGAACCAGGCGACGTGTCTGTATCACATCCTGGGAAGCAGGGCCTGAGGGGAATCTGCCACCTGACTGGCCTCCATTATAGGCAGCTGACAAAAAGGTCCCAAGCTTATGGAACCCGCTTACAACGAAATGTTTCTCTTCCGAAGAGGAGACTTTGCTACCCCGCGTCAGCAGCTCCACTCCCTCAGAGTGCTCTTCCTGTTTAGACTAGGGAAAACCACCACGGTTTCCAGGTTTTGAACGGCTCTTTTCCCTGTTGGTTTCAACCGTGAAAGAGCTTGAAGGGCTGATCTCAAGCAATCGGCCTGCACATCGTGAGTCCTTGGGGTAGGGCAGTCCTGAGTCAATGTGTCTCCTAAAGAACGAACGCAAAGGTTCCTGCCACAGGAAAGCACAGCGAGGCCTGGTGCTTTCTCTAGGAAATTCAAGTGGGCTTGAGAGGTGAGGCCTAGACTACATTGTGGCAAAGCTTGGGGCTACGGCTCTCGTTCTCCCTCTCTCTGGCCCATACCCTGTGCTCAGCCGTGTGTGAATGCTGATTGGGAGAGTCTGCCTCTCTGCCGGGCTCGGAAGGCTTCTTCCCGTTAGGGCAATTCCGTTTGTGTCTTACTTCATGGAGGAGGAATGAGGGCGCCCAGAGATTTTCTGACATGAAATAACTAATGACAGAGCATCTGGAGGAGCTGGTTTCTCGGTGGAAGGAGCCAAAATGCCCGCATTCCTAAGGTTTCTTTGAGAGCTGCCAGACACTCTGCCGTCATAGGCCCAAGAATTGGCCATTGTGACGGCATGGCAACGCTTGGAATCCTAGGACACTGTGGAAGGGCGACTACCAAACTGGATGGAAGAATCTTCCAAGCCCGGTGTTCTTTCATGCACCAAAGAGAACGCAAGTGTCTGAGGCTGGTAGCATTGCTTCTGGAGAGCACTGGCATCCTCGTGGGCCTGTCGGCTACTTTCCTATTTCCGACCCTCTCAGGAAACTCTTCCAAAATGCCGTTGGAAGCCGCTTAGAGAGAACAGCTGCGAAGGGGATGCACAGAACATTAACCTAGATACCAGCCCAGGGTCCCAAGCATCCACTTTTATCTGGAGGGTACGTACCCCACGCAGGGATTCAAGCAGTGTGTTTTCCTAGTACAACTTACACAGGAAACAGGGAGGAGACGTTGGGTTTCTCTGCTTGTGCTCACTCTACGTGGCCTGGAGAAGTTATGACGCAGCAGATGTCAACCCCCTTTCTCCACACATGTGCACCCCAAAGTAGCGCTGGGCAGTGGGTGTTCTCAGGCCAAGAGCAGTCCTTGTTCTCGGCTGCACCTGCTCTGCCGTTCAAAGGTTCTTTATCTCTGCTCTTTTGGAAGCCTTTCAGATCTGACCCTATCCCTGGGCTGCCAAAGCATAGAGGCATAGAGGCCTTTCACCCTGAAGGCATGGGCTTGATTCCCATGGAGAATGTGTATGTCGCCCCTCCCGGGCTGGAGGCGTGTAAGTTGACACCGTTTGTTCTGCCCTTGGACAATACAAGTAGGTGTACTCGGTTTGGGCTGCCTGGTGAAAGAGTTTGCAGTCGCCAGCCCTCTGAGTACTATTCCTCATGTTTGATTCCTAGCTAGGTAAACCCGGACTTCGGAGGCTAGATGGGAGCAAACGTGTTAAGCTTGTGGGGAAAGCCTTTGACCAATGGCAATATGCTTGTGCTTGCGGCGGGGATTTAGCAGGAACTCTCCCACTCAGGGTTTTTACCTTACGATAAGCTGTGCCTTTGGGCTGAAGCAGCGGGCGTGTCTGTATCACAGCCTGGGAAGCAGGGCCTGAGGGGAGGCTGCCACCTGACTGGCCTCCAGTATAGGCAGCTGAAAAATGGTCCCAAGCTTATGGAACCCGCTTACACCGAAATGTTTCTCTTCCGAAGAGGAGATTTTGCTACCATGCGTCAGCAGCTCGTCTCCCTCAGAGTGCTCTTCCTGTGTAGACTAGGGAAAAGCACCACGGTTTCCAGGATTTGAACGGCTCTTTTCCCAGTTGGTTTCATCCGTGAAAGAGCTAGAAGGGCTGATCTCAACCAATTGGCCCGCACACCGTGAGTCCTTGGGGTAGGGCAGTCCTGAGACAATGTGTCTCCAAAAAACGAAAGCAAAGTTTCCTGCCCCAGGAAAGCACAGCGACGCCTGGTGCTTTCTCTAGGAAATTCAAGTGGACTTGAAAGGTGAGGCCTAGACTCTATTGAGGAAAAGCTCGTGCTTACGGCTATCTTTCTCCCTCTCTCTGTCCGTAGCCTGGGCTCAGCCGTGTGGGAATGCTGAGTGGCAGAGTCTGCCTCTCTGCCAGGCTCAGAAGGCTTCTTCCCTTTAGGGCAATTCCGTTGGTGTCTTACTTCGTGGAGGAGGAATGAGGGCGCCCAGAGATTTTCTGACATGAAATAACTAAGGACAGAGCATCTGGAGGAGCTGGAAGGAGCCAAAAAGCCCGCATTCCTAAGGTGTCTGTGAGAGCTGCCAGACACTCTGCCGTCATAGGCCTAAGAATCTTTGTGACGGCATGGCAACACTTGGAATCCTAGGACACTGTGGAAGGGCGACTCGCAAACTGGGTGGAAGAAGCTTCCAAGCCCAGTGTTCTTTCACGTACCAAAGAGAACGCAAGTGTCTGAGGCTGGTAGCATTGTTGCTGGAGAGCACTGCATCCTCGTGGGCCTGTCGGCTACTTTCCTGTTTCCGACCCTCTCAGGAAACTCTTCCAAAACGCCGTTGGGATCCGCTTAGAGAGAGAAGCTGCGCAGTGGATGCTCGGAATATTAACCTATTTACTAGCCCCGGGTCCCAAGCATCGATCCTTCTCTGGAGGGTACCTACCCCACCAAGGGATTCAAGCAGGGAGTTTGCCTTGTACAACTTACACAGGAAACTGGGATGAGGTGTAGGGCCACTCTGCTTGTGCTCACACTACGTGCCCCAGAGAAGTTATGACGTAGCAGATATCAACCCCCTTTCTCGACCCATGTGGACCCCAAAGAAGCGCTGGGCAGTGGGTGTTCTCAGGCCAAGAGCAGTCCTTGTTCTGGCCTGCACCTGCTCTGTGGTTCAAAGGTTCTTTGACTCTGCTCCTTTGGAAGCCTTTCAGAGCTGACCCTATCCCTTGGCTGCTGAAGCAAAGAGGCATAGAGGCCTTTCACCCTGAAGGCATGGGCTTGTTTCCCATGGAAAGAGTGTATGTCGCCCCTCCCCGGCTGGAAGCGTGTAAGTTGACAACATTTGTTCTGCCCATGGAAAATACAAGAAGGTGTATTCGGTTGGGGCTGCCTGGTAAAACAGTTTGCAGTCGCCAGCACCCTGAGTACTATTCCTCAAGTTTGATTCCTAGCTAGGTAAACCCGGACTTCGGAGGCTAGATGGGAGCAAACGTGTTAAGCTTGTGGAGAAAGCCTTCGACCAATGGCAAAATGCTTGTACTAGTGGCGGGAATTAGGCAGGAACTCTCCCACTCAAGGTTTTTACCTTACGATAAGCTTTCCTTTTGGGCTGAACCAGGCGACGTGTCTGTATCACATCCTGGGAAGCAGGGCCTGAGGGGAATCTGCCACCTGACTGGCCTCCATTATAGGCAGCTGACAAAAAGGTCCCAAGCTTATGGAACCCGCTTACAACGAAATGTTTCTCTTCCGAAGAGGAGACTTTGCTACCCCGCGTCAGCAGCTCCACTCCCTCAGAGTGCTCTTCCTGTTTAGACTAGGGAAAACCACCACGGTTTCCAGGTTTTGAACGGCTCTTTTCCCTGTTGGTTTCAACCGTGAAAGAGCTTGAAGGGCTGATCTCAAGCAATCGGCCTGCACATCGTGAGTCCTTGGGGTAGGGCAGTCCTGAGTCAATGTGTCTCCTAAAGAACGAACGCAAAGGTTCCTGCCACAGGAAAGCACAGCGAGGCCTGGTGCTTTCTCTAGGAAATTCAAGTGGGCTTGAGAGGTGAGGCCTAGACTACCTTGTGGCAAAGCTTGGGGCTACGGCTCTCGTTCTCCCTCTCTCTGGCCCATACCCTGTGCTCAGCCGTGTGTGAATGCTGATTGGGAGAGTCTGCCTCTCTGCCGGGCTCGGAAGGCTTCTTCCCGTTAGGGCAATTCCGTTTGTGTCTTACTTCATGGAGGAGGAATGAGGGCGCCCAGAGATTTTCTGACATGAAATAACTAATGACAGAGCATCTGGAGGAGCTGGTTTCTCGGTGGAAGGAGCCAAAATGCCCGCATTCCTAAGGTTTCTTTGAGAGCTGCCAGACACTCTGCCGTCATAGGCCCAAGAATTGGCCATTGTGACGGCATGGCAACGCTTGGAATCCTAGGACACTGTGGAAGGGCGACTACCAAACTGGATGGAAGAATCTTCCAAGCCCGGTGTTCTTTCATGCACCAAAGAGAACGCAAGTGTCTGAGGCTGGTAGCATTGCTTCTGGAGAGCACTGGCATCCTCGTGGGCCTGTCGGCTACTTTCCTATTTCCGACCCTCTCAGGAAACTCTTCCAAAATGCCGTTGGAAGCCGCTTAGAGAGAACAGCTGCGAAGGGGATGCACAGAACATTAACCTAGATACCAGCCCAGGGTCCCAAGCATCCACTTTTATCTGGAGGGTACGTACCCCACGCAGGGATTCAAGCAGTGTGTTTTCCTAGTACAACTTACACAGGAAACAGGGAGGAGACGTTGGGTTTCTCTGCTTGTGCTCACTCTACGTGGCCTGGAGAAGTTATGACGCAGCAGATGTCAACCCCCTTTCTCCACACATGTGCACCCCAAAGTAGCGCTGGGCAGTGGGTGTTCTCAGGCCAAGAGCAGTCCTTGTTCTCGGCTGCACCTGCTCTGCCGTTCAAAGGTTCTTTATCTCTGCTCTTTTGGAAGCCTTTCAGATCTGACCCTATCCCTGGGCTGCCAAAGCATAGAGGCATAGAGGCCTTTCACCCTGAAGGCATGGGCTTGATTCCCATGGAGAATGTGTATGTCGCCCCTCCCGGGCTGGAGGCGTGTAAGTTGACACCGTTTGTTCTGCCCTTGGACAATACAAGTAGGTGTACTCGGTTTGGGCTGCCTGGTGAAAGAGTTTGCAGTCGCCAGCCCTCTGAGTACTATTCCTCATGTTTGATTCCTAGCTAGGTAAACCCGGACTTCGGAGGCTAGATGGGAGCAAACGTGTTAAGCTTGTGGGGAAAGCCTTTGACCAATGGCAATATGCTTGTGCTTGCGGCGGGGATTTAGCAGGAACTCTCCCACTCAGGGTTTTTACCTTACGATAAGCTGTGCCTTTGGGCTGAAGCAGCGGGCGTGTCTGTATCACAGCCTGGGAAGCAGGGCCTGAGGGGAGGCTGCCACCTGACTGGCCTCCAGTATAGGCAGCTGAAAAATGGTCCCAAGCTTATGGAACCCGCTTACACCGAAATGTTTCTCTTCCGAAGAGGAGATTTTGCTACCATGCGTCAGCAGCTCGTCTCCCTCAGAGTGCTCTTCCTGTGTAGACTAGGGAAAAGCACCACGGTTTCCAGGATTTGAACGGCTCTTTTCCCAGTTGGTTTCATCCGTGAAAGAGCTAGAAGGGCTGATCTCAACCAATTGGCCCGCACACCGTGAGTCCTTGGGGTAGGGCAGTCCTGAGACAATGTGTCTCCAAAAAACGAAAGCAAAGTTTCCTGCCCCAGGAAAGCACAGCGACGCCTGGTGCTTTCTCTAGGAAATTCAAGTGGACTTGAAAGGTGAGGCCTAGACTCTATTGAGGAAAAGCTCGTGCTTACGGCTATCTTTCTCCCTCTCTCTGTCCGTAGCCTGGGCTCAGCCGTGTGGGAATGCTGAGTGGCAGAGTCTGCCTCTCTGCCAGGCTCAGAAGGCTTCTTCCCTTTAGGGCAATTCCGTTGGTGTCTTACTTCGTGGAGGAGGAATGAGGGCGCCCAGAGATTTTCTGACATGAAATAACTAAGGACAGAGCATCTGGAGGAGCTGGAAGGAGCCAAAAAGCCCGCATTCCTAAGGTGTCTGTGAGAGCTGCCAGACACTCTGCCGTCATAGGCCTAAGAATCTTTGTGACGGCATGGCAACACTTGGAATCCTAGGACACTGTGGAAGGGCGACTCGCAAACTGGGTGGAAGAAGCTTCCAAGCCCAGTGTTCTTTCACGTACCAAAGAGAACGCAAGTGTCTGAGGCTGGTAGCATTGTTGCTGGAGAGCACTGCATCCTCGTGGGCCTGTCGGCTACTTTCCTGTTTCCGACCCTCTCAGGAAACTCTTCCAAAACGCCGTTGGGATCCGCTTAGAGAGAGAAGCTGCGCAGTGGATGCTCGGAATATTAACCTATTTACTAGCCCCGGGTCCCAAGCATCGATCCTTCTCTGGAGGGTACCTACCCCACCAAGGGATTCAAGCAGGGAGTTTGCCTTGTACAACTTACACAGGAAACTGGGATGAGGTGTAGGGCCACTCTGCTTGTGCTCACACTACGTGCCCCAGAGAAGTTATGACGTAGCAGATATCAACCCCCTTTCTCGACCCATGTGGACCCCAAAGAAGCGCTGGGCAGTGGGTGTTCTCAGGCCAAGAGCAGTCCTTGTTCTGGCCTGCACCTGCTCTGTGGTTCAAAGGTTCTTTGACTCTGCTCCTTTGGAAGCCTTTCAGAGCTGACCCTATCCCTTGGCTGCTGAAGCAAAGAGGCATAGAGGCCTTTCACCCTGAAGGCATGGGCTTGTTTCCCATGGAAAGAGTGTATGTCGCCCCTCCCCGGCTGGAAGCGTGTAAGTTGACAACATTTGTTCTGCCCATGGAAAATACAAGAAGGTGTATTCGGTTGGGGCTGCCTGGTAAAACAGTTTGCAGTCGCCAGCACCCTGAGTACTATTCCTCAGGTTTGATTCCTAGCTAGGTAAACCCGGACTTCGGAGGCTAGATGGGAGCAAACGTGTTAAGCTTGTGGAGAAAGCCTTCGACCAATGGCAAAATGCTTGTACTAGTGGCGGGAATTAGGCAGGAACTCTCCCACTCAAGGTCTTTACCTTACGATAAGCTTTCCTTTTGGGCTGAACCAGGCGACGTGTCTGTATCACATCCTGGGAAGCAGGGCCTGAGGGGAATCTGCCACCTGACTGGCCTCCATTATAGGCAGCTGACAAAAAGGTCCCAAGCTTATGGAACCCGCTTACAACGAAATGTTTCTCTTCCGAAGAGGAGACTTTGCTACCCCGCGTCAGCAGCTCCACTCCCTCAGAGTGCTCTTCCTGTTTAGACTAGGGAAAACCACCACGGTTTCCAGGTTTTGAACGGCTCTTTTCCCTGTTGGTTTCAACCGTGAAAGAGCTTGAAGGGCTGATCTCAAGCAATCGGCCTGCACATCGTGAGTCCTTGGGGTAGGGCAGTCCTGAGTCAATGTGTCTCCTAAAGAACGAACGCAAAGGTTCCTGCCACAGGAAAGCACAGCGAGGCCTGGTGCTTTCTCTAGGAAATTCAAGTGGGCTTGAGAGGTGAGGCCTAGACTACCTTGTGGCAAAGCTTGGGGCTACGGCTCTCGTTCTCCCTCTCTCTGGCCCATACCCTGTGCTCAGCCGTGTGTGAATGCTGATTGGGAGAGTCTGCCTCTCTGCCGGGCTCGGAAGGCTTCTTCCCGTTAGGGCAATTCCGTTTGTGTCTTACTTCATGGAGGAGGAATGAGGGCGCCCAGAGATTTTCTGACATGAAATAACTAATGACAGAGCATCTGGAGGAGCTGGTTTCTCGGTGGAAGGAGCCAAAATGCCAGCATTCCTAAGGTTTCTTTGAGAGCTGCCAGACACTCTGCCGTCATAGGCCCAAGAATTGGCCATTGTGACGGCATGGCAACGCTTGGAATCCTAGGACACTGTGGAAGGGCGACTACCAAACTGGATGGAAGAATCTTCCAAGCCCGGTGTTCTTTCATGCACCAAAGAGAACGCAAGTGTCTGAGGCTGGTAGCATTGCTTCTGGAGAGCACTGGCATCCTCGTGGGCCTGTCGGCTACTTTCCTATTTCCGACCCTCTCAGGAAACTCTTCCAAAATGCCGTTGGAAGCCGCTTAGAGAGAACAGCTGCGAAGGGGATGCACAGAACATTAACCTAGATACCAGCCCAGGGTCCCAAGCATCCACTTTTATCTGGAGGGTACGTACCCCACGCAGGGATTCAAGCAGTGTGTTTTCCTAGTACAACTTACACAGGAAACAGGGAGGAGACGTTGGGTTTCTCTGCTTGTGCTCACTCTACGTGGCCTGGAGAAGTTATGACGCAGCAGATGTCAACCCCCTTTCTCCACACATGTGCACCCCAAAGTAGCGCTGGGCAGTGGGTGTTCTCAGGCCAAGAGCAGTCCTTGTTCTCGGCTGCACCTGCTCTGCCGTTCAAAGGTTCTTTATCTCTGCTCTTTTGGAAGCCTTTCAGATCTGACCCTATCCCTGGGCTGCCAAAGCATAGAGGCATAGAGGCCTTTCACCCTGAAGGCATGGGCTTGATTCCCATGGAGAATGTGTATGTCGCCCCTCCCGGGCTGGAGGCGTGTAAGTTGACACCGTTTGTTCTGCCCTTGGACAATACAAGTAGGTGTACTCGGTTTGGGCTGCCTGGTGAAAGAGTTTGCAGTCGCCAGCCCTCTGAGTACTATTCCTCATGTTTGATTCCTAGCTAGGTAAACCCGGACTTCGGAGGCTAGATGGGAGCAAACGTGTTAAGCTTGTGGGGAAAGCCTTTGACCAATGGCAATATGCTTGTGCTTGCGGCGGGGATTTAGCAGGAACTCTCCCACTCAGGGTTTTTACCTTACGATAAGCTGTGCCTTTGGGCTGAAGCAGCGGGCGTGTCTGTATCACAGCCTGGGAAGCAGGGCCTGAGGGGAGGCTGCCACCTGACTGGCCTCCAGTATAGGCAGCTGAAAAATGGTCCCAAGCTTATGGAACCCGCTTACACCGAAATGTTTCTCTTCCGAAGAGGAGATTTTGCTACCATGCGTCAGCAGCTCGTCTCCCTCAGAGTGCTCTTCCTGTGTAGACTAGGGAAAAGCACCACGGTTTCCAGGATTTGAACGGCTCTTTTCCCAGTTGGTTTCATCCGTGAAAGAGCTAGAAGGGCTGATCTCAACCAATTGGCCCGCACACCGTGAGTCCTTGGGGTAGGGCAGTCCTGAGACAATGTGTCTCCAAAAAACGAAAGCAAAGTTTCCTGCCCCAGGAAAGCACAGCGACGCCTGGTGCTTTCTCTAGGAAATTCAAGTGGACTTGAAAGGTGAGGCCTAGACTCTATTGAGGAAAAGCTCGTGCTTACGGCTATCTTTCTCCCTCTCTCTGTCCGTAGCCTGGGCTCAGCCGTGTGGGAATGCTGAGTGGCAGAGTCTGCCTCTCTGCCAGGCTCAGAAGGCTTCTTCCCTTTAGGGCAATTCCGTTGGTGTCTTACTTCGTGGAGGAGGAATGAGGGCGCCCAGAGATTTTCTGACATGAAATAACTAAGGACAGAGCATCTGGAGGAGCTGGAAGGAGCCAAAAAGCCCGCATTCCTAAGGTGTCTGTGAGAGCTGCCAGACACTCTGCCGTCATAGGCCTAAGAATCTTTGTGACGGCATGGCAACACTTGGAATCCTAGGACACTGTGGAAGGGCGACTCGCAAACTGGGTGGAAGAAGCTTCCAAGCCCAGTGTTCTTTCACGTACCAAAGAGAACGCAAGTGTCTGAGGCTGGTAGCATTGTTGCTGGAGAGCACTGCATCCTCGTGGGCCTGTCGGCTACTTTCCTGTTTCCGACCCTCTCAGGAAACTCTTCCAAAACGCCGTTGGGATCCGCTTAGAGAGAGAAGCTGCGCAGTGGATGCTCGGAATATTAACCTATTTACTAGCCCCGGGTCCCAAGCATCGATCCTTCTCTGGAGGGTACCTACCCCACCAAGGGATTCAAGCAGGGAGTTTGCCTTGTACAACTTACACAGGAAACTGGGATGAGGTGTAGGGCCACTCTGCTTGTGCTCACACTACGTGCCCCAGAGAAGTTATGACGTAGCAGATATCAACCCCCTTTCTCGACCCATGTGGACCCCAAAGAAGCGCTGGGCAGTGGGTGTTCTCAGGCCAAGAGCAGTCCTTGTTCTGGCCTGCACCTGCTCTGTGGTTCAAAGGTTCTTTGACTCTGCTCCTTTGGAAGCCTTTCAGAGCTGACCCTATCCCTTGGCTGCTGAAGCAAAGAGGCATAGAGGCCTTTCACCCTGAAGGCATGGGCTTGTTTCCCATGGAAAGAGTGTATGTCGCCCCTCCCCGGCTGGAAGCGTGTAAGTTGACAACATTTGTTCTGCCCATGGAAAATACAAGAAGGTGTATTCGGTTGGGGCTGCCTGGTAAAACAGTTTGCAGTCGCCAGCACCCTGAGTACTATTCCTCAGGTTTGATTCCTAGCTAGGTAAACCCGGACTTCGGAGGCTAGATGGGAGCAAACGTGTTAAGCTTGTGGAGAAAGCCTTCGACCAATGGCAAAATGCTTGTACTAGTGGCGGGAATTAGGCAGGAACTCTCCCACTCAAGGTCTTTACCTTACGATAAGCTTTCCTTTTGGGCTGAACCAGGCGACGTGTCTGTATCACATCCTGGGAAGCAGGGCCTGAGGGGAATCTGCCACCTGACTGGCCTCCATTATAGGCAGCTGACAAAAAGGTCCCAAGCTTATGGAACCCGCTTACAACGAAATGTTTCTCTTCCGAAGAGGAGACTTTGCTACCCCGCGTCAGCAGCTCCACTCCCTCAGAGTGCTCTTCCTGTTTAGACTAGGGAAAACCACCACGGTTTCCAGGTTTTGAACGGCTCTTTTCCCTGTTGGTTTCAACCGTGAAAGAGCTTGAAGGGCTGATCTCAAGCAATCGGCCTGCACATCGTGAGTCCTTGGGGTAGGGCAGTCCTGAGTCAATGTGTCTCCTAAAGAACGAACGCAAAGGTTCCTGCCACAGGAAAGCACAGCGAGGCCTGGTGCTTTCTCTAGGAAATTCAAGTGGGCTTGAGAGGTGAGGCCTAGACTACATTGTGGCAAAGCTTGGGGCTACGGCTCTCGTTCTCCCTCTCTCTGGCCCATACCCTGTGCTCAGCCGTGCGTGAATGCTGATTGGGAGAGTCTGCCTCTCTGCCGGGCTCGGAAGGCTTCTTCCCGTTAGGGCAATTCCGTTTGTGTCTTACTTCATGGAGGAGGAATGAGGGCGCCCAGAGATTTTCTGACATGAAATAACTAATGACAGAGCATCTGGAGGAGCTGGTTTCTCGGTGGAAGGAGCCAAAATGCCAGCATTCCTAAGGTTTCTTTGAGAGCTGCCAGACACTCTGCCGTCATAGGCCCAAGAATTGGCCATTGTGACGGCATGGCAACGCTTGGAATCCTAGGACACTGTGGAAGGGCGACTACCAAACTGGATGGAAGAATCTTCCAAGCCCGGTGTTCTTTCATGCACCAAAGAGAACGCAAGTGTCTGAGGCTGGTAGCATTGCTTCTGGAGAGCACTGGCATCCTCGTGGGCCTGTCGGCTACTTTCCTATTTCCGACCCTCTCAGGAAACTCTTCCAAAATGCCGTTGGAAGCCGCTTAGAGAGAACAGCTGCGAAGGGGATGCACAGAACATTAACCTAGATACCAGCCCAGGGTCCCAAGCATCCACTTTTATCTGGAGGGTACGTACCCCACGCAGGGATTCAAGCAGTGTGTTTTCCTAGTACAACTTACACAGGAAACAGGGAGGAGACGTTGGGTTTCTCTGCTTGTGCTCACTCTACGTGGCCTGGAGAAGTTATGACGCAGCAGATGTCAACCCCCTTTCTCCACACATGTGCACCCCAAAGTAGCGCTGGGCAGTGGGTGTTCTCAGGCCAAGAGCAGTCCTTGTTCTCGGCTGCACCTGCTCTGCCGTTCAAAGGTTCTTTATCTCTGCTCTTTTGGAAGCCTTTCAGATCTGACCCTATCCCTGGGCTGCCAAAGCATAGAGGCATAGAGGCCTTTCACCCTGAAGGCATGGGCTTGATTCCCATGGAGAATGTGTATGTCGCCCCTCCCGGGCTGGAGGCGTGTAAGTTGACACCGTTTGTTCTGCCCTTGGACAATACAAGTAGGTGTACTCGGTTTGGGCTGCCTGGTGAAAGAGTTTGCAGTCGCCAGCCCTCTGAGTACTATTCCTCATGTTTGATTCCTAGCTAGGTAAACCCGGACTTCGGAGGCTAGATGGGAGCAAACGTGTTAAGCTTGTGGGGAAAGCCTTTGACCAATGGCAATATGCTTGTGCTTGCGGCGGGGATTTAGCAGGAACTCTCCCACTCAGGGTTTTTACCTTACGATAAGCTGTGCCTTTGGGCTGAAGCAGCGGGCGTGTCTGTATCACAGCCTGGGAAGCAGGGCCTGAGGGGAGGCTGCCACCTGACTGGCCTCCAGTATAGGCAGCTGAAAAATGGTCCCAAGCTTATGGAACCCGCTTACACCGAAATGTTTCTCTTCCGAAGAGGAGATTTTGCTACCATGCGTCAGCAGCTCGTCTCCCTCAGAGTGCTCTTCCTGTGTAGACTAGGGAAAAGCACCACGGTTTCCAGGATTTGAACGGCTCTTTTCCCAGTTGGTTTCATCCGTGAAAGAGCTAGAAGGGCTGATCTCAACCAATTGGCCCGCACACCGTGAGTCCTTGGGGTAGGGCAGTCCTGAGACAATGTGTCTCCAAAAAACGAAAGCAAAGTTTCCTGCCCCAGGAAAGCACAGCGACGCCTGGTGCTTTCTCTAGGAAATTCAAGTGGACTTGAAAGGTGAGGCCTAGACTCTATTGAGGAAAAGCTCGTGCTTACGGCTATCTTTCTCCCTCTCTCTGTCCGTAGCCTGGGCTCAGCCGTGTGGGAATGCTGAGTGGCAGAGTCTGCCTCTCTGCCAGGCTCAGAAGGCTTCTTCCCTTTAGGGCAATTCCGTTGGTGTCTTACTTCGTGGAGGAGGAATGAGGGCGCCCAGAGATTTTCTGACATGAAATAACTAAGGACAGAGCATCTGGAGGAGCTGGAAGGAGCCAAAAAGCCCGCATTCCTAAGGTGTCTGTGAGAGCTGCCAGACACTCTGCCGTCATAGGCCTAAGAATCTTTGTGACGGCATGGCAACACTTGGAATCCTAGGACACTGTGGAAGGGCGACTCGCAAACTGGGTGGAAGAAGCTTCCAAGCCCAGTGTTCTTTCACGTACCAAAGAGAACGCAAGTGTCTGAGGCTGGTAGCATTGTTGCTGGAGAGCACTGCATCCTCGTGGGCCTGTCGGCTACTTTCCTGTTTCCGACCCTCTCAGGAAACTCTTCCAAAACGCCGTTGGGATCCGCTTAGAGAGAGAAGCTGCGCAGTGGATGCTCGGAATATTAACCTATTTACTAGCCCCGGGTCCCAAGCATCGATCCTTCTCTGGAGGGTACCTACCCCACCAAGGGATTCAAGCAGGGAGTTTGCCTTGTACAACTTACACAGGAAACTGGGATGAGGTGTAGGGCCACTCTGCTTGTGCTCACACTACGTGCCCCAGAGAAGTTATGACGTAGCAGATATCAACCCCCTTTCTCGACCCATGTGGACCCCAAAGAAGCGCTGGGCAGTGGGTGTTCTCAGGCCAAGAGCAGTCCTTGTTCTGGCCTGCACCTGCTCTGTGGTTCAAAGGTTCTTTGACTCTGCTCCTTTGGAAGCCTTTCAGAGCTGACCCTATCCCTTGGCTGCTGAAGCAAAGAGGCATAGAGGCCTTTCACCCTGAAGGCATGGGCTTGTTTCCCATGGAAAGAGTGTATGTCGCCCCTCCCCGGCTGGAAGCGTGTAAGTTGACAACATTTGTTCTGCCCATGGAAAATACAAGAAGGTGTATTCGGTTGGGGCTGCCTGGTAAAACAGTTTGCAGTCGCCAGCACCCTGAGTACTATTCCTCAGGTTTGATTCCTAGCTAGGTAAACCCGGACTTCGGAGGCTAGATGGGAGCAAACGTGTTAAGCTTGTGGAGAAAGCCTTCGACCAATGGCAAAATGCTTGTACTAGTGGCGGGAATTAGGCAGGAACTCTCCCACTCAAGGTCTTTACCTTACGATAAGCTTTCCTTTTGGGCTGAACCAGGCGACGTGTCTGTATCACATCCTGGGAAGCAGGGCCTGAGGGGAATCTGCCACCTGACTGGCCTCCATTATAGGCAGCTGACAAAAAGGTCCCAAGCTTATGGAACCCGCTTACAACGAAATGTTTCTCTTCCGAAGAGGAGACTTTGCTACCCCGCGTCAGCAGCTCCACTCCCTCAGAGTGCTCTTCCTGTTTAGACTAGGGAAAACCACCACGGTTTCCAGGTTTTGAACGGCTCTTTTCCCTGTTGGTTTCAACCGTGAAAGAGCTTGAAGGGCTGATCTCAAGCAATCGGCCTGCACATCGTGAGTCCTTGGGGTAGGGCAGTCCTGAGTCAATGTGTCTCCTAAAGAACGAACGCAAAGGTTCCTGCCACAGGAAAGCACAGCGAGGCCTGGTGCTTTCTCTAGGAAATTCAAGTGGGCTTGAGAGGTGAGGCCTAGACTACATTGTGGCAAAGCTTGGGGCTACGGCTCTCGTTCTCCCTCTCTCTGGCCCATACCCTGTGCTCAGCCGTGCGTGAATGCTGATTGGGAGAGTCTGCCTCTCTGCCGGGCTCGGAAGGCTTCTTCCCGTTAGGGCAATTCCGTTTGTGTCTTACTTCATGGAGGAGGAATGAGGGCGCCCAGAGATTTTCTGACATGAAATAACTAATGACAGAGCATCTGGAGGAGCTGGTTTCTCGGTGGAAGGAGCCAAAATGCCAGCATTCCTAAGGTTTCTTTGAGAGCTGCCAGACACTCTGCCGTCATAGGCCCAAGAATTGGCCATTGTGACGGCATGGCAACGCTTGGAATCCTAGGACACTGTGGAAGGGCGACTACCAAACTGGATGGAAGAATCTTCCAAGCCCGGTGTTCTTTCATGCACCAAAGAGAACGCAAGTGTCTGAGGCTGGTAGCATTGCTTCTGGAGAGCACTGGCATCCTCGTGGGCCTGTCGGCTACTTTCCTATTTCCGACCCTCTCAGGAAACTCTTCCAAAATGCCGTTGGAAGCCGCTTAGAGAGAACAGCTGCGAAGGGGATGCACAGAACATTAACCTAGATACCAGCCCAGGGTCCCAAGCATCCACTTTTATCTGGAGGGTACGTACCCCACGCAGGGATTCAAGCAGTGTGTTTTCCTAGTACAACTTACACAGGAAACAGGGAGGAGACGTTGGGTTTCTCTGCTTGTGCTCACTCTACGTGGCCTGGAGAAGTTATGACGCAGCAGATGTCAACCCCCTTTCTCCACACATGTGCACCCCAAAGTAGCGCTGGGCAGTGGGTGTTCTCAGGCCAAGAGCAGTCCTTGTTCTCGGCTGCACCTGCTCTGCCGTTCAAAGGTTCTTTATCTCTGCTCTTTTGGAAGCCTTTCAGATCTGACCCTATCCCTGGGCTGCCAAAGCATAGAGGCATAGAGGCCTTTCACCCTGAAGGCATGGGCTTGATTCCCATGGAGAATGTGTATGTCGCCCCTCCCGGGCTGGAGGCGTGTAAGTTGACACCGTTTGTTCTGCCCTTGGACAATACAAGTAGGTGTACTCGGTTTGGGCTGCCTGGTGAAAGAGTTTGCAGTCGCCAGCCCTCTGAGTACTATTCCTCATGTTTGATTCCTAGCTAGGTAAACCCGGACTTCGGAGGCTAGATGGGAGCAAACGTGTTAAGCTTGTGGGGAAAGCCTTTGACCAATGGCAATATGCTTGTGCTTGCGGCGGGGATTTAGCAGGAACTCTCCCACTCAGGGTTTTTACCTTACGATAAGCTGTGCCTTTGGGCTGAAGCAGCGGGCGTGTCTGTATCACAGCCTGGGAAGCAGGGCCTGAGGGGAGGCTGCCACCTGACTGGCCTCCAGTATAGGCAGCTGAAAAATGGTCCCAAGCTTATGGAACCCGCTTACACCGAAATGTTTCTCTTCCGAAGAGGAGATTTTGCTACCATGCGTCAGCAGCTCGTCTCCCTCAGAGTGCTCTTCCTGTGTAGACTAGGGAAAAGCACCACGGTTTCCAGGATTTGAACGGCTCTTTTCCCAGTTGGTTTCATCCGTGAAAGAGCTAGAAGGGCTGATCTCAACCAATTGGCCCGCACACCGTGAGTCCTTGGGGTAGGGCAGTCCTGAGACAATGTGTCTCCAAAAAACGAAAGCAAAGTTTCCTGCCCCAGGAAAGCACAGCGACGCCTGGTGCTTTCTCTAGGAAATTCAAGTGGACTTGAAAGGTGAGGCCTAGACTCTATTGAGGAAAAGCTCGTGCTTACGGCTATCTTTCTCCCTCTCTCTGTCCGTAGCCTGGGCTCAGCCGTGTGGGAATGCTGAGTGGCAGAGTCTGCCTCTCTGCCAGGCTCAGAAGGCTTCTTCCCTTTAGGGCAATTCCGTTGGTGTCTTACTTCGTGGAGGAGGAATGAGGGCGCCCAGAGATTTTCTGACATGAAATAACTAAGGACAGAGCATCTGGAGGAGCTGGAAGGAGCCAAAAAGCCCGCATTCCTAAGGTGTCTGTGAGAGCTGCCAGACACTCTGCCGTCATAGGCCTAAGAATCTTTGTGACGGCATGGCAACACTTGGAATCCTAGGACACTGTGGAAGGGCGACTCGCAAACTGGGTGGAAGAAGCTTCCAAGCCCAGTGTTCTTTCACGTACCAAAGAGAACGCAAGTGTCTGAGGCTGGTAGCATTGTTGCTGGAGAGCACTGCATCCTCGTGGGCCTGTCGGCTACTTTCCTGTTTCCGACCCTCTCAGGAAACTCTTCCAAAACGCCGTTGGGATCCGCTTAGAGAGAGAAGCTGCGCAGTGGATGCTCGGAATATTAACCTATTTACTAGCCCCGGGTCCCAAGCATCGATCCTTCTCTGGAGGGTACCTACCCCACCAAGGGATTCAAGCAGGGAGTTTGCCTTGTACAACTTACACAGGAAACTGGGATGAGGTGTAGGGCCACTCTGCTTGTGCTCACACTACGTGCCCCAGAGAAGTTATGACGTAGCAGATATCAACCCCCTTTCTCGACCCATGTGGACCCCAAAGAAGCGCTGGGCAGTGGGTGTTCTCAGGCCAAGAGCAGTCCTTGTTCTGGCCTGCACCTGCTCTGTGGTTCAAAGGTTCTTTGACTCTGCTCCTTTGGAAGCCTTTCAGAGCTGACCCTATCCCTTGGCTGCTGAAGCAAAGAGGCATAGAGGCCTTTCACCCTGAAGGCATGGGCTTGTTTCCCATGGAAAGAGTGTATGTCGCCCCTCCCCGGCTGGAAGCGTGTAAGTTGACAACATTTGTTCTGCCCATGGAAAATACAAGAAGGTGTATTCGGTTGGGGCTGCCTGGTAAAACAGTTTGCAGTCGCCAGCACCCTGAGTACTATTCCTCAGGTTTGATTCCTAGCTAGGTAAACCCGGACTTCGGAGGCTAGATGGGAGCAAACGTGTTAAGCTTGTGGAGAAAGCCTTCGACCAATGGCAAAATGCTTGTACTAGTGGCGGGAATTAGGCAGGAACTCTCCCACTCAAGGTCTTTACCTTACGATAAGCTTTCCTTTTGGGCTGAACCAGGCGACGTGTCTGTATCACATCCTGGGAAGCAGGGCCTGAGGGGAATCTGCCACCTGACTGGCCTCCATTATAGGCAGCTGACAAAAAGGTCCCAAGCTTATGGAACCCGCTTACAACGAAATGTTTCTCTTCCGAAGAGGAGACTTTGCTACCCCGCGTCAGCAGCTCCACTCCCTCAGAGTGCTCTTCCTGTTTAGACTAGGGAAAACCACCACGGTTTCCAGGTTTTGAACGGCTCTTTTCCCTGTTGGTTTCAACCGTGAAAGAGCTTGAAGGGCTGATCTCAAGCAATCGGCCTGCACATCGTGAGTCCTTGGGGTAGGGCAGTCCTGAGTCAATGTGTCTCCTAAAGAACGAACGCAAAGGTTCCTGCCACAGGAAAGCACAGCGAGGCCTGGTGCTTTCTCTAGGAAATTCAAGTGGGCTTGAGAGGTGAGGCCTAGACTACATTGTGGCAAAGCTTGGGGCTACGGCTCTCGTTCTCCCTCTCTCTGGCCCATACCCTGTGCTCAGCCGTGCGTGAATGCTGATTGGGAGAGTCTGCCTCTCTGCCGGGCTCGGAAGGCTTCTTCCCGTTAGGGCAATTCCGTTTGTGTCTTACTTCATGGAGGAGGAATGAGGGCGCCCAGAGATTTTCTGACATGAAATAACTAATGACAGAGCATCTGGAGGAGCTGGTTTCTCGGTGGAAGGAGCCAAAATGCCAGCATTCCTAAGGTTTCTTTGAGAGCTGCCAGACACTCTGCCGTCATAGGCCCAAGAATTGGCCATTGTGACGGCATGGCAACGCTTGGAATCCTAGGACACTGTGGAAGGGCGACTACCAAACTGGATGGAAGAATCTTCCAAGCCCGGTGTTCTTTCATGCACCAAAGAGAACGCAAGTGTCTGAGGCTGGTAGCATTGCTTCTGGAGAGCACTGGCATCCTCGTGGGCCTGTCGGCTACTTTCCTATTTCCGACCCTCTCAGGAAACTCTTCCAAAATGCCGTTGGAAGCCGCTTAGAGAGAACAGCTGCGAAGGGGATGCACAGAACATTAACCTAGATACCAGCCCAGGGTCCCAAGCATCCACTTTTATCTGGAGGGTACGTACCCCACGCAGGGATTCAAGCAGTGTGTTTTCCTAGTACAACTTACACAGGAAACAGGGAGGAGACGTTGGGTTTCTCTGCTTGTGCTCACTCTACGTGGCCTGGAGAAGTTATGACGCAGCAGATGTCAACCCCCTTTCTCCACACATGTGCACCCCAAAGTAGCGCTGGGCAGTGGGTGTTCTCAGGCCAAGAGCAGTCCTTGTTCTCGGCTGCACCTGCTCTGCCGTTCAAAGGTTCTTTATCTCTGCTCTTTTGGAAGCCTTTCAGATCTGACCCTATCCCTGGGCTGCCAAAGCATAGAGGCATAGAGGCCTTTCACCCTGAAGGCATGGGCTTGATTCCCATGGAGAATGTGTATGTCGCCCCTCCCGGGCTGGAGGCGTGTAAGTTGACACCGTTTGTTCTGCCCTTGGACAATACAAGTAGGTGTACTCGGTTTGGGCTGCCTGGTGAAAGAGTTTGCAGTCGCCAGCCCTCTGAGTACTATTCCTCATGTTTGATTCCTAGCTAGGTAAACCCGGACTTCGGAGGCTAGATGGGAGCAAACGTGTTAAGCTTGTGGGGAAAGCCTTTGACCAATGGCAATATGCTTGTGCTTGCGGCGGGGATTTAGCAGGAACTCTCCCACTCAGGGTTTTTACCTTACGATAAGCTGTGCCTTTGGGCTGAAGCAGCGGGCGTGTCTGTATCACAGCCTGGGAAGCAGGGCCTGAGGGGAGGCTGCCACCTGACTGGCCTCCAGTATAGGCAGCTGAAAAATGGTCCCAAGCTTATGGAACCCGCTTACACCGAAATGTTTCTCTTCCGAAGAGGAGATTTTGCTACCATGCGTCAGCAGCTCGTCTCCCTCAGAGTGCTCTTCCTGTGTAGACTAGGGAAAAGCACCACGGTTTCCAGGATTTGAACGGCTCTTTTCCCAGTTGGTTTCATCCGTGAAAGAGCTAGAAGGGCTGATCTCAACCAATTGGCCCGCACACCGTGAGTCCTTGGGGTAGGGCAGTCCTGAGACAATGTGTCTCCAAAAAACGAAAGCAAAGTTTCCTGCCCCAGGAAAGCACAGCGACGCCTGGTGCTTTCTCTAGGAAATTCAAGTGGACTTGAAAGGTGAGGCCTAGACTCTATTGAGGAAAAGCTCGTGCTTACGGCTATCTTTCTCCCTCTCTCTGTCCGTAGCCTGGGCTCAGCCGTGTGGGAATGCTGAGTGGCAGAGTCTGCCTCTCTGCCAGGCTCAGAAGGCTTCTTCCCTTTAGGGCAATTCCGTTGGTGTCTTACTTCGTGGAGGAGGAATGAGGGCGCCCAGAGATTTTCTGACATGAAATAACTAAGGACAGAGCATCTGGAGGAGCTGGAAGGAGCCAAAAAGCCCGCATTCCTAAGGTGTCTGTGAGAGCTGCCAGACACTCTGCCGTCATAGGCCTAAGAATCTTTGTGACGGCATGGCAACACTTGGAATCCTAGGACACTGTGGAAGGGCGACTCGCAAACTGGGTGGAAGAAGCTTCCAAGCCCAGTGTTCTTTCACGTACCAAAGAGAACGCAAGTGTCTGAGGCTGGTAGCATTGTTGCTGGAGAGCACTGCATCCTCGTGGGCCTGTCGGCTACTTTCCTGTTTCCGACCCTCTCAGGAAACTCTTCCAAAACGCCGTTGGGATCCGCTTAGAGAGAGAAGCTGCGCAGTGGATGCTCGGAATATTAACCTATTTACTAGCCCCGGGTCCCAAGCATCGATCCTTCTCTGGAGGGTACCTACCCCACCAAGGGATTCAAGCAGGGAGTTTGCCTTGTACAACTTACACAGGAAACTGGGATGAGGTGTAGGGCCACTCTGCTTGTGCTCACACTACGTGCCCCAGAGAAGTTATGACGTAGCAGATATCAACCCCCTTTCTCGACCCATGTGGACCCCAAAGAAGCGCTGGGCAGTGGGTGTTCTCAGGCCAAGAGCAGTCCTTGTTCTGGCCTGCACCTGCTCTGTGGTTCAAAGGTTCTTTGACTCTGCTCCTTTGGAAGCCTTTCAGAGCTGACCCTATCCCTTGGCTGCTGAAGCAAAGAGGCATAGAGGCCTTTCACCCTGAAGGCATGGGCTTGTTTCCCATGGAAAGAGTGTATGTCGCCCCTCCCCGGCTGGAAGCGTGTAAGTTGACAACATTTGTTCTGCCCATGGAAAATACAAGAAGGTGTATTCGGTTGGGGCTGCCTGGTAAAACAGTTTGCAGTCGCCAGCACCCTGAGTACTATTCCTCAGGTTTGATTCCTAGCTAGGTAAACCCGGACTTCGGAGGCTAGATGGGAGCAAACGTGTTAAGCTTGTGGAGAAAGCCTTCGACCAATGGCAAAATGCTTGTACTAGTGGCGGGAATTAGGCAGGAACTCTCCCACTCAAGGTCTTTACCTTACGATAAGCTTTCCTTTTGGGCTGAACCAGGCGACGTGTCTGTATCACATCCTGGGAAGCAGGGCCTGAGGGGAATCTGCCACCTGACTGGCCTCCATTATAGGCAGCTGACAAAAAGGTCCCAAGCTTATGGAACCCGCTTACAACGAAATGTTTCTCTTCCGAAGAGGAGACTTTGCTACCCCGCGTCAGCAGCTCCACTCCCTCAGAGTGCTCTTCCTGTTTAGACTAGGGAAAACCACCACGGTTTCCAGGTTTTGAACGGCTCTTTTCCCTGTTGGTTTCAACCGTGAAAGAGCTTGAAGGGCTGATCTCAAGCAATCGGCCTGCACATCGTGAGTCCTTGGGGTAGGGCAGTCCTGAGTCAATGTGTCTCCTAAAGAACGAACGCAAAGGTTCCTGCCACAGGAAAGCACAGCGAGGCCTGGTGCTTTCTCTAGGAAATTCAAGTGGGCTTGAGAGGTGAGGCCTAGACTACCTTGTGGCAAAGCTTGGGGCTACGGCTCTCGTTCTCCCTCTCTCTGGCCCATACCCTGTGCTCAGCCGTGTGTGAATGCTGATTGGGAGAGTCTGCCTCTCTGCCGGGCTCGGAAGGCTTCTTCCCGTTAGGGCAATTCCGTTTGTGTCTTACTTCATGGAGGAGGAATGAGGGCGCCCAGAGATTTTCTGACATGAAATAACTAATGACAGAGCATCTGGAGGAGCTGGTTTCTCGGTGGAAGGAGCCAAAATGCCAGCATTCCTAAGGTTTCTTTGAGAGCTGCCAGACACTCTGCCGTCATAGGCCCAAGAATTGGCCATTGTGACGGCATGGCAACGCTTGGAATCCTAGGACACTGTGGAAGGGCGACTACCAAACTGGATGGAAGAATCTTCCAAGCCCGGTGTTCTTTCATGCACCAAAGAGAACGCAAGTGTCTGAGGCTGGTAGCATTGCTTCTGGAGAGCACTGGCATCCTCGTGGGCCTGTCGGCTACTTTCCTATTTCCGACCCTCTCAGGAAACTCTTCCAAAATGCCGTTGGAAGCCGCTTAGAGAGAACAGCTGCGAAGGGGATGCACAGAACATTAACCTAGATACCAGCCCAGGGTCCCAAGCATCCACTTTTATCTGGAGGGTACGTACCCCACGCAGGGATTCAAGCAGTGTGTTTTCCTAGTACAACTTACACAGGAAACAGGGAGGAGACGTTGGGTTTCTCTGCTTGTGCTCACTCTACGTGGCCTGGAGAAGTTATGACGCAGCAGATGTCAACCCCCTTTCTCCACACATGTGCACCCCAAAGTAGCGCTGGGCAGTGGGTGTTCTCAGGCCAAGAGCAGTCCTTGTTCTCGGCTGCACCTGCTCTGCCGTTCAAAGGTTCTTTATCTCTGCTCTTTTGGAAGCCTTTCAGATCTGACCCTATCCCTGGGCTGCCAAAGCATAGAGGCATAGAGGCCTTTCACCCTGAAGGCATGGGCTTGATTCCCATGGAGAATGTGTATGTCGCCCCTCCCGGGCTGGAGGCGTGTAAGTTGACACCGTTTGTTCTGCCCTTGGACAATACAAGTAGGTGTACTCGGTTTGGGCTGCCTGGTGAAAGAGTTTGCAGTCGCCAGCCCTCTGAGTACTATTCCTCATGTTTGATTCCTAGCTAGGTAAACCCGGACTTCGGAGGCTAGATGGGAGCAAACGTGTTAAGCTTGTGGGGAAAGCCTTTGACCAATGGCAATATGCTTGTGCTTGCGGCGGGGATTTAGCAGGAACTCTCCCACTCAGGGTTTTTACCTTACGATAAGCTGTGCCTTTGGGCTGAAGCAGCGGGCGTGTCTGTATCACAGCCTGGGAAGCAGGGCCTGAGGGGAGGCTGCCACCTGACTGGCCTCCAGTATAGGCAGCTGAAAAATGGTCCCAAGCTTATGGAACCCGCTTACACCGAAATGTTTCTCTTCCGAAGAGGAGATTTTGCTACCATGCGTCAGCAGCTCGTCTCCCTCAGAGTGCTCTTCCTGTGTAGACTAGGGAAAAGCACCACGGTTTCCAGGATTTGAACGGCTCTTTTCCCAGTTGGTTTCATCCGTGAAAGAGCTAGAAGGGCTGATCTCAACCAATTGGCCCGCACACCGTGAGTCCTTGGGGTAGGGCAGTCCTGAGACAATGTGTCTCCAAAAAACGAAAGCAAAGTTTCCTGCCCCAGGAAAGCACAGCGACGCCTGGTGCTTTCTCTAGGAAATTCAAGTGGACTTGAAAGGTGAGGCCTAGACTCTATTGAGGAAAAGCTCGTGCTTACGGCTATCTTTCTCCCTCTCTCTGTCCGTAGCCTGGGCTCAGCCGTGTGGGAATGCTGAGTGGCAGAGTCTGCCTCTCTGCCAGGCTCAGAAGGCTTCTTCCCTTTAGGGCAATTCCGTTGGTGTCTTACTTCGTGGAGGAGGAATGAGGGCGCCCAGAGATTTTCTGACATGAAATAACTAAGGACAGAGCATCTGGAGGAGCTGGAAGGAGCCAAAAAGCCCGCATTCCTAAGGTGTCTGTGAGAGCTGCCAGACACTCTGCCGTCATAGGCCTAAGAATCTTTGTGACGGCATGGCAACACTTGGAATCCTAGGACACTGTGGAAGGGCGACTCGCAAACTGGGTGGAAGAAGCTTCCAAGCCCAGTGTTCTTTCACGTACCAAAGAGAACGCAAGTGTCTGAGGCTGGTAGCATTGTTGCTGGAGAGCACTGCATCCTCGTGGGCCTGTCGGCTACTTTCCTGTTTCCGACCCTCTCAGGAAACTCTTCCAAAACGCCGTTGGGATCCGCTTAGAGAGAGAAGCTGCGCAGTGGATGCTCGGAATATTAACCTATTTACTAGCCCCGGGTCCCAAGCATCGATCCTTCTCTGGAGGGTACCTACCCCACCAAGGGATTCAAGCAGGGAGTTTGCCTTGTACAACTTACACAGGAAACTGGGATGAGGTGTAGGGCCACTCTGCTTGTGCTCACACTACGTGCCCCAGAGAAGTTATGACGTAGCAGATATCAACCCCCTTTCTCGACCCATGTGGACCCCAAAGAAGCGCTGGGCAGTGGGTGTTCTCAGGCCAAGAGCAGTCCTTGTTCTGGCCTGCACCTGCTCTGTGGTTCAAAGGTTCTTTGACTCTGCTCCTTTGGAAGCCTTTCAGAGCTGACCCTATCCCTTGGCTGCTGAAGCAAAGAGGCATAGAGGCCTTTCACCCTGAAGGCATGGGCTTGTTTCCCATGGAAAGAGTGTATGTCGCCCCTCCCCGGCTGGAAGCGTGTAAGTTGACAACATTTGTTCTGCCCATGGAAAATACAAGAAGGTGTATTCGGTTGGGGCTGCCTGGTAAAACAGTTTGCAGTCGCCAGCACCCTGAGTACTATTCCTCAGGTTTGATTCCTAGCTAGGTAAACCCGGACTTCGGAGGCTAGATGGGAGCAAACGTGTTAAGCTTGTGGAGAAAGCCTTCGACCAATGGCAAAATGCTTGTACTAGTGGCGGGAATTAGGCAGGAACTCTCCCACTCAAGGTCTTTACCTTACGATAAGCTTTCCTTTTGGGCTGAACCAGGCGACGTGTCTGTATCACATCCTGGGAAGCAGGGCCTGAGGGGAATCTGCCACCTGACTGGCCTCCATTATAGGCAGCTGACAAAAAGGTCCCAAGCTTATGGAACCCGCTTACAACGAAATGTTTCTCTTCCGAAGAGGAGACTTTGCTACCCCGCGTCAGCAGCTCCACTCCCTCAGAGTGCTCTTCCTGTTTAGACTAGGGAAAACCACCACGGTTTCCAGGTTTTGAACGGCTCTTTTCCCTGTTGGTTTCAACCGTGAAAGAGCTTGAAGGGCTGATCTCAAGCAATCGGCCTGCACATCGTGAGTCCTTGGGGTAGGGCAGTCCTGAGTCAATGTGTCTCCTAAAGAACGAACGCAAAGGTTCCTGCCACAGGAAAGCACAGCGAGGCCTGGTGCTTTCTCTAGGAAATTCAAGTGGGCTTGAGAGGTGAGGCCTAGACTACATTGTGGCAAAGCTTGGGGCTACGGCTCTCGTTCTCCCTCTCTCTGGCCCATACCCTGTGCTCAGCCGTGTGTGAATGCTGATTGGGAGAGTCTGCCTCTCTGCCGGGCTCGGAAGGCTTCTTCCCGTTAGGGCAATTCCGTTTGTGTCTTACTTCATGGAGGAGGAATGAGGGCGCCCAGAGATTTTCTGACATGAAATAACTAATGACAGAGCATCTGGAGGAGCTGGTTTCTCGGTGGAAGGAGCCAAAATGCCAGCATTCCTAAGGTTTCTTTGAGAGCTGCCAGACACTCTGCCGTCATAGGCCCAAGAATTGGCCATTGTGACGGCATGGCAACGCTTGGAATCCTAGGACACTGTGGAAGGGCGACTACCAAACTGGATGGAAGAATCTTCCAAGCCCGGTGTTCTTTCATGCACCAAAGAGAACGCAAGTGTCTGAGGCTGGTAGCATTGCTTCTGGAGAGCACTGGCATCCTCGTGGGCCTGTCGGCTACTTTCCTATTTCCGACCCTCTCAGGAAACTCTTCCAAAATGCCGTTGGAAGCCGCTTAGAGAGAACAGCTGCGAAGGGGATGCACAGAACATTAACCTAGATACCAGCCCAGGGTCCCAAGCATCCACTTTTATCTGGAGGGTACGTACCCCACGCAGGGATTCAAGCAGTGTGTTTTCCTAGTACAACTTACACAGGAAACAGGGAGGAGACGTTGGGTTTCTCTGCTTGTGCTCACTCTACGTGGCCTGGAGAAGTTATGACGCAGCAGATGTCAACCCCCTTTCTCCACACATGTGCACCCCAAAGTAGCGCTGGGCAGTGGGTGTTCTCAGGCCAAGAGCAGTCCTTGTTCTCGGCTGCACCTGCTCTGCCGTTCAAAGGTTCTTTATCTCTGCTCTTTTGGAAGCCTTTCAGATCTGACCCTATCCCTGGGCTGCCAAAGCATAGAGGCATAGAGGCCTTTCACCCTGAAGGCATGGGCTTGATTCCCATGGAGAATGTGTATGTCGCCCCTCCCGGGCTGGAGGCGTGTAAGTTGACACCGTTTGTTCTGCCCTTGGACAATACAAGTAGGTGTACTCGGTTTGGGCTGCCTGGTGAAAGAGTTTGCAGTCGCCAGCCCTCTGAGTACTATTCCTCATGTTTGATTCCTAGCTAGGTAAACCCGGACTTCGGAGGCTAGATGGGAGCAAACGTGTTAAGCTTGTGGGGAAAGCCTTTGACCAATGGCAATATGCTTGTGCTTGCGGCGGGGATTTAGCAGGAACTCTCCCACTCAGGGTTTTTACCTTACGATAAGCTGTGCCTTTGGGCTGAAGCAGCGGGCGTGTCTGTATCACAGCCTGGGAAGCAGGGCCTGAGGGGAGGCTGCCACCTGACTGGCCTCCAGTATAGGCAGCTGAAAAATGGTCCCAAGCTTATGGAACCCGCTTACACCGAAATGTTTCGCTTCCGAAGAGGAGATTTTGCTACCATGCGTCAGCAGCTCGTCTCCCTCAGAGTGCTCTTCCTGTGTAGACTAGGGAAAAGCACCACGGTTTCCAGGATTTGAACGGCTCTTTTCCCAGTTGGTTTCATCCGTGAAAGAGCTAGAAGGGCTGATCTCAACCAATTGGCCCGCACACCGTGAGTCCTTGGGGTAGGGCAGTCCTGAGACAATGTGTCTCCAAAAAACGAAAGCAAAGTTTCCTGCCCCAGGAAAGCACAGCGACGCCTGGTGCTTTCTCTAGGAAATTCAAGTGGACTTGAAAGGTGAGGCCTAGACTCTATTGAGGAAAAGCTCGTGCTTACGGCTATCTTTCTCCCTCTCTCTGTCCGTAGCCTGGGCTCAGCCGTGTGGGAATGCTGAGTGGCAGAGTCTGCCTCTCTGCCAGGCTCAGAAGGCTTCTTCCCTTTAGGGCAATTCCGTTGGTGTCTTACTTCGTGGAGGAGGAATGAGGGCGCCCAGAGATTTTCTGACATGAAATAACTAAGGACAGAGCATCTGGAGGAGCTGGAAGGAGCCAAAAAGCCCGCATTCCTAAGGTGTCTGTGAGAGCTGCCAGACACTCTGCCGTCATAGGCCTAAGAATCTTTGTGACGGCATGGCAACACTTGGAATCCTAGGACACTGTGGAAGGGCGACTCGCAAACTGGGTGGAAGAAGCTTCCAAGCCCAGTGTTCTTTCACGTACCAAAGAGAACGCAAGTGTCTGAGGCTGGTAGCATTGTTGCTGGAGAGCACTGCATCCTCGTGGGCCTGTCGGCTACTTTCCTGTTTCCGACCCTCTCAGGAAACTCTTCCAAAACGCCGTTGGGATCCGCTTAGAGAGAGAAGCTGCGCAGTGGATGCTCGGAATATTAACCTATTTACTAGCCCCGGGTCCCAAGCATCGATCCTTCTCTGGAGGGTACCTACCCCACCAAGGGATTCAAGCAGGGAGTTTGCCTTGTACAACTTACACAGGAAACTGGGATGAGGTGTAGGGCCACTCTGCTTGTGCTCACACTACGTGCCCCAGAGAAGTTATGACGTAGCAGATATCAACCCCCTTTCTCGACCCATGTGGACCCCAAAGAAGCGCTGGGCAGTGGGTGTTCTCAGGCCAAGAGCAGTCCTTGTTCTGGCCTGCACCTGCTCTGTGGTTCAAAGGTTCTTTGACTCTGCTCCTTTGGAAGCCTTTCAGAGCTGACCCTATCCCTTGGCTGCTGAAGCAAAGAGGCATAGAGGCCTTTCACCCTGAAGGCATGGGCTTGTTTCCCATGGAAAGAGTGTATGTCGCCCCTCCCCGGCTGGAAGCGTGTAAGTTGACAACATTTGTTCTGCCCATGGAAAATACAAGAAGGTGTATTCGGTTGGGGCTGCCTGGTAAAACAGTTTGCAGTCGCCAGCACCCTGAGTACTATTCCTCAGGTTTGATTCCTAGCTAGGTAAACCCGGACTTCGGAGGCTAGATGGGAGCAAACGTGTTAAGCTTGTGGAGAAAGCCTTCGACCAATGGCAAAATGCTTGTACTAGTGGCGGGAATTAGGCAGGAACTCTCCCACTCAAGGTCTTTACCTTACGATAAGCTTTCCTTTTGGGCTGAACCAGGCGACGTGTCTGTATCACATCCTGGGAAGCAGGGCCTGAGGGGAATCTGCCACCTGACTGGCCTCCATTATAGGCAGCTGACAAAAAGGTCCCAAGCTTATGGAACCCGCTTACAACGAAATGTTTCTCTTCCGAAGAGGAGACTTTGCTACCCCGCGTCAGCAGCTCCACTCCCTCAGAGTGCTCTTCCTGTTTAGACTAGGGAAAACCACCACGGTTTCCAGGTTTTGAACGGCTCTTTTCCCTGTTGGTTTCAACCGTGAAAGAGCTTGAAGGGCTGATCTCAAGCAATCGGCCTGCACATCGTGAGTCCTTGGGGTAGGGCAGTCCTGAGTCAATGTGTCTCCTAAAGAACGAACGCAAAGGTTCCTGCCACAGGAAAGCACAGCGAGGCCTGGTGCTTTCTCTAGGAAATTCAAGTGGGCTTGAGAGGTGAGGCCTAGACTACATTGTGGCAAAGCTTGGGGCTACGGCTCTCGTTCTCCCTCTCTCTGGCCCATACCCTGTGCTCAGCCGTGTGTGAATGCTGATTGGGAGAGTCTGCCTCTCTGCCGGGCTCGGAAGGCTTCTTCCCGTTAGGGCAATTCCGTTTGTGTCTTACTTCATGGAGGAGGAATGAGGGCGCCCAGAGATTTTCTGACATGAAATAACTAATGACAGAGCATCTGGAGGAGCTGGTTTCTCGGTGGAAGGAGCCAAAATGCCAGCATTCCTAAGGTTTCTTTGAGAGCTGCCAGACACTCTGCCGTCATAGGCCCAAGAATTGGCCATTGTGACGGCATGGCAACGCTTGGAATCCTAGGACACTGTGGAAGGGCGACTACCAAACTGGATGGAAGAATCTTCCAAGCCCGGTGTTCTTTCATGCACCAAAGAGAACGCAAGTGTCTGAGGCTGGTAGCATTGCTTCTGGAGAGCACTGGCATCCTCGTGGGCCTGTCGGCTACTTTCCTATTTCCGACCCTCTCAGGAAACTCTTCCAAAATGCCGTTGGAAGCCGCTTAGAGAGAACAGCTGCGAAGGGGATGCACAGAACATTAACCTAGATACCAGCCCAGGGTCCCAAGCATCCACTTTTATCTGGAGGGTACGTACCCCACGCAGGGATTCAAGCAGTGTGTTTTCCTAGTACAACTTACACAGGAAACAGGGAGGAGACGTTGGGTTTCTCTGCTTGTGCTCACTCTACGTGGCCTGGAGAAGTTATGACGCAGCAGATGTCAACCCCCTTTCTCCACACATGTGCACCCCAAAGTAGCGCTGGGCAGTGGGTGTTCTCAGGCCAAGAGCAGTCCTTGTTCTCGGCTGCACCTGCTCTGCCGTTCAAAGGTTCTTTATCTCTGCTCTTTTGGAAGCCTTTCAGATCTGACCCTATCCCTGGGCTGCCAAAGCATAGAGGCATAGAGGCCTTTCACCCTGAAGGCATGGGCTTGATTCCCATGGAGAATGTGTATGTCGCCCCTCCCGGGCTGGAGGCGTGTAAGTTGACACCGTTTGTTCTGCCCTTGGACAATACAAGTAGGTGTACTCGGTTTGGGCTGCCTGGTGAAAGAGTTTGCAGTCGCCAGCCCTCTGAGTACTATTCCTCATGTTTGATTCCTAGCTAGGTAAACCCGGACTTCGGAGGCTAGATGGGAGCAAACGTGTTAAGCTTGTGGGGAAAGCCTTTGACCAATGGCAATATGCTTGTGCTTGCGGCGGGGATTTAGCAGGAACTCTCCCACTCAGGGTTTTTACCTTACGATAAGCTGTGCCTTTGGGCTGAAGCAGCGGGCGTGTCTGTATCACAGCCTGGGAAGCAGGGCCTGAGGGGAGGCTGCCACCTGACTGGCCTCCAGTATAGGCAGCTGAAAAATGGTCCCAAGCTTATGGAACCCGCTTACACCGAAATGTTTCGCTTCCGAAGAGGAGATTTTGCTACCATGCGTCAGCAGCTCGTCTCCCTCAGAGTGCTCTTCCTGTGTAGACTAGGGAAAAGCACCACGGTTTCCAGGATTTGAACGGCTCTTTTCCCAGTTGGTTTCATCCGTGAAAGAGCTAGAAGGGCTGATCTCAACCAATTGGCCCGCACACCGTGAGTCCTTGGGGTAGGGCAGTCCTGAGACAATGTGTCTCCAAAAAACGAAAGCAAAGTTTCCTGCCCCAGGAAAGCACAGCGACGCCTGGTGCTTTCTCTAGGAAATTCAAGTGGACTTGAAAGGTGAGGCCTAGACTCTATTGAGGAAAAGCTCGTGCTTACGGCTATCTTTCTCCCTCTCTCTGTCCGTAGCCTGGGCTCAGCCGTGTGGGAATGCTGAGTGGCAGAGTCTGCCTCTCTGCCAGGCTCAGAAGGCTTCTTCCCTTTAGGGCAATTCCGTTGGTGTCTTACTTCGTGGAGGAGGAATGAGGGCGCCCAGAGATTTTCTGACATGAAATAACTAAGGACAGAGCATCTGGAGGAGCTGGAAGGAGCCAAAAAGCCCGCATTCCTAAGGTGTCTGTGAGAGCTGCCAGACACTCTGCCGTCATAGGCCTAAGAATCTTTGTGACGGCATGGCAACACTTGGAATCCTAGGACACTGTGGAAGGGCGACTCGCAAACTGGGTGGAAGAAGCTTCCAAGCCCAGTGTTCTTTCACGTACCAAAGAGAACGCAAGTGTCTGAGGCTGGTAGCATTGTTGCTGGAGAGCACTGCATCCTCGTGGGCCTGTCGGCTACTTTCCTGTTTCCGACCCTCTCAGGAAACTCTTCCAAAACGCCGTTGGGATCCGCTTAGAGAGAGAAGCTGCGCAGTGGATGCTCGGAATATTAACCTATTTACTAGCCCCGGGTCCCAAGCATCGATCCTTCTCTGGAGGGTACCTACCCCACCAAGGGATTCAAGCAGGGAGTTTGCCTTGTACAACTTACACAGGAAACTGGGATGAGGTGTAGGGCCACTCTGCTTGTGCTCACACTACGTGCCCCAGAGAAGTTATGACGTAGCAGATATCAACCCCCTTTCTCGACCCATGTGGACCCCAAAGAAGCGCTGGGCAGTGGGTGTTCTCAGGCCAAGAGCAGTCCTTGTTCTGGCCTGCACCTGCTCTGTGGTTCAAAGGTTCTTTGACTCTGCTCCTTTGGAAGCCTTTCAGAGCTGACCCTATCCCTTGGCTGCTGAAGCAAAGAGGCATAGAGGCCTTTCACCCTGAAGGCATGGGCTTGTTTCCCATGGAAAGAGTGTATGTCGCCCCTCCCCGGCTGGAAGCGTGTAAGTTGACAACATTTGTTCTGCCCATGGAAAATACAAGAAGGTGTATTCGGTTGGGGCTGCCTGGTAAAACAGTTTGCAGTCGCCAGCACCCTGAGTACTATTCCTCAGGTTTGATTCCTAGCTAGGTAAACCCGGACTTCGGAGGCTAGATGGGAGCAAACGTGTTAAGCTTGTGGAGAAAGCCTTCGACCAATGGCAAAATGCTTGTACTAGTGGCGGGAATTAGGCAGGAACTCTCCCACTCAAGGTCTTTACCTTACGATAAGCTTTCCTTTTGGGCTGAACCAGGCGACGTGTCTGTATCACATCCTGGGAAGCAGGGCCTGAGGGGAATCTGCCACCTGACTGGCCTCCATTATAGGCAGCTGACAAAAAGGTCCCAAGCTTATGGAACCCGCTTACAACGAAATGTTTCTCTTCCGAAGAGGAGACTTTGCTACCCCGCGTCAGCAGCTCCACTCCCTCAGAGTGCTCTTCCTGTTTAGACTAGGGAAAACCACCACGGTTTCCAGGTTTTGAACGGCTCTTTTCCCTGTTGGTTTCAACCGTGAAAGAGCTTGAAGGGCTGATCTCAAGCAATCGGCCTGCACATCGTGAGTCCTTGGGGTAGGGCAGTCCTGAGTCAATGTGTCTCCTAAAGAACGAACGCAAAGGTTCCTGCCACAGGAAAGCACAGCGAGGCCTGGTGCTTTCTCTAGGAAATTCAAGTGGGCTTGAGAGGTGAGGCCTAGACTACATTGTGGCAAAGCTTGGGGCTACGGCTCTCGTTCTCCCTCTCTCTGGCCCATACCCTGTGCTCAGCCGTGTGTGAATGCTGATTGGGAGAGTCTGCCTCTCTGCCGGGCTCGGAAGGCTTCTTCC
This sequence comes from Balaenoptera acutorostrata, assembly GCF_949987535.1. Taxonomy (NCBI): domain Eukaryota; kingdom Metazoa; phylum Chordata; class Mammalia; order Artiodactyla; family Balaenopteridae; genus Balaenoptera; species Balaenoptera acutorostrata. The sequence goes on along the minus strand of NC_080076.1, from coordinate 32,395,842 downwards.
CGTTAGGGCAATTCCGTTTGTGTCTTACTTCATGGAGGAGGAATGAGGGCGCCCAGAGATTTTCTGACATGAAATAACTAATGACAGAGCATCTGGAGGAGCTGGTTTCTCGGTGGAAGGAGCCAAAATGCCAGCATTCCTAAGGTTTCTTTGAGAGCTGCCAGACACTCTGCCGTCATAGGCCCAAGAATTGGCCATTGTGACGGCATGGCAACGCTTGGAATCCTAGGACACTGTGGAAGGGCGACTACCAAACTGGATGGAAGAATCTTCCAAGCCCGGTGTTCTTTCATGCACCAAAGAGAACGCAAGTGTCTGAGGCTGGTAGCATTGCTTCTGGAGAGCACTGGCATCCTCGTGGGCCTGTCGGCTACTTTCCTATTTCCGACCCTCTCAGGAAACTCTTCCAAAATGCCGTTGGAAGCCGCTTAGAGAGAACAGCTGCGAAGGGGATGCACAGAACATTAACCTAGATACCAGCCCAGGGTCCCAAGCATCCACTTTTATCTGGAGGGTACGTACCCCACGCAGGGATTCAAGCAGTGTGTTTTCCTAGTACAACTTACACAGGAAACAGGGAGGAGACGTTGGGTTTCTCTGCTTGTGCTCACTCTACGTGGCCTGGAGAAGTTATGACGCAGCAGATGTCAACCCCCTTTCTCCACACATGTGCACCCCAAAGTAGCGCTGGGCAGTGGGTGTTCTCAGGCCAAGAGCAGTCCTTGTTCTCGGCTGCACCTGCTCTGCCGTTCAAAGGTTCTTTATCTCTGCTCTTTTGGAAGCCTTTCAGATCTGACCCTATCCCTGGGCTGCCAAAGCATAGAGGCATAGAGGCCTTTCACCCTGAAGGCATGGGCTTGATTCCCATGGAGAATGTGTATGTCGCCCCTCCCGGGCTGGAGGCGTGTAAGTTGACACCGTTTGTTCTGCCCTTGGACAATACAAGTAGGTGTACTCGGTTTGGGCTGCCTGGTGAAAGAGTTTGCAGTCGCCAGCCCTCTGAGTACTATTCCTCATGTTTGATTCCTAGCTAGGTAAACCCGGACTTCGGAGGCTAGATGGGAGCAAACGTGTTAAGCTTGTGGGGAAAGCCTTTGACCAATGGCAATATGCTTGTGCTTGCGGCGGGGATTTAGCAGGAACTCTCCCACTCAGGGTTTTTACCTTACGATAAGCTGTGCCTTTGGGCTGAAGCAGCGGGCGTGTCTGTATCACAGCCTGGGAAGCAGGGCCTGAGGGGAGGCTGCCACCTGACTGGCCTCCAGTATAGGCAGCTGAAAAATGGTCCCAAGCTTATGGAACCCGCTTACACCGAAATGTTTCGCTTCCGAAGAGGAGATTTTGCTACCATGCGTCAGCAGCTCGTCTCCCTCAGAGTGCTCTTCCTGTGTAGACTAGGGAAAAGCACCACGGTTTCCAGGATTTGAACGGCTCTTTTCCCAGTTGGTTTCATCCGTGAAAGAGCTAGAAGGGCTGATCTCAACCAATTGGCCCGCACACCGTGAGTCCTTGGGGTAGGGCAGTCCTGAGACAATGTGTCTCCAAAAAACGAAAGCAAAGTTTCCTGCCCCAGGAAAGCACAGCGACGCCTGGTGCTTTCTCTAGGAAATTCAAGTGGACTTGAAAGGTGAGGCCTAGACTCTATTGAGGAAAAGCTCGTGCTTACGGCTATCTTTCTCCCTCTCTCTGTCCGTAGCCTGGGCTCAGCCGTGTGGGAATGCTGAGTGGCAGAGTCTGCCTCTCTGCCAGGCTCAGAAGGCTTCTTCCCTTTAGGGCAATTCCGTTGGTGTCTTACTTCGTGGAGGAGGAATGAGGGCGCCCAGAGATTTTCTGACATGAAATAACTAAGGACAGAGCATCTGGAGGAGCTGGAAGGAGCCAAAAAGCCCGCATTCCTAAGGTGTCTGTGAGAGCTGCCAGACACTCTGCCGTCATAGGCCTAAGAATCTTTGTGACGGCATGGCAACACTTGGAATCCTAGGACACTGTGGAAGGGCGACTCGCAAACTGGGTGGAAGAAGCTTCCAAGCCCAGTGTTCTTTCACGTACCAAAGAGAACGCAAGTGTCTGAGGCTGGTAGCATTGTTGCTGGAGAGCACTGCATCCTCGTGGGCCTGTCGGCTACTTTCCTGTTTCCGACCCTCTCAGGAAACTCTTCCAAAACGCCGTTGGGATCCGCTTAGAGAGAGAAGCTGCGCAGTGGATGCTCGGAATATTAACCTATTTACTAGCCCCGGGTCCCAAGCATCGATCCTTCTCTGGAGGGTACCTACCCCACCAAGGGATTCAAGCAGGGAGTTTGCCTTGTACAACTTACACAGGAAACTGGGATGAGGTGTAGGGCCACTCTGCTTGTGCTCACACTACGTGCCCCAGAGAAGTTATGACGTAGCAGATATCAACCCCCTTTCTCGACCCATGTGGACCCCAAAGAAGCGCTGGGCAGTGGGTGTTCTCAGGCCAAGAGCAGTCCTTGTTCTGGCCTGCACCTGCTCTGTGGTTCAAAGGTTCTTTGACTCTGCTCCTTTGGAAGCCTTTCAGAGCTGACCCTATCCCTTGGCTGCTGAAGCAAAGAGGCATAGAGGCCTTTCACCCTGAAGGCATGGGCTTGTTTCCCATGGAAAGAGTGTATGTCGCCCCTCCCCGGCTGGAAGCGTGTAAGTTGACAACATTTGTTCTGCCCATGGAAAATACAAGAAGGTGTATTCGGTTGGGGCTGCCTGGTAAAACAGTTTGCAGTCGCCAGCACCCTGAGTACTATTCCTCAGGTTTGATTCCTAGCTAGGTAAACCCGGACTTCGGAGGCTAGATGGGAGCAAACGTGTTAAGCTTGTGGAGAAAGCCTTCGACCAATGGCAAAATGCTTGTACTAGTGGCGGGAATTAGGCAGGAACTCTCCCACTCAAGGTCTTTACCTTACGATAAGCTTTCCTTTTGGGCTGAACCAGGCGACGTGTCTGTATCACATCCTGGGAAGCAGGGCCTGAGGGGAATCTGCCACCTGACTGGCCTCCATTATAGGCAGCTGACAAAAAGGTCCCAAGCTTATGGAACCCGCTTACAACGAAATGTTTCTCTTCCGAAGAGGAGACTTTGCTACCCCGCGTCAGCAGCTCCACTCCCTCAGAGTGCTCTTCCTGTTTAGACTAGGGAAAACCACCACGGTTTCCAGGTTTTGAACGGCTCTTTTCCCTGTTGGTTTCAACCGTGAAAGAGCTTGAAGGGCTGATCTCAAGCAATCGGCCTGCACATCGTGAGTCCTTGGGGTAGGGCAGTCCTGAGTCAATGTGTCTCCTAAAGAACGAACGCAAAGGTTCCTGCCACAGGAAAGCACAGCGAGGCCTGGTGCTTTCTCTAGGAAATTCAAGTGGGCTTGAGAGGTGAGGCCTAGACTACCTTGTGGCAAAGCTTGGGGCTACGGCTCTCGTTCTCCCTCTCTCTGGCCCATACCCTGTGCTCAGCCGTGTGTGAATGCTGATTGGGAGAGTCTGCCTCTCTGCCGGGCTCGGAAGGCTTCTTCCCGTTAGGGCAATTCCGTTTGTGTCTTACTTCATGGAGGAGGAATGAGGGCGCCCAGAGATTTTCTGACATGAAATAACTAATGACAGAGCATCTGGAGGAGCTGGTTTCTCGGTGGAAGGAGCCAAAATGCCAGCATTCCTAAGGTTTCTTTGAGAGCTGCCAGACACTCTGCCGTCATAGGCCCAAGAATTGGCCATTGTGACGGCATGGCAACGCTTGGAATCCTAGGACACTGTGGAAGGGCGACTACCAAACTGGATGGAAGAATCTTCCAAGCCCGGTGTTCTTTCATGCACCAAAGAGAACGCAAGTGTCTGAGGCTGGTAGCATTGCTTCTGGAGAGCACTGGCATCCTCGTGGGCCTGTCGGCTACTTTCCTATTTCCGACCCTCTCAGGAAACTCTTCCAAAATGCCGTTGGAAGCCGCTTAGAGAGAACAGCTGCGAAGGGGATGCACAGAACATTAACCTAGATACCAGCCCAGGGTCCCAAGCATCCACTTTTATCTGGAGGGTACGTACCCCACGCAGGGATTCAAGCAGTGTGTTTTCCTAGTACAACTTACACAGGAAACAGGGAGGAGACGTTGGGTTTCTCTGCTTGTGCTCACTCTACGTGGCCTGGAGAAGTTATGACGCAGCAGATGTCAACCCCCTTTCTCCACACATGTGCACCCCAAAGTAGCGCTGGGCAGTGGGTGTTCTCAGGCCAAGAGCAGTCCTTGTTCTCGGCTGCACCTGCTCTGCCGTTCAAAGGTTCTTTATCTCTGCTCTTTTGGAAGCCTTTCAGATCTGACCCTATCCCTGGGCTGCCAAAGCATAGAGGCATAGAGGCCTTTCACCCTGAAGGCATGGGCTTGATTCCCATGGAGAATGTGTATGTCGCCCCTCCCGGGCTGGAGGCGTGTAAGTTGACACCGTTTGTTCTGCCCTTGGACAATACAAGTAGGTGTACTCGGTTTGGGCTGCCTGGTGAAAGAGTTTGCAGTCGCCAGCCCTCTGAGTACTATTCCTCATGTTTGATTCCTAGCTAGGTAAACCCGGACTTCGGAGGCTAGATGGGAGCAAACGTGTTAAGCTTGTGGGGAAAGCCTTTGACCAATGGCAATATGCTTGTGCTTGCGGCGGGGATTTAGCAGGAACTCTCCCACTCAGGGTTTTTACCTTACGATAAGCTGTGCCTTTGGGCTGAAGCAGCGGGCGTGTCTGTATCACAGCCTGGGAAGCAGGGCCTGAGGGGAGGCTGCCACCTGACTGGCCTCCAGTATAGGCAGCTGAAAAATGGTCCCAAGCTTATGGAACCCGCTTACACCGAAATGTTTCTCTTCCGAAGAGGAGATTTTGCTACCATGCGTCAGCAGCTCGTCTCCCTCAGAGTGCTCTTCCTGTGTAGACTAGGGAAAAGCACCACGGTTTCCAGGATTTGAACGGCTCTTTTCCCAGTTGGTTTCATCCGTGAAAGAGCTAGAAGGGCTGATCTCAACCAATTGGCCCGCACACCGTGAGTCCTTGGGGTAGGGCAGTCCTGAGACAATGTGTCTCCAAAAAACGAAAGCAAAGTTTCCTGCCCCAGGAAAGCACAGCGACGCCTGGTGCTTTCTCTAGGAAATTCAAGTGGACTTGAAAGGTGAGGCCTAGACTCTATTGAGGAAAAGCTCGTGCTTACGGCTATCTTTCTCCCTCTCTCTGTCCGTAGCCTGGGCTCAGCCGTGTGGGAATGCTGAGTGGCAGAGTCTGCCTCTCTGCCAGGCTCAGAAGGCTTCTTCCCTTTAGGGCAATTCCGTTGGTGTCTTACTTCGTGGAGGAGGAATGAGGGCGCCCAGAGATTTTCTGACATGAAATAACTAAGGACAGAGCATCTGGAGGAGCTGGAAGGAGCCAAAAAGCCCGCATTCCTAAGGTGTCTGTGAGAGCTGCCAGACACTCTGCCGTCATAGGCCTAAGAATCTTTGTGACGGCATGGCAACACTTGGAATCCTAGGACACTGTGGAAGGGCGACTCGCAAACTGGGTGGAAGAAGCTTCCAAGCCCAGTGTTCTTTCACGTACCAAAGAGAACGCAAGTGTCTGAGGCTGGTAGCATTGTTGCTGGAGAGCACTGCATCCTCGTGGGCCTGTCGGCTACTTTCCTGTTTCCGACCCTCTCAGGAAACTCTTCCAAAACGCCGTTGGGATCCGCTTAGAGAGAGAAGCTGCGCAGTGGATGCTCGGAATATTAACCTATTTACTAGCCCCGGGTCCCAAGCATCGATCCTTCTCTGGAGGGTACCTACCCCACCAAGGGATTCAAGCAGGGAGTTTGCCTTGTACAACTTACACAGGAAACTGGGATGAGGTGTAGGGCCACTCTGCTTGTGCTCACACTACGTGCCCCAGAGAAGTTATGACGTAGCAGATATCAACCCCCTTTCTCGACCCATGTGGACCCCAAAGAAGCGCTGGGCAGTGGGTGTTCTCAGGCCAAGAGCAGTCCTTGTTCTGGCCTGCACCTGCTCTGTGGTTCAAAGGTTCTTTGACTCTGCTCCTTTGGAAGCCTTTCAGAGCTGACCCTATCCCTTGGCTGCTGAAGCAAAGAGGCATAGAGGCCTTTCACCCTGAAGGCATGGGCTTGTTTCCCATGGAAAGAGTGTATGTCGCCCCTCCCCGGCTGGAAGCGTGTAAGTTGACAACATTTGTTCTGCCCATGGAAAATACAAGAAGGTGTATTCGGTTGGGGCTGCCTGGTAAAACAGTTTGCAGTCGCCAGCACCCTGAGTACTATTCCTCAAGTTTGATTCCTAGCTAGGTAAACCCGGACTTCGGAGGCTAGATGGGAGCAAACGTGTTAAGCTTGTGGAGAAAGCCTTCGACCAATGGCAAAATGCTTGTACTAGTGGCGGGAATTAGGCAGGAACTCTCCCACTCAAGGTTTTTACCTTACGATAAGCTTTCCTTTTGGGCTGAACCAGGCGACGTGTCTGTATCACATCCTGGGAAGCAGGGCCTGAGGGGAATCTGCCACCTGACTGGCCTCCATTATAGGCAGCTGACAAAAAGGTCCCAAGCTTATGGAACCCGCTTACAACGAAATGTTTCTCTTCCGAAGAGGAGACTTTGCTACCCCGCGTCAGCAGCTCCACTCCCTCAGAGTGCTCTTCCTGTTTAGACTAGGGAAAACCACCACGGTTTCCAGGTTTTGAACGGCTCTTTTCCCTGTTGGTTTCAACCGTGAAAGAGCTTGAAGGGCTGATCTCAAGCAATCGGCCTGCACATCGTGAGTCCTTGGGGTAGGGCAGTCCTGAGTCAATGTGTCTCCTAAAGAACGAACGCAAAGGTTCCTGCCACAGGAAAGCACAGCGAGGCCTGGTGCTTTCTCTAGGAAATTCAAGTGGGCTTGAGAGGTGAGGCCTAGACTACATTGTGGCAAAGCTTGGGGCTACGGCTCTCGTTCTCCCTCTCTCTGGCCCATACCCTGTGCTCAGCCGTGTGTGAATGCTGATTGGGAGAGTCTGCCTCTCTGCCGGGCTCGGAAGGCTTCTTCCCGTTAGGGCAATTCCGTTTGTGTCTTACTTCATGGAGGAGGAATGAGGGCGCCCAGAGATTTTCTGACATGAAATAACTAATGACAGAGCATCTGGAGGAGCTGGTTTCTCGGTGGAAGGAGCCAAAATGCCAGCATTCCTAAGGTTTCTTTGAGAGCTGCCAGACACTCTGCCGTCATAGGCCCAAGAATTGGCCATTGTGACGGCATGGCAACGCTTGGAATCCTAGGACACTGTGGAAGGGCGACTACCAAACTGGATGGAAGAATCTTCCAAGCCCGGTGTTCTTTCATGCACCAAAGAGAACGCAAGTGTCTGAGGCTGGTAGCATTGCTTCTGGAGAGCACTGGCATCCTCGTGGGCCTGTCGGCTACTTTCCTATTTCCGACCCTCTCAGGAAACTCTTCCAAAATGCCGTTGGAAGCCGCTTAGAGAGAACAGCTGCGAAGGGGATGCACAGAACATTAACCTAGATACCAGCCCAGGGTCCCAAGCATCCACTTTTATCTGGAGGGTACGTACCCCACGCAGGGATTCAAGCAGTGTGTTTTCCTAGTACAACTTACACAGGAAACAGGGAGGAGACGTTGGGTTTCTCTGCTTGTGCTCACTCTACGTGGCCTGGAGAAGTTATGACGCAGCAGATGTCAACCCCCTTTCTCCACACATGTGCACCCCAAAGTAGCGCTGGGCAGTGGGTGTTCTCAGGCCAAGAGCAGTCCTTGTTCTCGGCTGCACCTGCTCTGCCGTTCAAAGGTTCTTTATCTCTGCTCTTTTGGAAGCCTTTCAGATCTGACCCTATCCCTGGGCTGCCAAAGCATAGAGGCATAGAGGCCTTTCACCCTGAAGGCATGGGCTTGATTCCCATGGAGAATGTGTATGTCGCCCCTCCCGGGCTGGAGGCGTGTAAGTTGACACCGTTTGTTCTGCCCTTGGAAAATACAAGTAGGTGTACTCGGTTTGGGCTGCCTGGTGAAAGAGTTTGCAGTCGCCAGCCCTCTGAGTACTATTCCTCATGTTTGATTCCTAGCTAGGTAAACCCGGACTTCGGAGGTTAGATGGGAGCAAACGTGTTAAGCTTGTGGGGAAAGCCTTTGACCAATGGCAATATGCTTGTGCTTGCGGCGGGGATTTAGCAGGAACTCTCCCACTCAGGGTTTTTACCTTACGATAAGCTGTACCTTTGGGCTGAAGCAGCGGGCGTGTCTGTATCACAGCCTGGGAAGCAGGGCCTGAGGGGAGGCTGCCACCTGACTGGCCTCCAGTATAGGCAGCTGAAAAATGGTCCCAAGCTTATGGAACCCGCTTACACCGAAATGTTTCTCTTCCGAAGAGGAGATTTTGCTACCATGCGTCAGCAGCTCGTCTCCCTCAGAGTGCTCTTCCTGTGTAGACTAGGGAAAAGCACCACGGTTTCCAGGATTTGAACGGCTCTTTTCCCAGTTGGTTTCATCCGTGAAAGAGCTAGAAGGGCTGATCTCAACCAATTGGCCCGCACACCGTGAGTCCTTGGGGTAGGGCAGTCCTGAGACAATGTGTCTCCAAAAAACGAAAGCAAAGTTTCCTGCCCCAGGAAAGCACAGCGACGCCTGGTGCTTTCTCTAGGAAATTCAAGTGGACTTGAAAGGTGAGGCCTAGACTCTATTGAGGAAAAGCTCGTGCTTACGGCTATCTTTCTCCCTCTCTCTGTCCGTAGCCTGGGCTCAGCCGTGTGGGAATGCTGAGTGGCAGAGTCTGCCTCTCTGCCAGGCTCAGAAGGCTTCTTCCCTTTAGGGCAATTCCGTTGGTGTCTTACTTCGTGGAGGAGGAATGAGGGCGCCCAGAGATTTTCTGACATGAAATAACTAAGGACAGAGCATCTGGAGGAGCTGGAAGGAGCCAAAAAGCCCGCATTCCTAAGGTGTCTGTGAGAGCTGCCAGACACTCTGCCGTCATAGGCCTAAGAATCTTTGTGACGGCATGGCAACACTTGGAATCCTAGGACACTGTGGAAGGGCGACTCGCAAACTGGGTGGAAGAAGCTTCCAAGCCCAGTGTTCTTTCACGTACCAAAGAGAACGCAAGTGTCTGAGGCTGGCAGCATTGTTGCTGGAGAGCACTGCATCCTCGTGGGCCTGTCGGCTACTTTCCTGTTTCCGACCCTCTCAGGAAACTCTTCCAAAACGCCGTTGGGATCCGCTTAGAGAGAGAAGCTGCGCAGTGGATGCTCGGAATATTAACCTATTTACTAGCCCCGGGTCCCAAGCATCGATCCTTCTCTGGAGGGTACCTACCCCACCAAGGGATTCAAGCAGGGAGTTTGCCTTGTACAACTTACACAGGAAACTGGGATGAGGTGTAGGGCCACTCTGCTTGTGCTCACACTACGTGCCCCAGAGAAGTTATGACGTAGCAGATATCAACCCCCTTTCTCGACCCATGTGGACCCCAAAGAAGCGCTGGGCAGTGGGTGTTCTCAGGCCAAGAGCAGTCCTTGTTCTGGCCTGCACCTGCTCTGTGGTTCAAAGGTTCTTTGACTCTGCTCCTTTGGAAGCCTTTCAGAGCTGACCCTATCCCTTGGCTGCTGAAGCAAAGAGGCATAGAGGCCTTTCACCCTGAAGGCATGGGCTTGTTTCCCATGGAAAGAGTGTATGTCGCCCCTCCCCGGCTGGAAGCGTGTAAGTTGACAACATTTGTTCTGCCCATGGAAAATACAAGAAGGTGTATTCGGTTGGGGCTGCCTGGTAAAACAGTTTGCAGTCGCCAGCACCCTGAGTACTATTCCTCAAGTTTGATTCCTAGCTAGGTAAACCCGGACTTCGGAGGCTAGATGGGAGCAAACGTGTTAAGCTTGTGGAGAAAGCCTTCGACCAATGGCAAAATGCTTGTACTAGTGGCGGGAATTAGGCAGGAACTCTCCCACTCAAGGTTTTTACCTTACGATAAGCTTTCCTTTTGGGCTGAACCAGGCGACGTGTCTGTATCACATCCTGGGAAGCAGGGCCTGAGGGGAATCTGCCACCTGACTGGCCTCCATTATAGGCAGCTGACAAAAAGGTCCCAAGCTTATGGAACCCGCTTACAACGAAATGTTTCTCTTCCGAAGAGGAGACTTTGCTACCCCGCGTCAGCAGCTCCACTCCCTCAGAGTGCTCTTCCTGTTTAGACTAGGGAAAACCACCACGGTTTCCAGGTTTTGAACGGCTCTTTTCCCTGTTGGTTTCAACCGTGAAAGAGCTTGAAGGGCTGATCTCAAGCAATCGGCCTGCACATCGTGAGTCCTTGGGGTAGGGCAGTCCTGAGTCAATGTGTCTCCTAAAGAACGAACGCAAAGGTTCCTGCCACAGGAAAGCACAGCGAGGCCTGGTGCTTTCTCTAGGAAATTCAAGTGGGCTTGAGAGGTGAGGCCTAGACTACATTGTGGCAAAGCTTGGGGCTACGGCTCTCGTTCTCCCTCTCTCTGGCCCATACCCTGTGCTCAGCCGTGTGTGAATGCTGATTGGGAGAGTCTGCCTCTCTGCCGGGCTCGGAAGGCTTCTTCCCGTTAGGGCAATTCCGTTTGTGTCTTACTTCATGGAGGAGGAATGAGGGCGCCCAGAGATTTTCTGACATGAAATAACTAATGACAGAGCATCTGGAGGAGCTGGTTTCTCGGTGGAAGGAGCCAAAATGCCAGCATTCCTAAGGTTTCTTTGAGAGCTGCCAGACACTCTGCCGTCATAGGCCCAAGAATTGGCCATTGTGACGGCATGGCAACGCTTGGAATCCTAGGACACTGTGGAAGGGCGACTACCAAACTGGATGGAAGAATCTTCCAAGCCCGGTGTTCTTTCATGCACCAAAGAGAACGCAAGTGTCTGAGGCTGGTAGCATTGCTTCTGGAGAGCACTGGCATCCTCGTGGGCCTGTCGGCTACTTTCCTATTTCCGACCCTCTCAGGAAACTCTTCCAAAATGCCGTTGGAAGCCGCTTAGAGAGAACAGCTGCGAAGGGGATGCACAGAACATTAACCTAGATACCAGCCCAGGGTCCCAAGCATCCACTTTTATCTGGAGGGTACGTACCCCACGCAGGGATTCAAGCAGTGTGTTTTCCTAGTACAACTTACACAGGAAACAGGGAGGAGACGTTGGGTTTCTCTGCTTGTGCTCACTCTACGTGGCCTGGAGAAGTTATGACGCAGCAGATGTCAACCCCCTTTCTCCACACATGTGCACCCCAAAGTAGCGCTGGGCAGTGGGTGTTCTCAGGCCAAGAGCAGTCCTTGTTCTCGGCTGCACCTGCTCTGCCGTTCAAAGGTTCTTTATCTCTGCTCTTTTGGAAGCCTTTCAGATCTGACCCTATCCCTGGGCTGCCAAAGCATAGAGGCATAGAGGCCTTTCACCCTGAAGGCATGGGCTTGATTCCCATGGAGAATGTGTATGTCGCCCCTCCCGGGCTGGAGGCGTGTAAGTTGACACCGTTTGTTCTGCCCTTGGACAATACAAGTAGGTGTACTCGGTTTGGGCTGCCTGGTGAAAAAGTTTGCAGTCGCCAGCCCTCTGAGTACTATTCCTCATGTTTGATTCCTAGCTAGGTAAACCCGGACTTCGGAGGCTAGATGGGAGCAAACGTGTTAAGCTTGTGGGGAAAGCCTTTGACCAATGGCAATATGCTTGTGCTTGCGGCGGGGATTTAGCAGGAACTCTCCCACTCAGGGTTTTTACCTTACGATAAGCTGTGCCTTTGGGCTGAAGCAGCGGGCGTGTCTGTATCACAGCCTGGGAAGCAGGGCCTGAGGGGAGGCTGCCACCTGACTGGCCTCCAGTATAGGCAGCTGAAAAATGGTCCCAAGCTTATGGAACCCGCTTACACCGAAATGTTTCTCTTCCGAAGAGGAGATTTTGCTACCATGCGTCAGCAGCTCGTCTCCCTCAGAGTGCTCTTCCTGTGTAGACTAGGGAAAAGCACCACGGTTTCCAGGATTTGAACGGCTCTTTTCCCAGTTGGTTTCATCCGTGAAAGAGCTAGAAGGGCTGATCTCAACCAATTGGCCCGCACACCGTGAGTCCTTGGGGTAGGGCAGTCCTGAGACAATGTGTCTCCAAAAAACGAAAGCAAAGTTTCCTGCCCCAGGAAAGCACAGCGACGCCTGGTGCTTTCTCTAGGAAATTCAAGTGGACTTGAAAGGTGAGGCCTAGACTCTATTGAGGAAAAGCTCGTGCTTACGGCTATCTTTCTCCCTCTCTCTGTCCGTAGCCTGGGCTCAGCCGTGTGGGAATGCTGAGTGGCAGAGTCTGCCTCTCTGCCAGGCTCAGAAGGCTTCTTCCCTTTAGGGCAATTCCGTTGGTGTCTTACTTCGTGGAGGAGGAATGAGGGCGCCCAGAGATTTTCTGACATGAAATAACTAAGGACAGAGCATCTGGAGGAGCTGGAAGGAGCCAAAAAGCCCGCATTCCTAAGGTGTCTGTGAGAGCTGCCAGACACTCTGCCGTCATAGGCCTAAGAATCTTTGTGACGGCATGGCAACACTTGGAATCCTAGGACACTGTGGAAGGGCGACTCGCAAACTGGGTGGAAGAAGCTTCCAAGCCCAGTGTTCTTTCACGTACCAAAGAGAACGCAAGTGTCTGAGGCTGGTAGCATTGTTGCTGGAGAGCACTGCATCCTCGTGGGCCTGTCGGCTACTTTCCTGTTTCCGACCCTCTCAGGAAACTCTTCCAAAACGCCGTTGGGATCCGCTTAGAGAGAGAAGCTGCGCAGTGGATGCTCGGAATATTAACCTATTTACTAGCCCCGGGTCCCAAGCATCGATCCTTCTCTGGAGGGTACCTACCCCACCAAGGGATTCAAGCAGGGAGTTTGCCTTGTACAACTTACACAGGAAACTGGGATGAGGTGTAGGGCCACTCTGCTTGTGCTCACACTACGTGCCCCAGAGAAGTTATGACGTAGCAGATATCAACCCCCTTTCTCGACCCATGTGGACCCCAAAGAAGCGCTGGGCAGTGGGTGTTCTCAGGCCAAGAGCAGTCCTTGTTCTGGCCTGCACCTGCTCTGTGGTTCAAAGGTTCTTTGACTCTGCTCCTTTGGAAGCCTTTCAGAGCTGACCCTATCCCTTGGCTGCTGAAGCAAAGAGGCATAGAGGCCTTTCACCCTGAAGGCATGGGCTTGTTTCCCATGGAAAGAGTGTATGTCGCCCCTCCCCGGCTGGAAGCGTGTAAGTTGACAACATTTGTTCTGCCCATGGAAAATACAAGAAGGTGTATTCGGTTGGGGCTGCCTGGTAAAACAGTTTGCAGTCGCCAGCACCCTGAGTACTATTCCTCAAGTTTGATTCCTAGCTAGGTAAACCCGGACTTCGGAGGCTAGATGGGAGCAAACGTGTTAAGCTTGTGGAGAAAGCCTTCGACCAATGGCAAAATGCTTGTACTAGTGGCGGGAATTAGGCAGGAACTCTCCCACTCAAGGTTTTTACCTTACGATAAGCTTTCCTTTTGGGCTGAACCAGGCGACGTGTCTGTATCACATCCTGGGAAGCAGGGCCTGAGGGGAATCTGCCACCTGACTGGCCTCCATTATAGGCAGCTGACAAAAAGGTCCCAAGCTTATGGAACCCGCTTACAACGAAATGTTTCTCTTCCGAAGAGGAGACTTTGCTACCCCGCGTCAGCAGCTCCACTCCCTCAGAGTGCTCTTCCTGTTTAGACTAGGGAAAACCACCACGGTTTCCAGGTTTTGAACGGCTCTTTTCCCTGTTGGTTTCAACCGTGAAAGAGCTTGAAGGGCTGATCTCAAGCAATCGGCCTGCACATCGTGAGTCCTTGGGGTAGGGCAGTCCTGAGTCAATGTGTCTCCTAAAGAACGAACGCAAAGGTTCCTGCCACAGGAAAGCACAGCGAGGCCTGGTGCTTTCTCTAGGAAATTCAAGTGGGCTTGAGAGGTGAGGCCTAGACTACATTGTGGCAAAGCTTGGGGCTACGGCTCTCGTTCTCCCTCTCTCTGGCCCATACCCTGTGCTCAGCCGTGTGTGAATGCTGATTGGGAGAGTCTGCCTCTCTGCCGGGCTCGGAAGGCTTCTTCCCGTTAGGGCAATTCCGTTTGTGTCTTACTTCATGGAGGAGGAATGAGGGCGCCCAGAGATTTTCTGACATGAAATAACTAATGACAGAGCATCTGGAGGAGCTGGTTTCTCGGTGGAAGGAGCCAAAATGCCAGCATTCCTAAGGTTTCTTTGAGAGCTGCCAGACACTCTGCCGTCATAGGCCCAAGAATTGGCCATTGTGACGGCATGGCAACGCTTGGAATCCTAGGACACTGTGGAAGGGCGACTACCAAACTGGATGGAAGAATCTTCCAAGCCCGGTGTTCTTTCATGCACCAAAGAGAACGCAAGTGTCTGAGGCTGGTAGCATTGCTTCTGGAGAGCACTGGCATCCTCGTGGGCCTGTCGGCTACTTTCCTATTTCCGACCCTCTCAGGAAACTCTTCCAAAATGCCGTTGGAAGCCGCTTAGAGAGAACAGCTGCGAAGGGGATGCACAGAACATTAACCTAGATACCAGCCCAGGGTCCCAAGCATCCACTTTTATCTGGAGGGTACGTACCCCACGCAGGGATTCAAGCAGTGTGTTTTCCTAGTACAACTTACACAGGAAACAGGGAGGAGACGTTGGGTTTCTCTGCTTGTGCTCACTCTACGTGGCCTGGAGAAGTTATGACGCAGCAGATGTCAACCCCCTTTCTCCACACATGTGCACCCCAAAGTAGCGCTGGGCAGTGGGTGTTCTCAGGCCAAGAGCAGTCCTTGTTCTCGGCTGCACCTGCTCTGCCGTTCAAAGGTTCTTTATCTCTGCTCTTTTGGAAGCCTTTCAGATCTGACCCTATCCCTGGGCTGCCAAAGCATAGAGGCATAGAGGCCTTTCACCCTGAAGGCATGGGCTTGATTCCCATGGAGAATGTGTATGTCGCCCCTCCCGGGCTGGAGGCGTGTAAGTTGACACCGTTTGTTCTGCCCTTGGACAATACAAGTAGGTGTACTCGGTTTGGGCTGCCTGGTGAAAAAGTTTGCAGTCGCCAGCCCTCTGAGTACTATTCCTCATGTTTGATTCCTAGCTAGGTAAACCCGGACTTCGGAGGCTAGATGGGAGCAAACGTGTTAAGCTTGTGGGGAAAGCCTTTGACCAATGGCAATATGCTTGTGCTTGCGGCGGGGATTTAGCAGGAACTCTCCCACTCAGGGTTTTTACCTTACGATAAGCTGTGCCTTTGGGCTGAAGCAGCGGGCGTGTCTGTATCACAGCCTGGGAAGCAGGGCCTGAGGGGAGGCTGCCACCTGACTGGCCTCCAGTATAGGCAGCTGAAAAATGGTCCCAAGCTTATGGAACCCGCTTACACCGAAATGTTTCTCTTCCGAAGAGGAGATTTTGCTACCATGCGTCAGCAGCTCGTCTCCCTCAGAGTGCTCTTCCTGTGTAGACTAGGGAAAAGCACCACGGTTTCCAGGATTTGAACGGCTCTTTTCCCAGTTGGTTTCATCCGTGAAAGAGCTAGAAGGGCTGATCTCAACCAATTGGCCCGCACACCGTGAGTCCTTGGGGTAGGGCAGTCCTGAGACAATGTGTCTCCAAAAAACGAAAGCAAAGTTTCCTGCCCCAGGAAAGCACAGCGACGCCTGGTGCTTTCTCTAGGAAATTCAAGTGGACTTGAAAGGTGAGGCCTAGACTCTATTGAGGAAAAGCTCGTGCTTACGGCTATCTTTCTCCCTCTCTCTGTCCGTAGCCTGGGCTCAGCCGTGTGGGAATGCTGAGTGGCAGAGTCTGCCTCTCTGCCAGGCTCAGAAGGCTTCTTCCCTTTAGGGCAATTCCGTTGGTGTCTTACTTCGTGGAGGAGGAATGAGGGCGCCCAGAGATTTTCTGACATGAAATAACTAAGGACAGAGCATCTGGAGGAGCTGGAAGGAGCCAAAAAGCCCGCATTCCTAAGGTGTCTGTGAGAGCTGCCAGACACTCTGCCGTCATAGGCCTAAGAATCTTTGTGACGGCATGGCAACACTTGGAATCCTAGGACACTGTGGAAGGGCGACTCGCAAACTGGGTGGAAGAAGCTTCCAAGCCCAGTGTTCTTTCACGTACCAAAGAGAACGCAAGTGTCTGAGGCTGGTAGCATTGTTGCTGGAGAGCACTGCATCCTCGTGGGCCTGTCGGCTACTTTCCTGTTTCCGACCCTCTCAGGAAACTCTTCCAAAACGCCGTTGGGATCCGCTTAGAGAGAGAAGCTGCGCAGTGGATGCTCGGAATATTAACCTATTTACTAGCCCCGGGTCCCAAGCATCGATCCTTCTCTGGAGGGTACCTACCCCACCAAGGGATTCAAGCAGGGAGTTTGCCTTGTACAACTTACACAGGAAACTGGGATGAGGTGTAGGGCCACTCTGCTTGTGCTCACACTACGTGCCCCAGAGAAGTTATGACGTAGCAGATATCAACCCCCTTTCTCGACCCATGTGGACCCCAAAGAAGCGCTGGGCAGTGGGTGTTCTCAGGCCAAGAGCAGTCCTTGTTCTGGCCTGCACCTGCTCTGTGGTTCAAAGGTTCTTTGACTCTGCTCCTTTGGAAGCCTTTCAGAGCTGACCCTATCCCTTGGCTGCTGAAGCAAAGAGGCATAGAGGCCTTTCACCCTGAAGGCATGGGCTTGTTTCCCATGGAAAGAGTGTATGTCGCCCCTCCCCGGCTGGAAGCGTGTAAGTTGACAACATTTGTTCTGCCCATGGAAAATACAAGAAGGTGTATTCGGTTGGGGCTGCCTGGTAAAACAGTTTGCAGTCGCCAGCACCCTGAGTACTATTCCTCAAGTTTGATTCCTAGCTAGGTAAACCCGGACTTCGGAGGCTAGATGGGAGCAAACGTGTTAAGCTTGTGGAGAAAGCCTTCGACCAATGGCAAAATGCTTGTACTAGTGGCGGGAATTAGGCAGGAACTCTCCCACTCAAGGTTTTTACCTTACGATAAGCTTTCCTTTTGGGCTGAACCAGGCGACGTGTCTGTATCACATCCTGGGAAGCAGGGCCTGAGGGGAATCTGCCACCTGACTGGCCTCCATTATAGGCAGCTGACAAAAAGGTCCCAAGCTTATGGAACCCGCTTACAACGAAATGTTTCTCTTCCGAAGAGGAGACTTTGCTACCCCGCGTCAGCAGCTCCACTCCCTCAGAGTGCTCTTCCTGTTTAGACTAGGGAAAACCACCACGGTTTCCAGGTTTTGAACGGCTCTTTTCCCTGTTGGTTTCAACCGTGAAAGAGCTTGAAGGGCTGATCTCAAGCAATCGGCCTGCACATCGTGAGTCCTTGGGGTAGGGCAGTCCTGAGTCAATGTGTCTCCTAAAGAACGAACGCAAAGGTTCCTGCCACAGGAAAGCACAGCGAGGCCTGGTGCTTTCTCTAGGAAATTCAAGTGGGCTTGAGAGGTGAGGCCTAGACTACATTGTGGCAAAGCTTGGGGCTACGGCTCTCGTTCTCCCTCTCTCTGGCCCATACCCTGTGCTCAGCCGTGTGTGAATGCTGATTGGGAGAGTCTGCCTCTCTGCCGGGCTCGGAAGGCTTCTTCCCGTTAGGGCAATTCCGTTTGTGTCTTACTTCATGGAGGAGGAATGAGGGCGCCCAGAGATTTTCTGACATGAAATAACTAATGACAGAGCATCTGGAGGAGCTGGTTTCTCGGTGGAAGGAGCCAAAATGCCAGCATTCCTAAGGTTTCTTTGAGAGCTGCCAGACACTCTGCCGTCATAGGCCCAAGAATTGGCCATTGTGACGGCATGGCAACGCTTGGAATCCTAGGACACTGTGGAAGGGCGACTACCAAACTGGATGGAAGAATCTTCCAAGCCCGGTGTTCTTTCATGCACCAAAGAGAACGCAAGTGTCTGAGGCTGGTAGCATTGCTTCTGGAGAGCACTGGCATCCTCGTGGGCCTGTCGGCTACTTTCCTATTTCCGACCCTCTCAGGAAACTCTTCCAAAATGCCGTTGGAAGCCGCTTAGAGAGAACAGCTGCGAAGGGGATGCACAGAACATTAACCTAGATACCAGCCCAGGGTCCCAAGCATCCACTTTTATCTGGAGGGTACGTACCCCACGCAGGGATTCAAGCAGTGTGTTTTCCTAGTACAACTTACACAGGAAACAGGGAGGAGACGTTGGGTTTCTCTGCTTGTGCTCACTCTACGTGGCCTGGAGAAGTTATGACGCAGCAGATGTCAACCCCCTTTCTCCACACATGTGCACCCCAAAGTAGCGCTGGGCAGTGGGTGTTCTCAGGCCAAGAGCAGTCCTTGTTCTCGGCTGCACCTGCTCTGCCGTTCAAAGGTTCTTTATCTCTGCTCTTTTGGAAGCCTTTCAGATCTGACCCTATCCCTGGGCTGCCAAAGCATAGAGGCATAGAGGCCTTTCACCCTGAAGGCATGGGCTTGATTCCCATGGAGAATGTGTATGTCGCCCCTCCCGGGCTGGAGGCGTGTAAGTTGACACCGTTTGTTCTGCCCTTGGACAATACAAGTAGGTGTACTCGGTTTGGGCTGCCTGGTGAAAGAGTTTGCAGTCGCCAGCCCTCTGAGTACTATTCCTCATGTTTGATTCCTAGCTAGGTAAACCCGGACTTCGGAGGCTAGATGGGAGCAAACGTGTTAAGCTTGTGGGGAAAGCCTTTGACCAATGGCAATATGCTTGTACTAGTGGCGGGAATTAGGCAGGAACTCTCCCACTCAAGGTTTTTACCTTACGATAAGCTTTCCTTTTGGGCTGAACCAGGCGACGTGTCTGTATCACATCCTGGGAAGCAGGGCCTGAGGGGAATCTGCCACCTGACTGGCCTCCATTATAGGCAGCTGACAAAAAGGTCCCAAGCTTATGGAACCCGCTTACAACGAAATGTTTCTCTTCCGAAGAGGAGACTTTGCTACCCCGCGTCAGCAGCTCCACTCCCTCAGAGTGCTCTTCCTGTTTAGACTAGGGAAAACCACCACGGTTTCCAGGTTTTGAACGGCTCTTTTCCCTGTTGGTTTCAACCGTGAAAGAGCTTGAAGGGCTGATCTCAAGCAATCGGCCTGCACATCGTGAGTCCTTGGGGTAGGGCAGTCCTGAGTCAATGTGTCTCCTAAAGAACGAACGCAAAGGTTCCTGCCACAGGAAAGCACAGCGAGGCCTGGTGCTTTCTCTAGGAAATTCAAGTGGGCTTGAGAGGTGAGGCCTAGACTACATTGTGGCAAAGCTTGGGGCTACGGCTCTCGTTCTCCCTCTCTCTGGCCCATACCCTGTGCTCAGCCGTGTGTGAATGCTGATTGGGAGAGTCTGCCTCTCTGCCGGGCTCGGAAGGCTTCTTCCCGTTAGGGCAATTCCGTTTGTGTCTTACTTCATGGAGGAGGAATGAGGGCGCCCAGAGATTTTCTGACATGAAATAACTAATGACAGAGCATCTGGAGGAGCTGGTTTCTCGGTGGAAGGAGCCAAAATGCCAGCATTCCTAAGGTTTCTTTGAGAGCTGCCAGACACTCTGCCGTCATAGGCCCAAGAATTGGCCATTGTGACGGCATGGCAACGCTTGGAATCCTAGGACACTGTGGAAGGGCGACTACCAAACTGGATGGAAGAATCTTCCAAGCCCGGTGTTCTTTCATGCACCAAAGAGAACGCAAGTGTCTGAGGCTGGTAGCATTGCTTCTGGAGAGCACTGGCATCCTCGTGGGCCTGTCGGCTACTTTCCTATTTCCGACCCTCTCAGGAAACTCTTCCAAAATGCCGTTGGAAGCCGCTTAGAGAGAACAGCTGCGAAGGGGATGCACAGAACATTAACCTAGATACCAGCCCAGGGTCCCAAGCATCCACTTTTATCTGGAGGGTACGTACCCCACGCAGGGATTCAAGCAGTGTGTTTTCCTAGTACAACTTACACAGGAAACAGGGAGGAGACGTTGGGTTTCTCTGCTTGTGCTCACTCTACGTGGCCTGGAGAAGTTATGACGCAGCAGATGTCAACCCCCTTTCTCCACACATGTGCACCCCAAAGTAGCGCTGGGCAGTGGGTGTTCTCAGGCCAAGAGCAGTCCTTGTTCTCGGCTGCACCTGCTCTGCCGTTCAAAGGTTCTTTATCTCTGCTCTTTTGGAAGCCTTTCAGATCTGACCCTATCCCTGGGCTGCCAAAGCATAGAGGCATAGAGGCCTTTCACCCTGAAGGCATGGGCTTGATTCCCATGGAGAATGTGTATGTCGCCCCTCCCGGGCTGGAGGCGTGTAAGTTGACACCGTTTGTTCTGCCCTTGGACAATACAAGTAGGTGTACTCGGTTTGGGCTGCCTGGTGAAAGAGTTTGCAGTCGCCAGCCCTCTGAGTACTATTCCTCATGTTTGATTCCTAGCTAGGTAAACCCGGACTTCGGAGGCTAGATGGGAGCAAACGTGTTAAGCTTGTGGGGAAAGCC
Source organism: Balaenoptera acutorostrata (assembly GCF_949987535.1). Taxonomy (NCBI): domain Eukaryota; kingdom Metazoa; phylum Chordata; class Mammalia; order Artiodactyla; family Balaenopteridae; genus Balaenoptera; species Balaenoptera acutorostrata. Next base: position 32,375,374 of record NC_080076.1, on the reverse strand, counting down.
TTTGACCAATGGCAATATGCTTGTGCTTGCGGCGGGGATTTAGCAGGAACTCTCCCACTCAGGGTTTTTACCTTACGATAAGCTGTGCCTTTGGGCTGAAGCAGCGGGCGTGTCTGTATCACAGCCTGGGAAGCAGGGCCTGAGGGGAGGCTGCCACCTGACTGGCCTCCAGTATAGGCAGCTGAAAAATGGTCCCAAGCTTATGGAACCCGCTTACACCGAAATGTTTCTCTTCCGAAGAGGAGATTTTGCTACCATGCGTCAGCAGCTCGTCTCCCTCAGAGTGCTCTTCCTGTGTAGACTAGGGAAAAGCACCACGGTTTCCAGGATTTGAACGGCTCTTTTCCCAGTTGGTTTCATCCGTGAAAGAGCTAGAAGGGCTGATCTCAACCAATTGGCCCGCACACCGTGAGTCCTTGGGGTAGGGCAGTCCTGAGACAATGTGTCTCCAAAAAACGAAAGCAAAGTTTCCTGCCCCAGGAAAGCACAGCGACGCCTGGTGCTTTCTCTAGGAAATTCAAGTGGACTTGAAAGGTGAGGCCTAGACTCTATTGAGGAAAAGCTCGTGCTTACGGCTATCTTTCTCCCTCTCTCTGTCCGTAGCCTGGGCTCAGCCGTGTGGGAATGCTGAGTGGCAGAGTCTGCCTCTCTGCCAGGCTCAGAAGGCTTCTTCCCTTTAGGGCAATTCCGTTGGTGTCTTACTTCGTGGAGGAGGAATGAGGGCGCCCAGAGATTTTCTGACATGAAATAACTAAGGACAGAGCATCTGGAGGAGCTGGAAGGAGCCAAAAAGCCCGCATTCCTAAGGTGTCTGTGAGAGCTGCCAGACACTCTGCCGTCATAGGCCTAAGAATCTTTGTGACGGCATGGCAACACTTGGAATCCTAGGACACTGTGGAAGGGCGACTCGCAAACTGGGTGGAAGAAGCTTCCAAGCCCAGTGTTCTTTCACGTACCAAAGAGAACGCAAGTGTCTGAGGCTGGTAGCATTGTTGCTGGAGAGCACTGCATCCTCGTGGGCCTGTCGGCTACTTTCCTGTTTCCGACCCTCTCAGGAAACTCTTCCAAAACGCCGTTGGGATCCGCTTAGAGAGAGAAGCTGCGCAGTGGATGCTCGGAATATTAACCTATTTACTAGCCCCGGGTCCCAAGCATCGATCCTTCTCTGGAGGGTACCTACCCCACCAAGGGATTCAAGCAGGGAGTTTGCCTTGTACAACTTACACAGGAAACTGGGATGAGGTGTAGGGCCACTCTGCTTGTGCTCACACTACGTGCCCCAGAGAAGTTATGACGTAGCAGATATCAACCCCCTTTCTCGACCCATGTGGACCCCAAAGAAGCGCTGGGCAGTGGGTGTTCTCAGGCCAAGAGCAGTCCTTGTTCTGGCCTGCACCTGCTCTGTGGTTCAAAGGTTCTTTGACTCTGCTCCTTTGGAAGCCTTTCAGAGCTGACCCTATCCCTTGGCTGCTGAAGCAAAGAGGCATAGAGGCCTTTCACCCTGAAGGCATGGGCTTGTTTCCCATGGAAAGAGTGTATGTCGCCCCTCCCCGGCTGGAAGCGTGTAAGTTGACAACATTTGTTCTGCCCATGGAAAATACAAGAAGGTGTATTCGGTTGGGGCTGCCTGGTAAAACAGTTTGCAGTCGCCAGCACCCTGAGTACTATTCCTCAGGTTTGATTCCTAGCTAGGTAAACCCGGACTTCGGAGGCTAGATGGGAGCAAACGTGTTAAGCTTGTGGAGAAAGCCTTCGACCAATGGCAAAATGCTTGTACTAGTGGCGGGAATTAGGCAGGAACTCTCCCACTCAAGGTTTTTACCTTACGATAAGCTTTCCTTTTGGGCTGAACCAGGCGACGTGTCTGTATCACATCCTGGGAAGCAGGGCCTGAGGGGAATCTGCCACCTGACTGGCCTCCATTATAGGCAGCTGACAAAAAGGTCCCAAGCTTATGGAACCCGCTTACAACGAAATGTTTCTCTTCCGAAGAGGAGACTTTGCTACCCCGCGTCAGCAGCTCCACTCCCTCAGAGTGCTCTTCCTGTTTAGACTAGGGAAAACCACCACGGTTTCCAGGTTTTGAACGGCTCTTTTCCCTGTTGGTTTCAACCGTGAAAGAGCTTGAAGGGCTGATCTCAAGCAATCGGCCTGCACATCGTGAGTCCTTGGGGTAGGGCAGTCCTGAGTCAATGTGTCTCCTAAAGAACGAACGCAAAGGTTCCTGCCACAGGAAAGCACAGCGAGGCCTGGTGCTTTCTCTAGGAAATTCAAGTGGGCTTGAGAGGTGAGGCCTAGACTACATTGTGGCAAAGCTTGGGGCTACGGCTCTCGTTCTCCCTCTCTCTGGCCCATACCCTGTGCTCAGCCGTGTGTGAATGCTGATTGGGAGAGTCTGCCTCTCTGCCGGGCTCGGAAGGCTTCTTCCCGTTAGGGCAATTCCGTTTGTGTCTTACTTCATGGAGGAGGAATGAGGGCGCCCAGAGATTTTCTGACATGAAATAACTAATGACAGAGCATCTGGAGGAGCTGGTTTCTCGGTGGAAGGAGCCAAAATGCCAGCATTCCTAAGGTTTCTTTGAGAGCTGCCAGACACTCTGCCGTCATAGGCCTAAGAATTGGCCATTGTGACGGCATGGCAACGCTTGGAATCCTAGGACACTGTGGAAGGGCGACTACCAAACTGGATGGAAGAATCTTCCAAGCCCGGTGTTCTTTCATGCACCAAAGAGAACGCAAGTGTCTGAGGCTGGTAGCATTGCTTCTGGAGAGCACTGGCATCCTCGTGGGCCTGTCGGCTACTTTCCTATTTCCGACCCTCTCAGGAAACTCTTCCAAAATGCCGTTGGAAGCCGCTTAGAGAGAACAGCTGCGAAGGGGATGCACAGAACATTAACCTAGATACCAGCCCAGGGTCCCAAGCATCCACTTTTATCTGGAGGGTACGTACCCCACGCAGGGATTCAAGCAGTGTGTTTTCCTAGTACAACTTACACAGGAAACAGGGAGGAGACGTTGGGTTTCTCTGCTTGTGCTCACTCTACGTGGCCTGGAGAAGTTATGACGCAGCAGATGTCAACCCCCTTTCTCCACACATGTGCACCCCAAAGTAGCGCTGGGCAGTGGGTGTTCTCAGGCCAAGAGCAGTCCTTGTTCTCGGCTGCACCTGCTCTGCCGTTCAAAGGTTCTTTATCTCTGCTCTTTTGGAAGCCTTTCAGATCTGACCCTATCCCTGGGCTGCCAAAGCATAGAGGCATAGAGGCCTTTCACCCTGAAGGCATGGGCTTGATTCCCATGGAGAATGTGTATGTCGCCCCTCCCGGGCTGGAGGCGTGTAAGTTGACACCGTTTGTTCTGCCCTTGGACAATACAAGTAGGTGTACTCGGTTTGGGCTGCCTGGTGAAAGAGTTTGCAGTCGCCAGCCCTCTGAGTACTATTCCTCATGTTTGATTCCTAGCTAGGTAAACCCGGACTTCGGAGGCTAGATGGGAGCAAACGTGTTAAGCTTGTGGGGAAAGCCTTTGACCAATGGCAATATGCTTGTGCTTGCGGCGGGGATTTAGCAGGAACTCTCCCACTCAGGGTTTTTACCTTACGATAAGCTGTGCCTTTGGGCTGAAGCAGCGGGCGTGTCTGTATCACAGCCTGGGAAGCAGGGCCTGAGGGGAGGCTGCCACCTGACTGGCCTCCAGTATAGGCAGCTGAAAAATGGTCCCAAGCTTATGGAACCCGCTTACACCGAAATGTTTCTCTTCCGAAGAGGAGATTTTGCTACCATGCGTCAGCAGCTCGTCTCCCTCAGAGTGCTCTTCCTGTGTAGACTAGGGAAAAGCACCACGGTTTCCAGGATTTGAACGGCTCTTTTCCCAGTTGGTTTCATCCGTGAAAGAGCTAGAAGGGCTGATCTCAACCAATTGGCCCGCACACCGTGAGTCCTTGGGGTAGGGCAGTCCTGAGACAATGTGTCTCCAAAAAACGAAAGCAAAGTTTCCTGCCCCAGGAAAGCACAGCGACGCCTGGTGCTTTCTCTAGGAAATTCAAGTGGACTTGAAAGGTGAGGCCTAGACTCTATTGAGGAAAAGCTCGTGCTTACGGCTATCTTTCTCCCTCTCTCTGTCCGTAGCCTGGGCTCAGCCGTGTGGGAATGCTGAGTGGCAGAGTCTGCCTCTCTGCCAGGCTCAGAAGGCTTCTTCCCTTTAGGGCAATTCCGTTGGTGTCTTACTTCGTGGAGGAGGAATGAGGGCGCCCAGAGATTTTCTGACATGAAATAACTAAGGACAGAGCATCTGGAGGAGCTGGAAGGAGCCAAAAAGCCCGCATTCCTAAGGTGTCTGTGAGAGCTGCCAGACACTCTGCCGTCATAGGCCTAAGAATCTTTGTGACGGCATGGCAACACTTGGAATCCTAGGACACTGTGGAAGGGCGACTCGCAAACTGGGTGGAAGAAGCTTCCAAGCCCAGTGTTCTTTCACGTACCAAAGAGAACGCAAGTGTCTGAGGCTGGTAGCATTGTTGCTGGAGAGCACTGCATCCTCGTGGGCCTGTCGGCTACTTTCCTGTTTCCGACCCTCTCAGGAAACTCTTCCAAAACGCCGTTGGGATCCGCTTAGAGAGAGAAGCTGCGCAGTGGATGCTCGGAATATTAACCTATTTACTAGCCCCGGGTCCCAAGCATCGATCCTTCTCTGGAGGGTACCTACCCCACCAAGGGATTCAAGCAGGGAGTTTGCCTTGTACAACTTACACAGGAAACTGGGATGAGGTGTAGGGCCACTCTGCTTGTGCTCACACTACGTGCCCCAGAGAAGTTATGACGTAGCAGATATCAACCCCCTTTCTCGACCCATGTGGACCCCAAAGAAGCGCTGGGCAGTGGGTGTTCTCAGGCCAAGAGCAGTCCTTGTTCTGGCCTGCACCTGCTCTGTGGTTCAAAGGTTCTTTGACTCTGCTCCTTTGGAAGCCTTTCAGAGCTGACCCTATCCCTTGGCTGCTGAAGCAAAGAGGCATAGAGGCCTTTCACCCTGAAGGCATGGGCTTGTTTCCCATGGAAAGAGTGTATGTCGCCCCTCCCCGGCTGGAAGCGTGTAAGTTGACAACATTTGTTCTGCCCATGGAAAATACAAGAAGGTGTATTCGGTTGGGGCTGCCTGGTAAAACAGTTTGCAGTCGCCAGCACCCTGAGTACTATTCCTCAGGTTTGATTCCTAGCTAGGTAAACCCGGACTTCGGAGGCTAGATGGGAGCAAACGTGTTAAGCTTGTGGAGAAAGCCTTCGACCAATGGCAAAATGCTTGTACTAGTGGCGGGAATTAGGCAGGAACTCTCCCACTCAAGGTCTTTACCTTACGATAAGCTTTCCTTTTGGGCTGAACCAGGCGACGTGTCTGTATCACATCCTGGGAAGCAGGGCCTGAGGGGAATCTGCCACCTGACTGGCCTCCATTATAGGCAGCTGACAAAAAGGTCCCAAGCTTATGGAACCCGCTTACAACGAAATGTTTCTCTTCCGAAGAGGAGACTTTGCTACCCCGCGTCAGCAGCTCCACTCCCTCAGAGTGCTCTTCCTGTTTAGACTAGGGAAAACCACCACGGTTTCCAGGTTTTGAACGGCTCTTTTCCCTGTTGGTTTCAACCGTGAAAGAGCTTGAAGGGCTGATCTCAAGCAATCGGCCTGCACATCGTGAGTCCTTGGGGTAGGGCAGTCCTGAGTCAATGTGTCTCCTAAAGAACGAACGCAAAGGTTCCTGCCACAGGAAAGCACAGCGAGGCCTGGTGCTTTCTCTAGGAAATTCAAGTGGGCTTGAGAGGTGAGGCCTAGACTACATTGTGGCAAAGCTTGGGGCTACGGCTCTCGTTCTCCCTCTCTCTGGCCCATACCCTGTGCTCAGCCGTGTGTGAATGCTGATTGGGAGAGTCTGCCTCTCTGCCGGGCTCGGAAGGCTTCTTCCCGTTAGGGCAATTCCGTTTGTGTCTTACTTCATGGAGGAGGAATGAGGGCGCCCAGAGATTTTCTGACATGAAATAACTAATGACAGAGCATCTGGAGGAGCTGGTTTCTCGGTGGAAGGAGCCAAAATGCCAGCATTCCTAAGGTTTCTTTGAGAGCTGCCAGACACTCTGCCGTCATAGGCCCAAGAATTGGCCATTGTGACGGCATGGCAACGCTTGGAATCCTAGGACACTGTGGAAGGGCGACTACCAAACTGGATGGAAGAATCTTCCAAGCCCGGTGTTCTTTCATGCACCAAAGAGAACGCAAGTGTCTGAGGCTGGTAGCATTGCTTCTGGAGAGCACTGGCATCCTCGTGGGCCTGTCGGCTACTTTCCTATTTCCGACCCTCTCAGGAAACTCTTCCAAAATGCCGTTGGAAGCCGCTTAGAGAGAACAGCTGCGAAGGGGATGCACAGAACATTAACCTAGATACCAGCCCAGGGTCCCAAGCATCCACTTTTATCTGGAGGGTACGTACCCCACGCAGGGATTCAAGCAGTGTGTTTTCCTAGTACAACTTACACAGGAAACAGGGAGGAGACGTTGGGTTTCTCTGCTTGTGCTCACTCTACGTGGCCTGGAGAAGTTATGACGCAGCAGATGTCAACCCCCTTTCTCCACACATGTGCACCCCAAAGTAGCGCTGGGCAGTGGGTGTTCTCAGGCCAAGAGCAGTCCTTGTTCTCGGCTGCACCTGCTCTGCCGTTCAAAGGTTCTTTATCTCTGCTCTTTTGGAAGCCTTTCAGATCTGACCCTATCCCTGGGCTGCCAAAGCATAGAGGCATAGAGGCCTTTCACCCTGAAGGCATGGGCTTGATTCCCATGGAGAATGTGTATGTCGCCCCTCCCGGGCTGGAGGCGTGTAAGTTGACACCGTTTGTTCTGCCCTTGGACAATACAAGTAGGTGTACTCGGTTTGGGCTGCCTGGTGAAAGAGTTTGCAGTCGCCAGCCCTCTGAGTACTATTCCTCATGTTTGATTCCTAGCTAGGTAAACCCGGACTTCGGAGGCTAGATGGGAGCAAACGTGTTAAGCTTGTGGGGAAAGCCTTTGACCAATGGCAATATGCTTGTGCTTGCGGCGGGGATTTAGCAGGAACTCTCCCACTCAGGGTTTTTACCTTACGATAAGCTGTGCCTTTGGGCTGAAGCAGCGGGCGTGTCTGTATCACAGCCTGGGAAGCAGGGCCTGAGGGGAGGCTGCCACCTGACTGGCCTCCAGTATAGGCAGCTGAAAAATGGTCCCAAGCTTATGGAACCCGCTTACACCGAAATGTTTCTCTTCCGAAGAGGAGATTTTGCTACCATGCGTCAGCAGCTCGTCTCCCTCAGAGTGCTCTTCCTGTGTAGACTAGGGAAAAGCACCACGGTTTCCAGGATTTGAACGGCTCTTTTCCCAGTTGGTTTCATCCGTGAAAGAGCTAGAAGGGCTGATCTCAACCAATTGGCCCGCACACCGTGAGTCCTTGGGGTAGGGCAGTCCTGAGACAATGTGTCTCCAAAAAACGAAAGCAAAGTTTCCTGCCCCAGGAAAGCACAGCGACGCCTGGTGCTTTCTCTAGGAAATTCAAGTGGACTTGAAAGGTGAGGCCTAGACTCTATTGAGGAAAAGCTCGTGCTTACGGCTATCTTTCTCCCTCTCTCTGTCCGTAGCCTGGGCTCAGCCGTGTGGGAATGCTGAGTGGCAGAGTCTGCCTCTCTGCCAGGCTCAGAAGGCTTCTTCCCTTTAGGGCAATTCCGTTGGTGTCTTACTTCGTGGAGGAGGAATGAGGGCGCCCAGAGATTTTCTGACATGAAATAACTAAGGACAGAGCATCTGGAGGAGCTGGAAGGAGCCAAAAAGCCCGCATTCCTAAGGTGTCTGTGAGAGCTGCCAGACACTCTGCCGTCATAGGCCTAAGAATCTTTGTGACGGCATGGCAACACTTGGAATCCTAGGACACTGTGGAAGGGCGACTCGCAAACTGGGTGGAAGAAGCTTCCAAGCCCAGTGTTCTTTCACGTACCAAAGAGAACGCAAGTGTCTGAGGCTGGTAGCATTGTTGCTGGAGAGCACTGCATCCTCGTGGGCCTGTCGGCTACTTTCCTGTTTCCGACCCTCTCAGGAAACTCTTCCAAAACGCCGTTGGGATCCGCTTAGAGAGAGAAGCTGCGCAGTGGATGCTCGGAATATTAACCTATTTACTAGCCCCGGGTCCCAAGCATCGATCCTTCTCTGGAGGGTACCTACCCCACCAAGGGATTCAAGCAGGGAGTTTGCCTTGTACAACTTACACAGGAAACTGGGATGAGGTGTAGGGCCACTCTGCTTGTGCTCACACTACGTGCCCCAGAGAAGTTATGACGTAGCAGATATCAACCCCCTTTCTCGACCCATGTGGACCCCAAAGAAGCGCTGGGCAGTGGGTGTTCTCAGGCCAAGAGCAGTCCTTGTTCTGGCCTGCACCTGCTCTGTGGTTCAAAGGTTCTTTGACTCTGCTCCTTTGGAAGCCTTTCAGAGCTGACCCTATCCCTTGGCTGCTGAAGCAAAGAGGCATAGAGGCCTTTCACCCTGAAGGCATGGGCTTGTTTCCCATGGAAAGAGTGTATGTCGCCCCTCCCCGGCTGGAAGCGTGTAAGTTGACAACATTTGTTCTGCCCATGGAAAATACAAGAAGGTGTATTCGGTTGGGGCTGCCTGGTAAAACAGTTTGCAGTCGCCAGCACCCTGAGTACTATTCCTCAGGTTTGATTCCTAGCTAGGTAAACCCGGACTTCGGAGGCTAGATGGGAGCAAACGTGTTAAGCTTGTGGAGAAAGCCTTCGACCAATGGCAAAATGCTTGTACTAGTGGCGGGAATTAGGCAGGAACTCTCCCACTCAAGGTCTTTACCTTACGATAAGCTTTCCTTTTGGGCTGAACCAGGCGACGTGTCTGTATCACATCCTGGGAAGCAGGGCCTGAGGGGAATCTGCCACCTGACTGGCCTCCATTATAGGCAGCTGACAAAAAGGTCCCAAGCTTATGGAACCCGCTTACAACGAAATGTTTCTCTTCCGAAGAGGAGACTTTGCTACCCCGCGTCAGCAGCTCCACTCCCTCAGAGTGCTCTTCCTGTTTAGACTAGGGAAAACCACCACGGTTTCCAGGTTTTGAACGGCTCTTTTCCCTGTTGGTTTCAACCGTGAAAGAGCTTGAAGGGCTGATCTCAAGCAATCGGCCTGCACATCGTGAGTCCTTGGGGTAGGGCAGTCCTGAGTCAATGTGTCTCCTAAAGAACGAACGCAAAGGTTCCTGCCACAGGAAAGCACAGCGAGGCCTGGTGCTTTCTCTAGGAAATTCAAGTGGGCTTGAGAGGTGAGGCCTAGACTACATTGTGGCAAAGCTTGGGGCTACGGCTCTCGTTCTCCCTCTCTCTGGCCCATACCCTGTGCTCAGCCGTGTGTGAATGCTGATTGGGAGAGTCTGCCTCTCTGCCGGGCTCGGAAGGCTTCTTCCCGTTAGGGCAATTCCGTTTGTGTCTTACTTCATGGAGGAGGAATGAGGGCGCCCAGAGATTTTCTGACATGAAATAACTAATGACAGAGCATCTGGAGGAGCTGGTTTCTCGGTGGAAGGAGCCAAAATGCCAGCATTCCTAAGGTTTCTTTGAGAGCTGCCAGACACTCTGCCGTCATAGGCCCAAGAATTGGCCATTGTGACGGCATGGCAACGCTTGGAATCCTAGGACACTGTGGAAGGGCGACTACCAAACTGGATGGAAGAATCTTCCAAGCCCGGTGTTCTTTCATGCACCAAAGAGAACGCAAGTGTCTGAGGCTGGTAGCATTGCTTCTGGAGAGCACTGGCATCCTCGTGGGCCTGTCGGCTACTTTCCTATTTCCGACCCTCTCAGGAAACTCTTCCAAAATGCCGTTGGAAGCCGCTTAGAGAGAACAGCTGCGAAGGGGATGCACAGAACATTAACCTAGATACCAGCCCAGGGTCCCAAGCATCCACTTTTATCTGGAGGGTACGTACCCCACGCAGGGATTCAAGCAGTGTGTTTTCCTAGTACAACTTACACAGGAAACAGGGAGGAGACGTTGGGTTTCTCTGCTTGTGCTCACTCTACGTGGCCTGGAGAAGTTATGACGCAGCAGATGTCAACCCCCTTTCTCCACACATGTGCACCCCAAAGTAGCGCTGGGCAGTGGGTGTTCTCAGGCCAAGAGCAGTCCTTGTTCTCGGCTGCACCTGCTCTGCCGTTCAAAGGTTCTTTATCTCTGCTCTTTTGGAAGCCTTTCAGATCTGACCCTATCCCTGGGCTGCCAAAGCATAGAGGCATAGAGGCCTTTCACCCTGAAGGCATGGGCTTGATTCCCATGGAGAATGTGTATGTCGCCCCTCCCGGGCTGGAGGCGTGTAAGTTGACACCGTTTGTTCTGCCCTTGGACAATACAAGTAGGTGTACTCGGTTTGGGCTGCCTGGTGAAAGAGTTTGCAGTCGCCAGCCCTCTGAGTACTATTCCTCATGTTTGATTCCTAGCTAGGTAAACCCGGACTTCGGAGGCTAGATGGGAGCAAACGTGTTAAGCTTGTGGGGAAAGCCTTTGACCAATGGCAATATGCTTGTGCTTGCGGCGGGGATTTAGCAGGAACTCTCCCACTCAGGGTTTTTACCTTACGATAAGCTGTGCCTTTGGGCTGAAGCAGCGGGCGTGTCTGTATCACAGCCTGGGAAGCAGGGCCTGAGGGGAGGCTGCCACCTGACTGGCCTCCAGTATAGGCAGCTGAAAAATGGTCCCAAGCTTATGGAACCCGCTTACACCGAAATGTTTCTCTTCCGAAGAGGAGATTTTGCTACCATGCGTCAGCAGCTCGTCTCCCTCAGAGTGCTCTTCCTGTGTAGACTAGGGAAAAGCACCACGGTTTCCAGGATTTGAACGGCTCTTTTCCCAGTTGGTTTCATCCGTGAAAGAGCTAGAAGGGCTGATCTCAACCAATTGGCCCGCACACCGTGAGTCCTTGGGGTAGGGCAGTCCTGAGACAATGTGTCTCCAAAAAACGAAAGCAAAGTTTCCTGCCCCAGGAAAGCACAGCGACGCCTGGTGCTTTCTCTAGGAAATTCAAGTGGACTTGAAAGGTGAGGCCTAGACTCTATTGAGGAAAAGCTCGTGCTTACGGCTATCTTTCTCCCTCTCTCTGTCCGTAGCCTGGGCTCAGCCGTGTGGGAATGCTGAGTGGCAGAGTCTGCCTCTCTGCCAGGCTCAGAAGGCTTCTTCCCTTTAGGGCAATTCCGTTGGTGTCTTACTTCGTGGAGGAGGAATGAGGGCGCCCAGAGATTTTCTGACATGAAATAACTAAGGACAGAGCATCTGGAGGAGCTGGAAGGAGCCAAAAAGCCCGCATTCCTAAGGTGTCTGTGAGAGCTGCCAGACACTCTGCCGTCATAGGCCTAAGAATCTTTGTGACGGCATGGCAACACTTGGAATCCTAGGACACTGTGGAAGGGCGACTCGCAAACTGGGTGGAAGAAGCTTCCAAGCCCAGTGTTCTTTCACGTACCAAAGAGAACGCAAGTGTCTGAGGCTGGTAGCATTGTTGCTGGAGAGCACTGCATCCTCGTGGGCCTGTCGGCTACTTTCCTGTTTCCGACCCTCTCAGGAAACTCTTCCAAAACGCCGTTGGGATCCGCTTAGAGAGAGAAGCTGCGCAGTGGATGCTCGGAATATTAACCTATTTACTAGCCCCGGGTCCCAAGCATCGATCCTTCTCTGGAGGGTACCTACCCCACCAAGGGATTCAAGCAGGGAGTTTGCCTTGTACAACTTACACAGGAAACTGGGATGAGGTGTAGGGCCACTCTGCTTGTGCTCACACTACGTGCCCCAGAGAAGTTATGACGTAGCAGATATCAACCCCCTTTCTCGACCCATGTGGACCCCAAAGAAGCGCTGGGCAGTGGGTGTTCTCAGGCCAAGAGCAGTCCTTGTTCTGGCCTGCACCTGCTCTGTGGTTCAAAGGTTCTTTGACTCTGCTCCTTTGGAAGCCTTTCAGAGCTGACCCTATCCCTTGGCTGCTGAAGCAAAGAGGCATAGAGGCCTTTCACCCTGAAGGCATGGGCTTGTTTCCCATGGAAAGAGTGTATGTCGCCCCTCCCCGGCTGGAAGCGTGTAAGTTGACAACATTTGTTCTGCCCATGGAAAATACAAGAAGGTGTATTCGGTTGGGGCTGCCTGGTAAAACAGTTTGCAGTCGCCAGCACCCTGAGTACTATTCCTCAAGTTTGATTCCTAGCTAGGTAAACCCGGACTTCGGAGGCTAGATGGGAGCAAACGTGTTAAGCTTGTGGAGAAAGCCTTCGACCAATGGCAAAATGCTTGTACTAGTGGCGGGAATTAGGCAGGAACTCTCCCACTCAAGGTTTTTACCTTACGATAAGCTTTCCTTTTGGGCTGAACCAGGCGACGTGTCTGTATCACATCCTGGGAAGCAGGGCCTGAGGGGAATCTGCCACCTGACTGGCCTCCATTATAGGCAGCTGACAAAAAGGTCCCAAGCTTATGGAACCCGCTTACAACGAAATGTTTCTCTTCCGAAGAGGAGACTTTGCTACCCCGCGTCAGCAGCTCCACTCCCTCAGAGTGCTCTTCCTGTTTAGACTAGGGAAAACCACCACGGTTTCCAGGTTTTGAACGGCTCTTTTCCCTGTTGGTTTCAACCGTGAAAGAGCTTGAAGGGCTGATCTCAAGCAATCGGCCTGCACATCGTGAGTCCTTGGGGTAGGGCAGTCCTGAGTCAATGTGTCTCCTAAAGAACGAACGCAAAGGTTCCTGCCACAGGAAAGCACAGCGAGGCCTGGTGCTTTCTCTAGGAAATTCAAGTGGGCTTGAGAGGTGAGGCCTAGACTACATTGTGGCAAAGCTTGGGGCTACGGCTCTCGTTCTCCCTCTCTCTGGCCCATACCCTGTGCTCAGCCGTGTGTGAATGCTGATTGGGAGAGTCTGCCTCTCTGCCGGGCTCGGAAGGCTTCTTCCCGTTAGGGCAATTCCGTTTGTGTCTTACTTCATGGAGGAGGAATGAGGGCGCCCAGAGATTTTCTGACATGAAATAACTAATGACAGAGCATCTGGAGGAGCTGGTTTCTCGGTGGAAGGAGCCAAAATGCCAGCATTCCTAAGGTTTCTTTGAGAGCTGCCAGACACTCTGCCGTCATAGGCCCAAGAATTGGCCATTGTGACGGCATGGCAACGCTTGGAATCCTAGGACACTGTGGAAGGGCGACTACCAAACTGGATGGAAGAATCTTCCAAGCCCGGTGTTCTTTCATGCACCAAAGAGAACGCAAGTGTCTGAGGCTGGTAGCATTGCTTCTGGAGAGCACTGGCATCCTCGTGGGCCTGTCGGCTACTTTCCTATTTCCGACCCTCTCAGGAAACTCTTCCAAAATGCCGTTGGAAGCCGCTTAGAGAGAACAGCTGCGAAGGGGATGCACAGAACATTAACCTAGATACCAGCCCAGGGTCCCAAGCATCCACTTTTATCTGGAGGGTACGTACCCCACGCAGGGATTCAAGCAGTGTGTTTTCCTAGTACAACTTACACAGGAAACAGGGAGGAGACGTTGGGTTTCTCTGCTTGTGCTCACTCTACGTGGCCTGGAGAAGTTATGACGCAGCAGATGTCAACCCCCTTTCTCCACACATGTGCACCCCAAAGTAGCGCTGGGCAGTGGGTGTTCTCAGGCCAAGAGCAGTCCTTGTTCTCGGCTGCACCTGCTCTGCCGTTCAAAGGTTCTTTATCTCTGCTCTTTTGGAAGCCTTTCAGATCTGACCCTATCCCTGGGCTGCCAAAGCATAGAGGCATAGAGGCCTTTCACCCTGAAGGCATGGGCTTGATTCCCATGGAGAATGTGTATGTCGCCCCTCCCGGGCTGGAGGCGTGTAAGTTGACACCGTTTGTTCTGCCCTTGGACAATACAAGTAGGTGTACTCGGTTTGGGCTGCCTGGTGAAAGAGTTTGCAGTCGCCAGCCCTCTGAGTACTATTCCTCATGTTTGATTCCTAGCTAGGTAAACCCGGACTTCGGAGGCTAGATGGGAGCAAACGTGTTAAGCTTGTGGGGAAAGCCTTTGACCAATGGCAATATGCTTGTGCTTGCGGCGGGGATTTAGCAGGAACTCTCCCACTCAGGGTTTTTACCTTACGATAAGCTGTGCCTTTGGGCTGAAGCAGCGGGCGTGTCTGTATCACAGCCTGGGAAGCAGGGCCTGAGGGGAGGCTGCCACCTGACTGGCCTCCAGTATAGGCAGCTGAAAAATGGTCCCAAGCTTATGGAACCCGCTTACACCGAAATGTTTCTCTTCCGAAGAGGAGATTTTGCTACCATGCGTCAGCAGCTCGTCTCCCTCAGAGTGCTCTTCCTGTGTAGACTAGGGAAAAGCACCACGGTTTCCAGGATTTGAACGGCTCTTTTCCCAGTTGGTTTCATCCGTGAAAGAGCTAGAAGGGCTGATCTCAACCAATTGGCCCGCACACCGTGAGTCCTTGGGGTAGGGCAGTCCTGAGACAATGTGTCTCCAAAAAACGAAAGCAAAGTTTCCTGCCCCAGGAAAGCACAGCGACGCCTGGTGCTTTCTCTAGGAAATTCAAGTGGACTTGAAAGGTGAGGCCTAGACTCTATTGAGGAAAAGCTCGTGCTTACGGCTATCTTTCTCCCTCTCTCTGTCCGTAGCCTGGGCTCAGCCGTGTGGGAATGCTGAGTGGCAGAGTCTGCCTCTCTGCCAGGCTCAGAAGGCTTCTTCCCTTTAGGGCAATTCCGTTGGTGTCTTACTTCGTGGAGGAGGAATGAGGGCGCCCAGAGATTTTCTGACATGAAATAACTAAGGACAGAGCATCTGGAGGAGCTGGAAGGAGCCAAAAAGCCCGCATTCCTAAGGTGTCTGTGAGAGCTGCCAGACACTCTGCCGTCATAGGCCTAAGAATCTTTGTGACGGCATGGCAACACTTGGAATCCTAGGACACTGTGGAAGGGCGACTCGCAAACTGGGTGGAAGAAGCTTCCAAGCCCAGTGTTCTTTCACGTACCAAAGAGAACGCAAGTGTCTGAGGCTGGTAGCATTGTTGCTGGAGAGCACTGCATCCTCGTGGGCCTGTCGGCTACTTTCCTGTTTCCGACCCTCTCAGGAAACTCTTCCAAAACGCCGTTGGGATCCGCTTAGAGAGAGAAGCTGCGCAGTGGATGCTCGGAATATTAACCTATTTACTAGCCCCGGGTCCCAAGCATCGATCCTTCTCTGGAGGGTACCTACCCCACCAAGGGATTCAAGCAGGGAGTTTGCCTTGTACAACTTACACAGGAAACTGGGATGAGGTGTAGGGCCACTCTGCTTGTGCTCACACTACGTGCCCCAGAGAAGTTATGACGTAGCAGATATCAACCCCCTTTCTCGACCCATGTGGACCCCAAAGAAGCGCTGGGCAGTGGGTGTTCTCAGGCCAAGAGCAGTCCTTGTTCTGGCCTGCACCTGCTCTGTGGTTCAAAGGTTCTTTGACTCTGCTCCTTTGGAAGCCTTTCAGAGCTGACCCTATCCCTTGGCTGCTGAAGCAAAGAGGCATAGAGGCCTTTCACCCTGAAGGCATGGGCTTGTTTCCCATGGAAAGAGTGTATGTCGCCCCTCCCCGGCTGGAAGCGTGTAAGTTGACAACATTTGTTCTGCCCATGGAAAATACAAGAAGGTGTATTCGGTTGGGGCTGCCTGGTAAAACAGTTTGCAGTCGCCAGCACCCTGAGTACTATTCCTCAGGTTTGATTCCTAGCTAGGTAAACCCGGACTTCGGAGGCTAGATGGGAGCAAACGTGTTAAGCTTGTGGAGAAAGCCTTCGACCAATGGCAAAATGCTTGTACTAGTGGCGGGAATTAGGCAGGAACTCTCCCACTCAAGGTCTTTACCTTACGATAAGCTTTCCTTTTGGGCTGAACCAGGCGACGTGTCTGTATCACATCCTGGGAAGCAGGGCCTGAGGGGAATCTGCCACCTGACTGGCCTCCATTATAGGCAGCTGACAAAAAGGTCCCAAGCTTATGGAACCCGCTTACAACGAAATGTTTCTCTTCCGAAGAGGAGACTTTGCTACCCCGCGTCAGCAGCTCCACTCCCTCAGAGTGCTCTTCCTGTTTAGACTAGGGAAAACCACCACGGTTTCCAGGTTTTGAACGGCTCTTTTCCCTGTTGGTTTCAACCGTGAAAGAGCTTGAAGGGCTGATCTCAAGCAATCGGCCTGCACATCGTGAGTCCTTGGGGTAGGGCAGTCCTGAGTCAATGTGTCTCCTAAAGAACGAACGCAAAGGTTCCTGCCACAGGAAAGCACAGCGAGGCCTGGTGCTTTCTCTAGGAAATTCAAGTGGGCTTGAGAGGTGAGGCCTAGACTACATTGTGGCAAAGCTTGGGGCTACGGCTCTCGTTCTCCCTCTCTCTGGCCCATACCCTGTGCTCAGCCGTGTGTGAATGCTGATTGGGAGAGTCTGCCTCTCTGCCGGGCTCGGAAGGCTTCTTCCCGTTAGGGCAATTCCGTTTGTGTCTTACTTCATGGAGGAGGAATGAGGGCGCCCAGAGATTTTCTGACATGAAATAACTAATGACAGAGCATCTGGAGGAGCTGGTTTCTCGGTGGAAGGAGCCAAAATGCCAGCATTCCTAAGGTTTCTTTGAGAGCTGCCAGACACTCTGCCGTCATAGGCCCAAGAATTGGCCATTGTGACGGCATGGCAACGCTTGGAATCCTAGGACACTGTGGAAGGGCGACTACCAAACTGGATGGAAGAATCTTCCAAGCCCGGTGTTCTTTCATGCACCAAAGAGAACGCAAGTGTCTGAGGCTGGTAGCATTGCTTCTGGAGAGCACTGGCATCCTCGTGGGCCTGTCGGCTACTTTCCTATTTCCGACCCTCTCAGGAAACTCTTCCAAAATGCCGTTGGAAGCCGCTTAGAGAGAACAGCTGCGAAGGGGATGCACAGAACATTAACCTAGATACCAGCCCAGGGTCCCAAGCATCCACTTTTATCTGGAGGGTACGTACCCCACGCAGGGATTCAAGCAGTGTGTTTTCCTAGTACAACTTACACAGGAAACAGGGAGGAGACGTTGGGTTTCTCTGCTTGTGCTCACTCTACGTGGCCTGGAGAAGTTATGACGCAGCAGATGTCAACCCCCTTTCTCCACACATGTGCACCCCAAAGTAGCGCTGGGCAGTGGGTGTTCTCAGGCCAAGAGCAGTCCTTGTTCTCGGCTGCACCTGCTCTGCCGTTCAAAGGTTCTTTATCTCTGCTCTTTTGGAAGCCTTTCAGATCTGACCCTATCCCTGGGCTGCCAAAGCATAGAGGCATAGAGGCCTTTCACCCTGAAGGCATGGGCTTGATTCCCATGGAGAATGTGTATGTCGCCCCTCCCGGGCTGGAGGCGTGTAAGTTGACACCGTTTGTTCTGCCCTTGGACAATACAAGTAGGTGTACTCGGTTTGGGCTGCCTGGTGAAAGAGTTTGCAGTCGCCAGCCCTCTGAGTACTATTCCTCATGTTTGATTCCTAGCTAGGTAAACCCGGACTTCGGAGGCTAGATGGGAGCAAACGTGTTAAGCTTGTGGGGAAAGCCTTTGACCAATGGCAATATGCTTGTGCTTGCGGCGGGGATTTAGCAGGAACTCTCCCACTCAGGGTTTTTACCTTACGATAAGCTGTGCCTTTGGGCTGAAGCAGCGGGCGTGTCTGTATCACAGCCTGGGAAGCAGGGCCTGAGGGGAGGCTGCCACCTGACTGGCCTCCAGTATAGGCAGCTGAAAAATGGTCCCAAGCTTATGGAACCCGCTTACACCGAAATGTTTCTCTTCCGAAGAGGAGATTTTGCTACCATGCGTCAGCAGCTCGTCTCCCTCAGAGTGCTCTTCCTGTGTAGACTAGGGAAAAGCACCACGGTTTCCAGGATTTGAACGGCTCTTTTCCCAGTTGGTTTCATCCGTGAAAGAGCTAGAAGGGCTGATCTCAACCAATTGGCCCGCACACCGTGAGTCCTTGGGGTAGGGCAGTCCTGAGACAATGTGTCTCCAAAAAACGAAAGCAAAGTTTCCTGCCCCAGGAAAGCACAGCGACGCCTGGTGCTTTCTCTAGGAAATTCAAGTGGACTTGAAAGGTGAGGCCTAGACTCTATTGAGGAAAAGCTCGTGCTTACGGCTATCTTTCTCCCTCTCTCTGTCCGTAGCCTGGGCTCAGCCGTGTGGGAATGCTGAGTGGCAGAGTCTGCCTCTCTGCCAGGCTCAGAAGGCTTCTTCCCTTTAGGGCAATTCCGTTGGTGTCTTACTTCGTGGAGGAGGAATGAGGGCGCCCAGAGATTTTCTGACATGAAATAACTAAGGACAGAGCATCTGGAGGAGCTGGAAGGAGCCAAAAAGCCCGCATTCCTAAGGTGTCTGTGAGAGCTGCCAGACACTCTGCCGTCATAGGCCTAAGAATCTTTGTGACGGCATGGCAACACTTGGAATCCTAGGACACTGTGGAAGGGCGACTCGCAAACTGGGTGGAAGAAGCTTCCAAGCCCAGTGTTCTTTCACGTACCAAAGAGAACGCAAGTGTCTGAGGCTGGTAGCATTGTTGCTGGAGAGCACTGCATCCTCGTGGGCCTGTCGGCTACTTTCCTGTTTCCGACCCTCTCAGGAAACTCTTCCAAAACGCCGTTGGGATCCGCTTAGAGAGAGAAGCTGCGCAGTGGATGCTCGGAATATTAACCTATTTACTAGCCCCGGGTCCCAAGCATCGATCCTTCTCTGGAGGGTACCTACCCCACCAAGGGATTCAAGCAGGGAGTTTGCCTTGTACAACTTACACAGGAAACTGGGATGAGGTGTAGGGCCACTCTGCTTGTGCTCACACTACGTGCCCCAGAGAAGTTATGACGTAGCAGATATCAACCCCCTTTCTCGACCCATGTGGACCCCAAAGAAGCGCTGGGCAGTGGGTGTTCTCAGGCCAAGAGCAGTCCTTGTTCTGGCCTGCACCTGCTCTGTGGTTCAAAGGTTCTTTGACTCTGCTCCTTTGGAAGCCTTTCAGAGCTGACCCTATCCCTTGGCTGCTGAAGCAAAGAGGCATAGAGGCCTTTCACCCTGAAGGCATGGGCTTGTTTCCCATGGAAAGAGTGTATGTCGCCCCTCCCCGGCTGGAAGCGTGTAAGTTGACAACATTTGTTCTGCCCATGGAAAATACAAGAAGGTGTATTCGGTTGGGGCTGCCTGGTAAAACAGTTTGCAGTCGCCAGCACCCTGAGTACTATTCCTCAAGTTTGATTCCTAGCTAGGTAAACCCGGACTTCGGAGGCTAGATGGGAGCAAACGTGTTAAGCTTGTGGAGAAAGCCTTCGACCAATGGCAAAATGCTTGTACTAGTGGCGGGAATTAGGCAGGAACTCTCCCACTCAAGGTTTTTACCTTACGATAAGCTTTCCTTTTGGGCTGAACCAGGCGACGTGTCTGTATCACATCCTGGGAAGCAGGGCCTGAGGGGAATCTGCCACCTGACTGGCCTCCATTATAGGCAGCTGACAAAAAGGTCCCAAGCTTATGGAACCCGCTTACAACGAAATGTTTCTCTTCCGAAGAGGAGACTTTGCTACCCCGCGTCAGCAGCTCCACTCCCTCAGAGTGCTCTTCCTGTTTAGACTAGGGAAAACCACCACGGTTTCCAGGTTTTGAACGGCTCTTTTCCCTGTTGGTTTCAACCGTGAAAGAGCTTGAAGGGCTGATCTCAAGCAATCGGCCTGCACATCGTGAGTCCTTGGGGTAGGGCAGTCCTGAGTCAATGTGTCTCCTAAAGAACGAACGCAAAGGTTCCTGCCACAGGAAAGCACAGCGAGGCCTGGTGCTTTCTCTAGGAAATTCAAGTGGGCTTGAGAGGTGAGGCCTAGACTACATTGTGGCAAAGCTTGGGGCTACGGCTCTCGTTCTCCCTCTCTCTGGCCCATACCCTGTGCTCAGCCGTGTGTGAATGCTGATTGGGAGAGTCTGCCTCTCTGCCGGGCTCGGAAGGCTTCTTCCCGTTAGGGCAATTCCGTTTGTGTCTTACTTCATGGAGGAGGAATGAGGGCGCCCAGAGATTTTCTGACATGAAATAACTAATGACAGAGCATCTGGAGGAGCTGGTTTCTCGGTGGAAGGAGCCAAAATGCCAGCATTCCTAAGGTTTCTTTGAGAGCTGCCAGACACTCTGCCGTCATAGGCCCAAGAATTGGCCATTGTGACGGCATGGCAACGCTTGGAATCCTAGGACACTGTGGAAGGGCGACTACCAAACTGGATGGAAGAATCTTCCAAGCCCGGTGTTCTTTCATGCACCAAAGAGAACGCAAGTGTCTGAGGCTGGTAGCATTGCTTCTGGAGAGCACTGGCATCCTCGTGGGCCTGTCGGCTACTTTCCTATTTCCGACCCTCTCAGGAAACTCTTCCAAAATGCCGTTGGAAGCCGCTTAGAGAGAACAGCTGCGAAGGGGATGCACAGAACATTAACCTAGATACCAGCCCAGGGTCCCAAGCATCCACTTTTATCTGGAGGGTACGTACCCCACGCAGGGATTCAAGCAGTGTGTTTTCCTAGTACAACTTACACAGGAAACAGGGAGGAGACGTTGGGTTTCTCTGCTTGTGCTCACTCTACGTGGCCTGGAGAAGTTATGACGCAGCAGATGTCAACCCCCTTTCTCCACACATGTGCACCCCAAAGTAGCGCTGGGCAGTGGGTGTTCTCAGGCCAAGAGCAGTCCTTGTTCTCGGCTGCACCTGCTCTGCCGTTCAAAGGTTCTTTATCTCTGCTCTTTTGGAAGCCTTTCAGATCTGACCCTATCCCTGGGCTGCCAAAGCATAGAGGCATAGAGGCCTTTCACCCTGAAGGCATGGGCTTGATTCCCATGGAGAATGTGTATGTCGCCCCTCCCGGGCTGGAGGCGTGTAAGTTGACACCGTTTGTTCTGCCCTTGGACAATACAAGTAGGTGTACTCGGTTTGGGCTGCCTGGTGAAAGAGTTTGCAGTCGCCAGCCCTCTGAGTACTATTCCTCATGTTTGATTCCTAGCTAGGTAAACCCGGACTTCGGAGGCTAGATGGGAGCAAACGTGTTAAGCTTGTGGGGAAAGCCTTTGACCAATGGCAATATGCTTGTGCTTGCGGCGGGGATTTAGCAGGAACTCTCCCACTCAGGGTTTTTACCTTACGATAAGCTGTGCCTTTGGGCTGAAGCAGCGGGCGTGTCTGTATCACAGCCTGGGAAGCAGGGCCTGAGGGGAGGCTGCCACCTGACTGGCCTCCAGTATAGGCAGCTGAAAAATGGTCCCAAGCTTATGGAACCCGCTTACACCGAAATGTTTCTCTTCCGAAGAGGAGATTTTGCTACCATGCGTCAGCAGCTCGTCTCCCTCAGAGTGCTCTTCCTGTGTAGACTAGGGAAAAGCACCACGGTTTCCAGGATTTGAACGGCTCTTTTCCCAGTTGGTTTCATCCGTGAAAGAGCTAGAAGGGCTGATCTCAACCAATTGGCCCGCACACCGTGAGTCCTTGGGGTAGGGCAGTCCTGAGACAATGTGTCTCCAAAAAACGAAAGCAAAGTTTCCTGCCCCAGGAAAGCACAGCGACGCCTGGTGCTTTCTCTAGGAAATTCAAGTGGACTTGAAAGGTGAGGCCTAGACTCTATTGAGGAAAAGCTCGTGCTTACGGCTATCTTTCTCCCTCTCTCTGTCCGTAGCCTGGGCTCAGCCGTGTGGGAATGCTGAGTGGCAGAGTCTGCCTCTCTGCCAGGCTCAGAAGGCTTCTTCCCTTTAGGGCAATTCCGTTGGTGTCTTACTTCGTGGAGGAGGAATGAGGGCGCCCAGAGATTTTCTGACATGAAATAACTAAGGACAGAGCATCTGGAGGAGCTGGAAGGAGCCCAAAAGCCCGCATTCCTAAGGTGTCTGTGAGAGCTGCCAGACACTCTGCCGTCATAGGCCTAAGAATCTTTGTGACGGCATGGCAACACTTGGAATCCTAGGACACTGTGGAAGGGCGACTCGCAAACTGGGTGGAAGAAGCTTCCAAGCCCAGTGTTCTTTCACGTACCAAAGAGAACGCAAGTGTCTGAGGCTGGTAGCATTGTTGCTGGAGAGCACTGCATCCTCGTGGGCCTGTCGGCTACTTTCCTGTTTCCGACCCTCTCAGGAAACTCTTCCAAAACGCCGTTGGGATCCGCTTAGAGAGAGAAGCTGCGCAGTGGATGCTCGGAATATTAACCTATTTACTAGCCCCGGGTCCCAAGCATCGATCCTTCTCTGGAGGGTACCTACCCCACCAAGGGATTCAAGCAGGGAGTTTGCCTTGTACAACTTACACAGGAAACTGGGATGAGGTGTAGGGCCACTCTGCTTGTGCTCACACTACGTGCCCCAGAGAAGTTATGACGTAGCAGATATCAACCCCCTTTCTCGACCCATGTGGACCCCAAAGAAGCGCTGGGCAGTGGGTGTTCTCAGGCCAAGAGCAGTCCTTGTTCTGGCCTGCACCTGCTCTGTGGTTCAAAGGTTCTTTGACTCTGCTCCTTTGGAAGCCTTTCAGAGCTGACCCTATCCCTTGGCTGCTGAAGCAAAGAGGCATAGAGGCCTTTCACCCTGAAGGCATGGGCTTGTTTCCCATGGAAAGAGTGTATGTCGCCCCTCCCCGGCTGGAAGCGTGTAAGTTGACAACATTTGTTCTGCCCATGGAAAATACAAGAAGGTGTATTCGGTTGGGGCTGCCTGGTAAAACAGTTTGCAGTCGCCAGCACCCTGAGTACTATTCCTCAAGTTTGATTCCTAGCTAGGTAAACCCGGACTTCGGAGGCTAGATGGGAGCAAACGTGTTAAGCTTGTGGAGAAAGCCTTTGAACAATTGCAATATGCTTGTACTAGTGGCGGGAATTAGGCAGGAACTCTCCCACTCAAGGTTTTTACCTTACGATAAGCTTTCCTTTTGGGCTGAACCAGGCGACGTGTCTGTATCACATCCTGGGAAGCAGGGCCTGAGGGGAATCTGCCACCTGACTGGCCTCCATTATAGGCAGCTGACAAAAAGGTCCCAAGCTTATGGAACCCGCTTACAACGAAATGTTTCTCTTCCGAAGAGGAGACTTTGCTACCCCGCGTCAGCAGCTCCACTCCCTCAGAGTGCTCTTCCTGTTCAGACTAGGGAAAACCACCACGGTTTCCAGGTTTTGAACGGCTCTTTTCCCTGTTGGTTTCAACCGTGAAAGAGCTTGAAGGGCTGATCTCAAGCAATCGGCCTGCACATCGTGAGTCCTTGGGGTAGGGCAGTCCTGAGTCAATGTGTCTCCTAAAGAACGAACGCAAAGGTTCCTGCCACAGGAAAGCACAGCGAGGCCTGGTGCTTTCTCTAGGAAATTCAAGTGGGCTTGAGAGGTGAGGCCTAGACTACCTTGTGGCAAAGCTTGGGGCTACGGCTCTCGTTCTCCCTCTCTCTGGCCCATACCCTGTGCTCAGCCGTGTGTGAATGCTGATTGGGAGAGTCTGCCTCTCTGCCGGGCTCGGAAGGCTTCTTCCCGTTAGGGCAATTCCGTTTGTGTCTTACTTCATGGAGGAGGAATGAGGGCGCCCAGAGATTTTCTGACATGAAATAACTAATGACAGAGCATCTGGAGGAGCTGGTTTCTCGGTGGAAGGAGCCAAAATGCCAGCATTCCTAAGGTTTCTTTGAGAGCTGCCAGACACTCTGCCGTCATAGGCCCAAGAATTGGCCATTGTGACGGCATGGCAACGCTTGGAATCCTAGGACACTGTGGAAGGGCGACTACCAAACTGGATGGAAGAATCTTCCAAGCCCGGTGTTCTTTCATGCACCAAAGAGAACGCAAGTGTCTGAGGCTGGTAGCATTGCTTCTGGAGAGCACTGGCATCCTCGTGGGCCTGTCGGCTACTTTCCTATTTCCGACCCTCTCAGGAAACTCTTCCAAAATGCCGTTGGAAGCCGCTTAGAGAGAACAGCTGCGAAGGGGATGCACAGAACATTAACCTAGATACCAGCCCAGGGTCCCAAGCATCCACTTTTATCTGGAGGGTACGTACCCCACGCAGGGATTCAAGCAGTGTGTTTTCCTAGTACAACTTACACAGGAAACAGGGAGGAGACGTTGGGTTTCTCTGCTTGTGCTCACTCTACGTGGCCTGGAGAAGTTATGACGCAGCAGATGTCAACCCCCTTTCTCCACACATGTGCACCCCAAAGTAGCGCTGGGCAGTGGGTGTTCTCAGGCCAAGAGCAGTCCTTGTTCTCGGCTGCACCTGCTCTGCCGTTCAAAGGTTCTTTATCTCTGCTCTTTTGGAAGCCTTTCAGATCTGACCCTATCCCTGGGCTGCCAAAGCATAGAGGCATAGAGGCCTTTCACCCTGAAGGCATGGGCTTGATTCCCATGGAGAATGTGTATGTCGCCCCTCCCGGGCTGGAGGCGTGTAAGTTGACACCGTTTGTTCTGCCCTTGGACAATACAAGTAGGTGTACTCGGTTTGGGCTGCCTGGTGAAAGAGTTTGCAGTCGCCAGCCCTCTGAGTACTATTCCTCATGTTTGATTCCTAGCTAGGTAAACCCGGACTTCGGAGGCTAGATGGGAGCAAACGTGTTAAGCTTGTGGGGAAAGCCTTTGACCAATGGCAATATGCTTGTGCTTGCGGCGGGGATTTAGCAGGAACTCTCCCACTCAGGGTTTTTACCTTACGATAAGCTGTGCCTTTGGGCTGAAGCAGCGGGCGTGTCTGTATCACAGCCTGGGAAGCAGGGCCTGAGGGGAGGCTGCCACCTGACTGGCCTCCAGTATAGGCAGCTGAAAAATGGTCCCAAGCTTATGGAACCCGCTTACACCGAAATGTTTCTCTTCCGAAGAGGAGATTTTGCTACCATGCGTCAGCAGCTCGTCTCCCTCAGAGTGCTCTTCCTGTGTAGACTAGGGAAAAGCACCACGGTTTCCAGGATTTGAACGGCTCTTTTCCCAGTTGGTTTCATCCGTGAAAGAGCTAGAAGGGCTGATCTCAACCAATTGGCCCGCACACCGTGAGTCCTTGGGGTAGGGCAGTCCTGAGACAATGTGTCTCCAAAAAACGAAAGCAAAGTTTCCTGCCCCAGGAAAGCACAGCGACGCCTGGTGCTTTCTCTAGGAAATTCAAGTGGACTTGAAAGGTGAGGCCTAGACTCTATTGAGGAAAAGCTCGTGCTTACGGCTATCTTTCTCCCTCTCTCTGTCCGTAGCCTGGGCTCAGCCGTGTGGGAATGCTGAGTGGCAGAGTCTGCCTCTCTGCCAGGCTCAGAAGGCTTCTTCCCTTTAGGGCAATTCCGTTGGTGTCTTACTTCGTGGAGGAGGAATGAGGGCGCCCAGAGATTTTCTGACATGAAATAACTAAGGACAGAGCATCTGGAGGAGCTGGAAGGAGCCAAAAAGCCCGCATTCCTAAGGTGTCTGTGAGAGCTGCCAGACACTCTGCCGTCATAGGCCTAAGAATCTTTGTGACGGCATGGCAACACTTGGAATCCTAGGACACTGTGGAAGGGCGACTCGCAAACTGGGTGGAAGAAGCTTCCAAGCCCAGTGTTCTTTCACGTACCAAAGAGAACGCAAGTGTCTGAGGCTGGTAGCATTGTTGCTGGAGAGCACTGCATCCTCGTGGGCCTGTCGGCTACTTTCCTGTTTCCGACCCTCTCAGGAAACTCTTCCAAAACGCCGTTGGGATCCGCTTAGAGAGAGAAGCTGCGCAGTGGATGCTCGGAATATTAACCTATTTACTAGCCCCGGGTCCCAAGCATCGATCCTTCTCTGGAGGGTACCTACCCCACCAAGGGATTCAAGCAGGGAGTTTGCCTTGTACAACTTACACAGGAAACTGGGATGAGGTGTAGGGCCACTCTGCTTGTGCTCACACTACGTGCCCCAGAGAAGTTATGACGTAGCAGATATCAACCCCCTTTCTCGACCCATGTGGACCCCAAAGAAGCGCTGGGCAGTGGGTGTTCTCAGGCCAAGAGCAGTCCTTGTTCTGGCCTGCACCTGCTCTGTGGTTCAAAGGTTCTTTGACTCTGCTCCTTTGGAAGCCTTTCAGAGCTGACCCTATCCCTTGGCTGCTGAAGCAAAGAGGCATAGAGGCCTTTCACCCTGAAGGCATGGGCTTGTTTCCCATGGAAAGAGTGTATGTCGCCCCTCCCCGGCTGGAAGCGTGTAAGTTGACAACATTTGTTCTGCCCATGGAAAATACAAGAAGGTGTATTCGGTTGGGGCTGCCTGGTAAAACAGTTTGCAGTCGCCAGCACCCTGAGTACTATTCCTCAAGTTTGATTCCTAGCTAGGTAAACCCGGACTTCGGAGGCTAGATGGGAGCAAACGTGTTAAGCTTGTGGAGAAAGCCTTCGACCAATGGCAAAATGCTTGTACTAGTGGCGGGAATTAGGCAGGAACTCTCCCACTCAAGGTTTTTACCTTACGATAAGCTTTCCTTTTGGGCTGAACCAGGCGACGTGTCTGTATCACATCCTGGGAAGCAGGGCCTGAGGGGAATCTGCCACCTGACTGGCCTCCATTATAGGCAGCTGACAAAAAGGTCCCAAGCTTATGGAACCCGCTTACAACGAAATGTTTCTCTTCCGAAGAGGAGACTTTGCTACCCCGCGTCAGCAGCTCCACTCCCTCAGAGTGCTCTTCCTGTTTAGACTAGGGAAAACCACCACGGTTTCCAGGTTTTGAACGGCTCTTTTCCCTGTTGGTTTCAACCGTGAAAGAGCTTGAAGGGCTGATCTCAAGCAATCGGCCTGCACATCGTGAGTCCTTGGGGTAGGGCAGTCCTGAGTCAATGTGTCTCCTAAAGAACGAACGCAAAGGTTCCTGCCACAGGAAAGCACAGCGAGGCCTGGTGCTTTCTCTAGGAAATTCAAGTGGGCTTGAGAGGTGAGGCCTAGACTACCTTGTGGCAAAGCTTGGGGCTACGGCTCTCGTTCTCCCTCTCTCTGGCCCATACCCTGTGCTCAGCCGTGTGTGAATGCTGATTGGGAGAGTCTGCCTCTCTGCCGGGCTCGGAAGGCTTCTTCCCGTTAGGGCAATTCCGTTTGTGTCTTACTTCATGGAGGAGGAATGAGGGCGCCCAGAGATTTTCTGACATGAAATAACTAATGACAGAGCATCTGGAGGAGCTGGTTTCTCGGTGGAAGGAGCCAAAATGCCAGCATTCCTAAGGTTTCTTTGAGAGCTGCCAGACACTCTGCCGTCATAGGCCCAAGAATTGGCCATTGTGACGGCATGGCAACGCTTGGAATCCTAGGACACTGTGGAAGGGCGACTACCAAACTGGATGGAAGAATCTTCCAAGCCCGGTGTTCTTTCATGCACCAAAGAGAACGCAAGTGTCTGAGGCTGGTAGCATTGCTTCTGGAGAGCACTGGCATCCTCGTGGGCCTGTCGGCTACTTTCCTATTTCCGACCCTCTCAGGAAACTCTTCCAAAATGCCGTTGGAAGCCGCTTAGAGAGAACAGCTGCGAAGGGGATGCACAGAACATTAACCTAGATACCAGCCCAGGGTCCCAAGCATCCACTTTTATCTGGAGGGTACGTACCCCACGCAGGGATTCAAGCAGTGTGTTTTCCTAGTACAACTTACACAGGAAACAGGGAGGAGACGTTGGGTTTCTCTGCTTGTGCTCACTCTACGTGGCCTGGAGAAGTTATGACGCAGCAGATGTCAACCCCCTTTCTCCACACATGTGCACCCCAAAGTAGCGCTGGGCAGTGGGTGTTCTCAGGCCAAGAGCAGTCCTTGTTCTCGGCTGCACCTGCTCTGCCGTTCAAAGGTTCTTTATCTCTGCTCTTTTGGAAGCCTTTCAGATCTGACCCTATCCCTGGGCTGCCAAAGCATAGAGGCATAGAGGCCTTTCACCCTGAAGGCATGGGCTTGATTCCCATGGAGAATGTGTATGTCGCCCCTCCCGGGCTGGAGGCGTGTAAGTTGACACCGTTTGTTCTGCCCTTGGACAATACAAGTAGGTGTACTCGGTTTGGGCTGCCTGGTGAAAGAGTTTGCAGTCGCCAGCCCTCTGAGTACTATTCCTCATGTTTGATTCCTAGCTAGGTAAACCCGGACTTCGGAGGCTAGATGGGAGCAAACGTGTTAAGCTTGTGGGGAAAGCCTTTGACCAATGGCAATATGCTTGTGCTTGCGGCGGGGATTTAGCAGGAACTCTCCCACTCAGGGTTTTTACCTTACGATAAGCTGTGCCTTTGGGCTGAAGCAGCGGGCGTGTCTGTATCACAGCCTGGGAAGCAGGGCCTGAGGGGAGGCTGCCACCTGACTGGCCTCCAGTATAGGCAGCTGAAAAATGGTCCCAAGCTTATGGAACCCGCTTACACCGAAATGTTTCTCTTCCGAAGAGGAGATTTTGCTACCATGCGTCAGCAGCTCGTCTCCCTCAGAGTGCTCTTCCTGTGTAGACTAGGGAAAAGCACCACGGTTTCCAGGATTTGAACGGCTCTTTTCCCAGTTGGTTTCATCCGTGAAAGAGCTAGAAGGGCTGATCTCAACCAATTGGCCCGCACACCGTGAGTCCTTGGGGTAGGGCAGTCCTGAGACAATGTGTCTCCAAAAAACGAAAGCAAAGTTTCCTGCCCCAGGAAAGCACAGCGACGCCTGGTGCTTTCTCTAGGAAATTCAAGTGGACTTGAAAGGTGAGGCCTAGACTCTATTGAGGAAAAGCTCGTGCTTACGGCTATCTTTCTCCCTCTCTCTGTCCGTAGCCTGGGCTCAGCCGTGTGGGAATGCTGAGTGGCAGAGTCTGCCTCTCTGCCAGGCTCAGAAGGCTTCTTCCCTTTAGGGCAATTCCGTTGGTGTCTTACTTCGTGGAGGAGGAATGAGGGCGCCCAGAGATTTTCTGACATGAAATAACTAAGGACAGAGCATCTGGAGGAGCTGGAAGGAGCCAAAAAGCCCGCATTCCTAAGGTGTCTGTGAGAGCTGCCAGACACTCTGCCGTCATAGGCCTAAGAATCTTTGTGACGGCATGGCAACACTTGGAATCCTAGGACACTGTGGAAGGGCGACTCGCAAACTGGGTGGAAGAAGCTTCCAAGCCCAGTGTTCTTTCACGTACCAAAGAGAACGCAAGTGTCTGAGGCTGGTAGCATTGTTGCTGGAGAGCACTGCATCCTCGTGGGCCTGTCGGCTACTTTCCTGTTTCCGACCCTCTCAGGAAACTCTTCCAAAACGCCGTTGGGATCCGCTTAGAGAGAGAAGCTGCGCAGTGGATGCTCGGAATATTAACCTATTTACTAGCCCCGGGTCCCAAGCATCGATCCTTCTCTGGAGGGTACCTACCCCACCAAGGGATTCAAGCAGGGAGTTTGCCTTGTACAACTTACACAGGAAACTGGGATGAGGTGTAGGGCCACTCTGCTTGTGCTCACACTACGTGCCCCAGAGAAGTTATGACGTAGCAGATATCAACCCCCTTTCTCGACCCATGTGGACCCCAAAGAAGCGCTGGGCAGTGGGTGTTCTCAGGCCAAGAGCAGTCCTTGTTCTGGCCTGCACCTGCTCTGTGGTTCAAAGGTTCTTTGACTCTGCTCCTTTGGAAGCCTTTCAGAGCTGACCCTATCCCTTGGCTGCTGAAGCAAAGAGGCATAGAGGCCTTTCACCCTGAAGGCATGGGCTTGTTTCCCATGGAAAGAGTGTATGTCGCCCCTCCCCGGCTGGAAGCGTGTAAGTTGACAACATTTGTTCTGCCCATGGAAAATACAAGAAGGTGTATTCGGTTGGGGCTGCCTGGTAAAACAGTTTGCAGTCGCCAGCACCCTGAGTACTATTCCTCAAGTTTGATTCCTAGCTAGGTAAACCCGGACTTCGGAGGCTAGATGGGAGCAAACGTGTTAAGCTTGTGGAGAAAGCCTTCGACCAATGGCAAAATGCTTGTACTAGTGGCGGGAATTAGGCAGGAACTCTCCCACTCAAGGTTTTTACCTTACGATAAGCTTTCCTTTTGGGCTGAACCAGGCGACGTGTCTGTATCACATCCTGGGAAGCAGGGCCTGAGGGGAATCTGCCACCTGACTGGCCTCCATTATAGGCAGCTGACAAAAAGGTCCCAAGCTTATGGAACCCGCTTACAACGAAATGTTTCTCTTCCGAAGAGGAGACTTTGCTACCCCGCGTCAGCAGCTCCACTCCCTCAGAGTGCTCTTCCTGTTTAGACTAGGGAAAACCACCACGGTTTCCAGGTTTTGAACGGCTCTTTTCCCTGTTGGTTTCAACCGTGAAAGAGCTTGAAGGGCTGATCTCAAGCAATCGGCCTGCACATCGTGAGTCCTTGGGGTAGGGCAGTCCTGAGTCAATGTGTCTCCTAAAGAACGAACGCAAAGGTTCCTGCCACAGGAAAGCACAGCGAGGCCTGGTGCTTTCTCTAGGAAATTCAAGTGGGCTTGAGAGGTGAGGCCTAGACTACCTTGTGGCAAAGCTTGGGGCTACGGCTCTCGTTCTCCCTCTCTCTGGCCCATACCCTGTGCTCAGCCGTGTGTGAATGCTGATTGGGAGAGTCTGCCTCTCTGCCGGGCTCGGAAGGCTTCTTCCCGTTAGGGCAATTCCGTTTGTGTCTTACTTCATGGAGGAGGAATGAGGGCGCCCAGAGATTTTCTGACATGAAATAACTAATGACAGAGCATCTGGAGGAGCTGGTTTCTCGGTGGAAGGAGCCAAAATGCCAGCATTCCTAAGGTTTCTTTGAGAGCTGCCAGACACTCTGCCGTCATAGGCCCAAGAATTGGCCATTGTGACGGCATGGCAACGCTTGGAATCCTAGGACACTGTGGAAGGGCGACTACCAAACTGGATGGAAGAATCTTCCAAGCCCGGTGTTCTTTCATGCACCAAAGAGAACGCAAGTGTCTGAGGCTGGTAGCATTGCTTCTGGAGAGCACTGGCATCCTCGTGGGCCTGTCGGCTACTTTCCTATTTCCGACCCTCTCAGGAAACTCTTCCAAAATGCCGTTGGAAGCCGCTTAGAGAGAACAGCTGCGAAGGGGATGCACAGAACATTAACCTAGATACCAGCCCAGGGTCCCAAGCATCCACTTTTATCTGGAGGGTACGTACCCCACGCAGGGATTCAAGCAGTGTGTTTTCCTAGTACAACTTACACAGGAAACAGGGAGGAGACGTTGGGTTTCTCTGCTTGTGCTCACTCTACGTGGCCTGGAGAAGTTATGACGCAGCAGATGTCAACCCCCTTTCTCCACACATGTGCACCCCAAAGTAGCGCTGGGCAGTGGGTGTTCTCAGGCCAAGAGCAGTCCTTGTTCTCGGCTGCACCTGCTCTGCCGTTCAAAGGTTCTTTATCTCTGCTCTTTTGGAAGCCTTTCAGATCTGACCCTATCCCTGGGCTGCCAAAGCATAGAGGCATAGAGGCCTTTCACCCTGAAGGCATGGGCTTGATTCCCATGGAGAATGTGTATGTCGCCCCTCCCGGGCTGGAGGCGTGTAAGTTGACACCGTTTGTTCTGCCCTTGGACAATACAAGTAGGTGTACTCGGTTTGGGCTGCCTGGTGAAAGAGTTTGCAGTCGCCAGCCCTCTGAGTACTATTCCTCATGTTTGATTCCTAGCTAGGTAAACCCGGACTTCGGAGGCTAGATGGGAGCAAACGTGTTAAGCTTGTGGGGAAAGCCTTTGACCAATGGCAATATGCTTGTGCTTGCGGCGGGGATTTAGCAGGAACTCTCCCACTCAGGGTTTTTACCTTACGATAAGCTGTGCCTTTGGGCTGAAGCAGCGGGCGTGTCTGTATCACAGCCTGGGAAGCAGGGCCTGAGGGGAGGCTGCCACCTGACTGGCCTCCAGTATAGGCAGCTGAAAAATGGTCCCAAGCTTATGGAACCCGCTTACACCGAAATGTTTCTCTTCCGAAGAGGAGATTTTGCTACCATGCGTCAGCAGCTCGTCTCCCTCAGAGTGCTCTTCCTGTGTAGACTAGGGAAAAGCACCACGGTTTCCAGGATTTGAACGGCTCTTTTCCCAGTTGGTTTCATCCGTGAAAGAGCTAGAAGGGCTGATCTCAACCAATTGGCCCGCACACCGTGAGTCCTTGGGGTAGGGCAGTCCTGAGACAATGTGTCTCCAAAAAACGAAAGCAAAGTTTCCTGCCCCAGGAAAGCACAGCGACGCCTGGTGCTTTCTCTAGGAAATTCAAGTGGACTTGAAAGGTGAGGCCTAGACTCTATTGAGGAAAAGCTCGTGCTTACGGCTATCTTTCTCCCTCTCTCTGTCCGTAGCCTGGGCTCAGCCGTGTGGGAATGCTGAGTGGCAGAGTCTGCCTCTCTGCCAGGCTCAGAAGGCTTCTTCCCTTTAGGGCAATTCCGTTGGTGTCTTACTTCGTGGAGGAGGAATGAGGGCGCCCAGAGATTTTCTGACATGAAATAACTAAGGACAGAGCATCTGGAGGAGCTGGAAGGAGCCAAAAAGCCCGCATTCCTAAGGTGTCTGTGAGAGCTGCCAGACACTCTGCCGTCATAGGCCTAAGAATCTTTGTGACGGCATGGCAACACTTGGAATCCTAGGACACTGTGGAAGGGCGACTCGCAAACTGGGTGGAAGAAGCTTCCAAGCCCAGTGTTCTTTCACGTACCAAAGAGAACGCAAGTGTCTGAGGCTGGTAGCATTGTTGCTGGAGAGCACTGCATCCTCGTGGGCCTGTCGGCTACTTTCCTGTTTCCGACCCTCTCAGGAAACTCTTCCAAAACGCCGTTGGGATCCGCTTAGAGAGAGAAGCTGCGCAGTGGATGCTCGGAATATTAACCTATTTACTAGCCCCGGGTCCCAAGCATCGATCCTTCTCTGGAGGGTACCTACCCCACCAAGGGATTCAAGCAGGGAGTTTGCCTTGTACAACTTACACAGGAAACTGGGATGAGGTGTAGGGCCACTCTGCTTGTGCTCACACTACGTGCCCCAGAGAAGTTATGACGTAGCAGATATCAACCCCCTTTCTCGACCCATGTGGACCCCAAAGAAGCGCTGGGCAGTGGGTGTTCTCAGGCCAAGAGCAGTCCTTGTTCTGGCCTGCACCTGCTCTGTGGTTCAAAGGTTCTTTGACTCTGCTCCTTTGGAAGCCTTTCAGAGCTGACCCTATCCCTTGGCTGCTGAAGCAAAGAGGCATAGAGGCCTTTCACCCTGAAGGCATGGGCTTGTTTCCCATGGAAAGAGTGTATGTCGCCCCTCCCCGGCTGGAAGCGTGTAAGTTGACAACATTTGTTCTGCCCATGGAAAATACAAGAAGGTGTATTCGGTTGGGGCTGCCTGGTAAAACAGTTTGCAGTCGCCAGCACCCTGAGTACTATTCCTCAAGTTTGATTCCTAGCTAGGTAAACCCGGACTTCGGAGGCTAGATGGGAGCAAACGTGTTAAGCTTGTGGAGAAAGCCTTTGAACAATTGCAATATGCTTGTACTAGTGGCGGGAATTAGGCAGGAACTCTCCCACTCAAGGTTTTTACCTTACGATAAGCTTTCCTTTTGGGCTGAACCAGGCGACGTGTCTGTATCACATCCTGGGAAGCAGGGCCTGAGGGGAATCTGCCACCTGACTGGCCTCCATTATAGGCAGCTGACAAAAAGGTCCCAAGCTTATGGAACCCGCTTACAACGAAATGTTTCTCTTCCGAAGAGGAGACTTTGCTACCCCGCGTCAGCAGCTCCACTCCCTCAGAGTGCTCTTCCTGTTCAGACTAGGGAAAACCACCACGGTTTCCAGGTTTTGAACGGCTCTTTTCCCTGTTGGTTTCAACCGTGAAAGAGCTTGAAGGGCTGATCTCAAGCAATCGGCCTGCACATCGTGAGTCCTTGGGGTAGGGCAGTCCTGAGTCAATGTGTCTCCTAAAGAACGAACGCAAAGGTTCCTGCCACAGGAAAGCACAGCGAGGCCTGGTGCTTTCTCTAGGAAATTCAAGTGGGCTTGAGAGGTGAGGCCTAGACTACCTTGCGGCAAAGCTTGGGGCTACGGCTCTCGTTCTCCCTCTCTCTGGCCCATACCCTGTGCTCAGCCGTGTGTGAATGCTGATTGGGAGAGTCTGCCTCTCTGCCGGGCTCGGAAGGCTTCTTCCCGTTAGGGCAATTCCGTTTGTGTCTTACTTCATGGAGGAGGAATGAGGGCGCCCAGAGATTTTCTGACATGAAATAACTAATGACAGAGCATCTGGAGGAGCTGGTTTCTCGGTGGAAGGAGCCAAAATGCCAGCATTCCTAAGGTTTCTTTGAGAGCTGCCAGACACTCTGCCGTCATAGGCCCAAGAATTGGCCATTGTGACGGCATGGCAACGCTTGGAATCCTAGGACACTGTGGAAGGGCGACTACCAAACTGGATGGAAGAATCTTCCAAGCCCGGTGTTCTTTCATGCACCAAAGAGAACGCAAGTGTCTGAGGCTGGTAGCATTGCTTCTGGAGAGCACTGGCATCCTCGTGGGCCTGTCGGCTACTTTCCTATTTCCGACCCTCTCAGGAAACTCTTCCAAAATGCCGTTGGAAGCCGCTTAGAGAGAACAGCTGCGAAGGGGATGCACAGAACATTAACCTAGATACCAGCCCAGGGTCCCAAGCATCCACTTTTATCTGGAGGGTACGTACCCCACGCAGGGATTCAAGCAGTGTGTTTTCCTAGTACAACTTACACAGGAAACAGGGAGGAGACGTTGGGTTTCTCTGCTTGTGCTCACTCTACGTGGCCTGGAGAAGTTATGACGCAGCAGATGTCAACCCCCTTTCTCCACACATGTGCACCCCAAAGTAGCGCTGGGCAGTGGGTGTTCTCAGGCCAAGAGCAGTCCTTGTTCTCGGCTGCACCTGCTCTGCCGTTCAAAGGTTCTTTATCTCTGCTCTTTTGGAAGCCTTTCAGATCTGACCCTATCCCTGGGCTGCCAAAGCATAGAGGCATAGAGGCCTTTCACCCTGAAGGCATGGGCTTGATTCCCATGGAGAATGTGTATGTCGCCCCTCCCGGGCTGGAGGCGTGTAAGTTGACACCGTTTGTTCTGCCCTTGGACAATACAAGTAGGTGTACTCGGTTTGGGCTGCCTGGTGAAAGAGTTTGCAGTCGCCAGCCCTCTGAGTACTATTCCTCATGTTTGATTCCTAGCTAGGTAAACCCGGACTTCGGAGGCTAGATGGGAGCAAACGTGTTAAGCTTGTGGGGAAAGCCTTTGACCAATGGCAATATGCTTGTGCTTGCGGCGGGGATTTAGCAGGAACTCTCCCACTCAGGGTTTTTACCTTACGATAAGCTGTGCCTTTGGGCTGAAGCAGCGGGCGTGTCTGTATCACAGCCTGGGAAGCAGGGCCTGAGGGGAGGCTGCCACCTGACTGGCCTCCAGTATAGGCAGCTGAAAAATGGTCCCAAGCTTATGGAACCCGCTTACACCGAAATGTTTCTCTTCCGAAGAGGAGATTTTGCTACCATGCGTCAGCAGCTCGTCTCCCTCAGAGTGCTCTTCCTGTGTAGACTAGGGAAAAGCACCACGGTTTCCAGGATTTGAACGGCTCTTTTCCCAGTTGGTTTCATCCGTGAAAGAGCTAGAAGGGCTGATCTCAACCAATTGGCCCGCACACCGTGAGTCCTTGGGGTAGGGCAGTCCTGAGACAATGTGTCTCCAAAAAACGAAAGCAAAGTTTCCTGCCCCAGGAAAGCACAGCGACGCCTGGTGCTTTCTCTAGGAAATTCAAGTGGACTTGAAAGGTGAGGCCTAGACTCTATTGAGGAAAAGCTCGTGCTTACGGCTATCTTTCTCCCTCTCTCTGTCCGTAGCCTGGGCTCAGCCGTGTGGGAATGCTGAGTGGCAGAGTCTGCCTCTCTGCCAGGCTCAGAAGGCTTCTTCCCTTTAGGGCAATTCCGTTGGTGTCTTACTTCGTGGAGGAGGAATGAGGGCGCCCAGAGATTTTCTGACATGAAATAACTAAGGACAGAGCATCTGGAGGAGCTGGAAGGAGCCAAAAAGCCCGCATTCCTAAGGTGTCTGTGAGAGCTGCCAGACACTCTGCCGTCATAGGCCTAAGAATCTTTGTGACGGCATGGCAACACTTGGAATCCTAGGACACTGTGGAAGGGCGACTCGCAAACTGGGTGGAAGAAGCTTCCAAGCCCAGTGTTCTTTCACGTACCAAAGAGAACGCAAGTGTCTGAGGCTGGTAGCATTGTTGCTGGAGAGCACTGCATCCTCGTGGGCCTGTCGGCTACTTTCCTGTTTCCGACCCTCTCAGGAAACTCTTCCAAAACGCCGTTGGGATCCGCTTAGAGAGAGAAGCTGCGCAGTGGATGCTCGGAATATTAACCTATTTACTAGCCCCGGGTCCCAAGCATCGATCCTTCTCTGGAGGGTACCTACCCCACCAAGGGATTCAAGCAGGGAGTTTGCCTTGTACAACTTACACAGGAAACTGGGATGAGGTGTAGGGCCACTCTGCTTGTGCTCACACTACGTGCCCCAGAGAAGTTATGACGTAGCAGATATCAACCCCCTTTCTCGACCCATGTGGACCCCAAAGAAGCGCTGGGCAGTGGGTGTTCTCAGGCCAAGAGCAGTCCTTGTTCTGGCCTGCACCTGCTCTGTGGTTCAAAGGTTCTTTGACTCTGCTCCTTTGGAAGCCTTTCAGAGCTGACCCTATCCCTTGGCTGCTGAAGCAAAGAGGCATAGAGGCCTTTCACCCTGAAGGCATGGGCTTGTTTCCCATGGAAAGAGTGTATGTCGCCCCTCCCCGGCTGGAAGCGTGTAAGTTGACAACATTTGTTCTGCCCATGGAAAATACAAGAAGGTGTATTCGGTTGGGGCTGCCTGGTAAAACAGTTTGCAGTCGCCAGCACCCTGAGTACTATTCCTCAAGTTTGATTCCTAGCTAGGTAAACCCGGACTTCGGAGGCTAGATGGGAGCAAACGTGTTAAGCTTGTGGAGAAAGCCTTTGAACAATTGCAATATGCTTGTACTAGTGGCGGGAATTAGGCAGGAACTCTCCCACTCAAGGTTTTTACCTTACGATAAGCTTTCCTTTTGGGCTGAACCAGGCGACGTGTCTGTATCACATCCTGGGAAGCAGGGCCTGAGGGGAATCTGCCACCTGACTGGCCTCCATTATAGGCAGCTGACAAAAAGGTCCCAAGCTTATGGAACCCGCTTACAACGAAATGTTTCTCTTCCGAAGAGGAGACTTTGCTACCCCGCGTCAGCAGCTCCACTCCCTCAGAGTGCTCTTCGTGTTCAGACTAGGGAAAACCACCACGGTTTCCAGGTTTTGAACGGCTCTTTTCCCTGTTGGTTTCAACCGTGAAAGAGCTTGAAGGGCTGATCTCAAGCAATCGGCCTGCACATCGTGAGTCCTTGGGGTAGGGCAGTCCTGAGTCAATGTGTCTCCTAAAGAACGAACGCAAAGGTTCCTGCCACAGGAAAGCACAGCGAGGCCTGGTGCTTTCTCTAGGAAATTCAAGTGGGCTTGAGAGGTGAGGCCTAGACTACCTTGTGGCAAAGCTTGGGGCTACGGCTCTCGTTCTCCCTCTCTCTGGCCCATACCCTGTGCTCAGTCGTGTGTGAATGCTGATTGGGAGAGTCTGCCTCTCTGCCGGGCTCGGAAGGCTTCTTCCCGTTAGGGCAATTCCGTTTGTGTCTTACTTCATGGAGGAGGAATGAGGGCGCCCAGAGATTTTCTGACATGAAATAACTAATGACAGAGCATCTGGAGGAGCTGGTTTCTCGGTGGAAGGAGCCAAAATGCCAGCATTCCTAAGGTTTCTTTGAGAGCTGCCAGACACTCTGCCGTCATAGGCCCAAGAATTGGCCATTGTGACGGCATGGCAACGCTTGGAATCCTAGGACACTGTGGAAGGGCGACTACCAAACTGGATGGAAGAATCTTCCAAGCCCGGTGTTCTTTCATGCACCAAAGAGAACGCAAGTGTCTGAGGCTGGTAGCATTGCTTCTGGAGAGCACTGGCATCCTCGTGGGCCTGTCGGCTACTTTCCTATTTCCGACCCTCTCAGGAAACTCTTCCAAAATGCCGTTGGAAGCCGCTTAGAGAGAACAGCTGCGAAGGGGATGCACAGAACATTAACCTAGATACCAGCCCAGGGTCCCAAGCATCCACTTTTATCTGGAGGGTACGTACCCCACGCAGGGATTCAAGCAGTGTGTTTTCCTAGTACAACTTACACAGGAAACAGGGAGGAGACGTTGGGTTTCTCTGCTTGTGCTCACTCTACGTGGCCTGGAGAAGTTATGACGCAGCAGATGTCAACCCCCTTTCTCCACACATGTGCACCCCAAAGTAGCGCTGGGCAGTGGGTGTTCTCAGGCCAAGAGCAGTCCTTGTTCTCGGCTGCACCTGCTCTGCCGTTCAAAGGTTCTTTATCTCTGCTCTTTTGGAAGCCTTTCAGATCTGACCCTATCCCTGGGCTGCCAAAGCATAGAGGCATAGAGGCCTTTCACCCTGAAGGCATGGGCTTGATTCCCATGGAGAATGTGTATGTCGCCCCTCCCGGGCTGGAGGCGTGTAAGTTGACACCGTTTGTTCTGCCCTTGGACAATACAAGTAGGTGTACTCGGTTTGGGCTGCCTGGTGAAAGAGTTTGCAGTCGCCAGCCCTCTGAGTACTATTCCTCATGTTTGATTCCTAGCTAGGTAAACCCGGACTTCGGAGGCTAGATGGGAGCAAACGTGTTAAGCTTGTGGGGAAAGCCTTTGACCAATGGCAATATGCTTGTGCTTGCGGCGGGGATTTAGCAGGAACTCTCCCACTCAGGGTTTTTACCTTACGATAAGCTGTGCCTTTGGGCTGAAGCAGCGGGCGTGTCTGTATCACAGCCTGGGAAGCAGGGCCTGAGGGGAGGCTGCCACCTGACTGGCCTCCAGTATAGGCAGCTGAAAAATGGTCCCAAGCTTATGGAACCCGCTTACACCGAAATGTTTCTCTTCCGAAGAGGAGATTTTGCTACCATGCGTCAGCAGCTCGTCTCCCTCAGAGTGCTCTTCCTGTGTAGACTAGGGAAAAGCACCACGGTTTCCAGGATTTGAACGGCTCTTTTCCCAGTTGGTTTCATCCGTGAAAGAGCTAGAAGGGCTGATCTCAACCAATTGGCCCGCACACCGTGAGTCCTTGGGGTAGGGCAGTCCTGAGACAATGTGTCTCCAAAAAACGAAAGCAAAGTTTCCTGCCCCAGGAAAGCACAGCGACGCCTGGTGCTTTCTCTAGGAAATTCAAGTGGACTTGAAAGGTGAGGCCTAGACTCTATTGAGGAAAAGCTCGTGCTTACGGCTATCTTTCTCCCTCTCTCTGTCCGTAGCCTGGGCTCAGCCGTGTGGGAATGCTGAGTGGCAGAGTCTGCCTCTCTGCCAGGCTCAGAAGGCTTCTTCCCTTTAGGGCAATTCCGTTGGTGTCTTACTTCGTGGAGGAGGAATGAGGGCGCCCAGAGATTTTCTGACATGAAATAACTAAGGACAGAGCATCTGGAGGAGCTGGAAGGAGCCAAAAAGCCCGCATTCCTAAGGTGTCTGTGAGAGCTGCCAGACACTCTGCCGTCATAGGCCTAAGAATCTTTGTGACGGCATGGCAACACTTGGAATCCTAGGACACTGTGGAAGGGCGACTCGCAAACTGGGTGGAAGAAGCTTCCAAGCCCAGTGTTCTTTCACGTACCAAAGAGAACGCAAGTGTCTGAGGCTGGTAGCATTGTTGCTGGAGAGCACTGCATCCTCGTGGGCCTGTCGGCTACTTTCCTGTTTCCGACCCTCTCAGGAAACTCTTCCAAAACGCCGTTGGGATCCGCTTAGAGAGAGAAGCTGCGCAGTGGATGCTCGGAATATTAACCTATTTACTAGCCCCGGGTCCCAAGCATCGATCCTTCTCTGGAGGGTACCTACCCCACCAAGGGATTCAAGCAGGGAGTTTGCCTTGTACAACTTACACAGGAAACTGGGATGAGGTGTAGGGCCACTCTGCTTGTGCTC
Organism: Balaenoptera acutorostrata; assembly: GCF_949987535.1. Taxonomy (NCBI): domain Eukaryota; kingdom Metazoa; phylum Chordata; class Mammalia; order Artiodactyla; family Balaenopteridae; genus Balaenoptera; species Balaenoptera acutorostrata. The sequence goes on along the minus strand of NC_080076.1, from coordinate 32,335,376 downwards.
ACACTACGTGCCCCAGAGAAGTTATGACGTAGCAGATATCAACCCCCTTTCTCGACCCATGTGGACCCCAAAGAAGCGCTGGGCAGTGGGTGTTCTCAGGCCAAGAGCAGTCCTTGTTCTGGCCTGCACCTGCTCTGTGGTTCAAAGGTTCTTTGACTCTGCTCCTTTGGAAGCCTTTCAGAGCTGACCCTATCCCTTGGCTGCTGAAGCAAAGAGGCATAGAGGCCTTTCACCCTGAAGGCATGGGCTTGTTTCCCATGGAAAGAGTGTATGTCGCCCCTCCCCGGCTGGAAGCGTGTAAGTTGACAACATTTGTTCTGCCCATGGAAAATACAAGAAGGTGTATTCGGTTGGGGCTGCCTGGTAAAACAGTTTGCAGTCGCCAGCACCCTGAGTACTATTCCTCAAGTTTGATTCCTAGCTAGGTAAACCCGGACTTCGGAGGCTAGATGGGAGCAAACGTGTTAAGCTTGTGGAGAAAGCCTTTGAACAATTGCAATATGCTTGTACTAGTGGCGGGAATTAGGCAGGAACTCTCCCACTCAAGGTTTTTACCTTACGATAAGCTTTCCTTTTGGGCTGAACCAGGCGACGTGTCTGTATCACATCCTGGGAAGCAGGGCCTGAGGGGAATCTGCCACCTGACTGGCCTCCATTATAGGCAGCTGACAAAAAGGTCCCAAGCTTATGGAACCCGCTTACAACGAAATGTTTCTCTTCCGAAGAGGAGACTTTGCTACCCCGCGTCAGCAGCTCCACTCCCTCAGAGTGCTCTTCCTGTTTAGACTAGGGAAAACCACCACGGTTTCCAGGTTTTGAACGGCTCTTTTCCCTGTTGGTTTCAACCGTGAAAGAGCTTGAAGGGCTGATCTCAAGCAATCGGCCTGCACATCGTGAGTCCTTGGGGTAGGGCAGTCCTGAGTCAATGTGTCTCCTAAAGAACGAACGCAAAGGTTCCTGCCACAGGAAAGCACAGCGAGGCCTGGTGCTTTCTCTAGGAAATTCAAGTGGGCTTGAGAGGTGAGGCCTAGACTACCTTGTGGCAAAGCTTGGGGCTACGGCTCTCGTTCTCCCTCTCTCTGGCCCATACCCTGTGCTCAGCCGTGTGTGAATGCTGATTGGGAGAGTCTGCCTCTCTGCCGGGCTCGGAAGGCTTCTTCCCGTTAGGGCAATTCCATTTGTGTCTTACTTCATGGAGGAGGAATGAGGGCGCCCAGAGATTTTCTGACATGAAATAACTAATGACAGAGCATCTGGAGGAGCTGGTTTCTCGGTGGAAGGAGCCAAAATGCCAGCATTCCTAAGGTTTCTTTGAGAGCTGCCAGACACTCTGCCGTCATAGGCCCAAGAATTGGCCATTGTGACGGCATGGCAACGCTTGGAATCCTAGGACACTGTGGAAGGGCGACTACCAAACTGGATGGAAGAATCTTCCAAGCCCGGTGTTCTTTCATGCACCAAAGAGAACGCAAGTGTCTGAGGCTGGTAGCATTGCTTCTGGAGAGCACTGGCATCCTCGTGGGCCTGTCGGCTACTTTCCTATTTCCGACCCTCTCAGGAAACTCTTCCAAAATGCCGTTGGAAGCCGCTTAGAGAGAACAGCTGCGAAGGGGATGCACAGAACATTAACCTAGATACCAGCCCAGGGTCCCAAGCATCCACTTTTATCTGGAGGGTACGTACCCCACGCAGGGATTCAAGCAGTGTGTTTTCCTAGTACAACTTACACAGGAAACAGGGAGGAGACGTTGGGTTTCTCTGCTTGTGCTCACTCTACGTGGCCTGGAGAAGTTATGACGCAGCAGATGTCAACCCCCTTTCTCCACACATGTGCACCCCAAAGTAGCGCTGGGCAGTGGGTGTTCTCAGGCCAAGAGCAGTCCTTGTTCTCGGCTGCACCTGCTCTGCCGTTCAAAGGTTCTTTATCTCTGCTCTTTTGGAAGCCTTTCAGATCTGACCCTATCCCTGGGCTGCCAAAGCATAGAGGCATAGAGGCCTTTCACCCTGAAGGCATGGGCTTGATTCCCATGGAGAATGTGTATGTCGCCCCTCCCGGGCTGGAGGCGTGTAAGTTGACACCGTTTGTTCTGCCCTTGGACAATACAAGTAGGTGTACTCGGTTTGGGCTGCCTGGTGAAAGAGTTTGCAGTCGCCAGCCCTCTGAGTACTATTCCTCATGTTTGATTCCTAGCTAGGTAAACCCGGACTTCGGAGGCTAGATGGGAGCAAACGTGTTAAGCTTGTGGGGAAAGCCTTTGACCAATGGCAATATGCTTGTGCTTGCGGCGGGGATTTAGCAGGAACTCTCCCACTCAGGGTTTTTACCTTACGATAAGCTGTGCCTTTGGGCTGAAGCAGCGGGCGTGTCTGTATCACAGCCTGGGAAGCAGGGCCTGAGGGGAGGCTGCCACCTGACTGGCCTCCAGTATAGGCAGCTGAAAAATGGTCCCAAGCTTATGGAACCCGCTTACACCGAAATGTTTCTCTTCCGAAGAGGAGATTTTGCTACCATGCGTCAGCAGCTCGTCTCCCTCAGAGTGCTCTTCCTGTGTAGACTAGGGAAAAGCACCACGGTTTCCAGGATTTGAACGGCTCTTTTCCCAGTTGGTTTCATCCGTGAAAGAGCTAGAAGGGCTGATCTCAACCAATTGGCCCGCACACCGTGAGTCCTTGGGGTAGGGCAGTCCTGAGACAATGTGTCTCCAAAAAACGAAAGCAAAGTTTCCTGCCCCAGGAAAGCACAGCGACGCCTGGTGCTTTCTCTAGGAAATTCAAGTGGACTTGAAAGGTGAGGCCTAGACTCTATTGAGGAAAAGCTCGTGCTTACGGCTATCTTTCTCCCTCTCTCTGTCCGTAGCCTGGGCTCAGCCGTGTGGGAATGCTGAGTGGCAGAGTCTGCCTCTCTGCCAGGCTCAGAAGGCTTCTTCCCTTTAGGGCAATTCCGTTGGTGTCTTACTTCGTGGAGGAGGAATGAGGGCGCCCAGAGATTTTCTGACATGAAATAACTAAGGACAGAGCATCTGGAGGAGCTGGAAGGAGCCAAAAAGCCCGCATTCCTAAGGTGTCTGTGAGAGCTGCCAGACACTCTGCCGTCATAGGCCTAAGAATCTTTGTGACGGCATGGCAACACTTGGAATCCTAGGACACTGTGGAAGGGCGACTCGCAAACTGGGTGGAAGAAGCTTCCAAGCCCAGTGTTCTTTCACGTACCAAAGAGAACGCAAGTGTCTGAGGCTGGTAGCATTGTTGCTGGAGAGCACTGCATCCTCGTGGGCCTGTCGGCTACTTTCCTGTTTCCGACCCTCTCAGGAAACTCTTCCAAAACGCCGTTGGGATCCGCTTAGAGAGAGAAGCTGCGCAGTGGATGCTCGGAATATTAACCTATTTACTAGCCCCGGGTCCCAAGCATCGATCCTTCTCTGGAGGGTACCTACCCCACCAAGGGATTCAAGCAGGGAGTTTGCCTTGTACAACTTACACAGGAAACTGGGATGAGGTGTAGGGCCACTCTGCTTGTGCTCACACTACGTGCCCCAGAGAAGTTATGACGTAGCAGATATCAACCCCCTTTCTCGACCCATGTGGACCCCAAAGAAGCGCTGGGCAGTGGGTGTTCTCAGGCCAAGAGCAGTCCTTGTTCTGGCCTGCACCTGCTCTGTGGTTCAAAGGTTCTTTGACTCTGCTCCTTTGGAAGCCTTTCAGAGCTGACCCTATCCCTTGGCTGCTGAAGCAAAGAGGCATAGAGGCCTTTCACCCTGAAGGCATGGGCTTGTTTCCCATGGAAAGAGTGTATGTCGCCCCTCCCCGGCTGGAAGCGTGTAAGTTGACAACATTTGTTCTGCCCATGGAAAATACAAGAAGGTGTATTCGGTTGGGGCTGCCTGGTAAAACAGTTTGCAGTCGCCAGCACCCTGAGTACTATTCCTCAAGTTTGATTCCTAGCTAGGTAAACCCGGACTTCGGAGGCTAGATGGGAGCAAACGTGTTAAGCTTGTGGAGAAAGCCTTTGAACAATTGCAATATGCTTGTACTAGTGGCGGGAATTAGGCAGGAACTCTCCCACTCAAGGTTTTTACCTTACGATAAGCTTTCCTTTTGGGCTGAACCAGGCGACGTGTCTGTATCACATCCTGGGAAGCAGGGCCTGAGGGGAATCTGCCACCTGACTGGCCTCCATTATAGGCAGCTGACAAAAAGGTCCCAAGCTTATGGAACCCGCTTACAACGAAATGTTTCTCTTCCGAAGAGGAGACTTTGCTACCCCGCGTCAGCAGCTCCACTCCCTCAGAGTGCTCTTCCTGTTTAGACTAGGGAAAACCACCACGGTTTCCAGGTTTTGAACGGCTCTTTTCCCTGTTGGTTTCAACCGTGAAAGAGCTTGAAGGGCTGATCTCAAGCAATCGGCCTGCACATCGTGAGTCCTTGGGGTAGGGCAGTCCTGAGTCAATGTGTCTCCTAAAGAACGAACGCAAAGGTTCCTGCCACAGGAAAGCACAGCGAGGCCTGGTGCTTTCTCTAGGAAATTCAAGTGGGCTTGAGAGGTGAGGCCTAGACTACCTTGTGGCAAAGCTTGGGGCTACGGCTCTCGTTCTCCCTCTCTCTGGCCCATACCCTGTGCTCAGCCGTGTGTGAATGCTGATTGGGAGAGTCTGCCTCTCTGCCGGGCTCGGAAGGCTTCTTCCCGTTAGGGCAATTCCATTTGTGTCTTACTTCATGGAGGAGGAATGAGGGCGCCCAGAGATTTTCTGACATGAAATAACTAATGACAGAGCATCTGGAGGAGCTGGTTTCTCGGTGGAAGGAGCCAAAATGCCAGCATTCCTAAGGTTTCTTTGAGAGCTGCCAGACACTCTGCCGTCATAGGCCCAAGAATTGGCCATTGTGACGGCATGGCAACGCTTGGAATCCTAGGACACTGTGGAAGGGCGACTACCAAACTGGATGGAAGAATCTTCCAAGCCCGGTGTTCTTTCATGCACCAAAGAGAACGCAAGTGTCTGAGGCTGGTAGCATTGCTTCTGGAGAGCACTGGCATCCTCGTGGGCCTGTCGGCTACTTTCCTATTTCCGACCCTCTCAGGAAACTCTTCCAAAATGCCGTTGGAAGCCGCTTAGAGAGAACAGCTGCGAAGGGGATGCACAGAACATTAACCTAGATACCAGCCCAGGGTCCCAAGCATCCACTTTTATCTGGAGGGTACGTACCCCACGCAGGGATTCAAGCAGTGTGTTTTCCTAGTACAACTTACACAGGAAACAGGGAGGAGACGTTGGGTTTCTCTGCTTGTGCTCACTCTACGTGGCCTGGAGAAGTTATGACGCAGCAGATGTCAACCCCCTTTCTCCACACATGTGCACCCCAAAGTAGCGCTGGGCAGTGGGTGTTCTCAGGCCAAGAGCAGTCCTTGTTCTCGGCTGCACCTGCTCTGCCGTTCAAAGGTTCTTTATCTCTGCTCTTTTGGAAGCCTTTCAGATCTGACCCTATCCCTGGGCTGCCAAAGCATAGAGGCATAGAGGCCTTTCACCCTGAAGGCATGGGCTTGATTCCCATGGAGAATGTGTATGTCGCCCCTCCCGGGCTGGAGGCGTGTAAGTTGACACCGTTTGTTCTGCCCTTGGACAATACAAGTAGGTGTACTCGGTTTGGGCTGCCTGGTGAAAGAGTTTGCAGTCGCCAGCCCTCTGAGTACTATTCCTCATGTTTGATTCCTAGCTAGGTAAACCCGGACTTCGGAGGCTAGATGGGAGCAAACGTGTTAAGCTTGTGGGGAAAGCCTTTGACCAATGGCAATATGCTTGTGCTTGCGGCGGGGATTTAGCAGGAACTCTCCCACTCAGGGTTTTTACCTTACGATAAGCTGTGCCTTTGGGCTGAAGCAGCGGGCGTGTCTGTATCACAGCCTGGGAAGCAGGGCCTGAGGGGAGGCTGCCACCTGACTGGCCTCCAGTATAGGCAGCTGAAAAATGGTCCCAAGCTTATGGAACCCGCTTACACCGAAATGTTTCTCTTCCGAAGAGGAGATTTTGCTACCATGCGTCAGCAGCTCGTCTCCCTCAGAGTGCTCTTCCTGTGTAGACTAGGGAAAAGCACCACGGTTTCCAGGATTTGAACGGCTCTTTTCCCAGTTGGTTTCATCCGTGAAAGAGCTAGAAGGGCTGATCTCAACCAATTGGCCCGCACACCGTGAGTCCTTGGGGTAGGGCAGTCCTGAGACAATGTGTCTCCAAAAAACGAAAGCAAAGTTTCCTGCCCCAGGAAAGCACAGCGACGCCTGGTGCTTTCTCTAGGAAATTCAAGTGGACTTGAAAGGTGAGGCCTAGACTCTATTGAGGAAAAGCTCGTGCTTACGGCTATCTTTCTCCCTCTCTCTGTCCGTAGCCTGGGCTCAGCCGTGTGGGAATGCTGAGTGGCAGAGTCTGCCTCTCTGCCAGGCTCAGAAGGCTTCTTCCCTTTAGGGCAATTCCGTTGGTGTCTTACTTCGTGGAGGAGGAATGAGGGCGCCCAGAGATTTTCTGACATGAAATAACTAAGGACAGAGCATCTGGAGGAGCTGGAAGGAGCCAAAAAGCCCGCATTCCTAAGGTGTCTGTGAGAGCTGCCAGACACTCTGCCGTCATAGGCCTAAGAATCTTTGTGACGGCATGGCAACACTTGGAATCCTAGGACACTGTGGAAGGGCGACTCGCAAACTGGGTGGAAGAAGCTTCCAAGCCCAGTGTTCTTTCACGTACCAAAGAGAACGCAAGTGTCTGAGGCTGGTAGCATTGTTGCTGGAGAGCACTGCATCCTCGTGGGCCTGTCGGCTACTTTCCTGTTTCCGACCCTCTCAGGAAACTCTTCCAAAACGCCGTTGGGATCCGCTTAGAGAGAGAAGCTGCGCAGTGGATGCTCGGAATATTAACCTATTTACTAGCCCCGGGTCCCAAGCATCGATCCTTCTCTGGAGGGTACCTACCCCACCAAGGGATTCAAGCAGGGAGTTTGCCTTGTACAACTTACACAGGAAACTGGGATGAGGTGTAGGGCCACTCTGCTTGTGCTCACACTACGTGCCCCAGAGAAGTTATGACGTAGCAGATATCAACCCCCTTTCTCGACCCATGTGGACCCCAAAGAAGCGCTGGGCAGTGGGTGTTCTCAGGCCAAGAGCAGTCCTTGTTCTGGCCTGCACCTGCTCTGTGGTTCAAAGGTTCTTTGACTCTGCTCCTTTGGAAGCCTTTCAGAGCTGACCCTATCCCTTGGCTGCTGAAGCAAAGAGGCATAGAGGCCTTTCACCCTGAAGGCATGGGCTTGTTTCCCATGGAAAGAGTGTATGTCGCCCCTCCCCGGCTGGAAGCGTGTAAGTTGACAACATTTGTTCTGCCCATGGAAAATACAAGAAGGTGTATTCGGTTGGGGCTGCCTGGTAAAACAGTTTGCAGTCGCCAGCACCCTGAGTACTATTCCTCAAGTTTGATTCCTAGCTAGGTAAACCCGGACTTCGGAGGCTAGATGGGAGCAAACGTGTTAAGCTTGTGGAGAAAGCCTTTGAACAATTGCAATATGCTTGTACTAGTGGCGGGAATTAGGCAGGAACTCTCCCACTCAAGGTTTTTACCTTACGATAAGCTTTCCTTTTGGGCTGAACCAGGCGACGTGTCTGTATCACATCCTGGGAAGCAGGGCCTGAGGGGAATCTGCCACCTGACTGGCCTCCATTATAGGCAGCTGACAAAAAGGTCCCAAGCTTATGGAACCCGCTTACAACGAAATGTTTCTCTTCCGAAGAGGAGACTTTGCTACCCCGCGTCAGCAGCTCCACTCCCTCAGAGTGCTCTTCCTGTTTAGACTAGGGAAAACCACCACGGTTTCCAGGTTTTGAACGGCTCTTTTCCCTGTTGGTTTCAACCGTGAAAGAGCTTGAAGGGCTGATCTCAAGCAATCGGCCTGCACATCGTGAGTCCTTGGGGTAGGGCAGTCCTGAGTCAATGTGTCTCCTAAAGAACGAACGCAAAGGTTCCTGCCACAGGAAAGCACAGCGAGGCCTGGTGCTTTCTCTAGGAAATTCAAGTGGGCTTGAGAGGTGAGGCCTAGACTACCTTGTGGCAAAGCTTGGGGCTACGGCTCTCGTTCTCCCTCTCTCTGGCCCATACCCTGTGCTCAGCCGTGTGTGAATGCTGATTGGGAGAGTCTGCCTCTCTGCCGGGCTCGGAAGGCTTCTTCCCGTTAGGGCAATTCCATTTGTGTCTTACTTCATGGAGGAGGAATGAGGGCGCCCAGAGATTTTCTGACATGAAATAACTAATGACAGAGCATCTGGAGGAGCTGGTTTCTCGGTGGAAGGAGCCAAAATGCCAGCATTCCTAAGGTTTCTTTGAGAGCTGCCAGACACTCTGCCGTCATAGGCCCAAGAATTGGCCATTGTGACGGCATGGCAACGCTTGGAATCCTAGGACACTGTGGAAGGGCGACTACCAAACTGGATGGAAGAATCTTCCAAGCCCGGTGTTCTTTCATGCACCAAAGAGAACGCAAGTGTCTGAGGCTGGTAGCATTGCTTCTGGAGAGCACTGGCATCCTCGTGGGCCTGTCGGCTACTTTCCTATTTCCGACCCTCTCAGGAAACTCTTCCAAAATGCCGTTGGAAGCCGCTTAGAGAGAACAGCTGCGAAGGGGATGCACAGAACATTAACCTAGATACCAGCCCAGGGTCCCAAGCATCCACTTTTATCTGGAGGGTACGTACCCCACGCAGGGATTCAAGCAGTGTGTTTTCCTAGTACAACTTACACAGGAAACAGGGAGGAGACGTTGGGTTTCTCTGCTTGTGCTCACTCTACGTGGCCTGGAGAAGTTATGACGCAGCAGATGTCAACCCCCTTTCTCCACACATGTGCACCCCAAAGTAGCGCTGGGCAGTGGGTGTTCTCAGGCCAAGAGCAGTCCTTGTTCTCGGCTGCACCTGCTCTGCCGTTCAAAGGTTCTTTATCTCTGCTCTTTTGGAAGCCTTTCAGATCTGACCCTATCCCTGGGCTGCCAAAGCATAGAGGCATAGAGGCCTTTCACCCTGAAGGCATGGGCTTGATTCCCATGGAGAATGTGTATGTCGCCCCTCCCGGGCTGGAGGCGTGTAAGTTGACACCGTTTGTTCTGCCCTTGGACAATACAAGTAGGTGTACTCGGTTTGGGCTGCCTGGTGAAAGAGTTTGCAGTCGCCAGCCCTCTGAGTACTATTCCTCATGTTTGATTCCTAGCTAGGTAAACCCGGACTTCGGAGGCTAGATGGGAGCAAACGTGTTAAGCTTGTGGGGAAAGCCTTTGACCAATGGCAATATGCTTGTGCTTGCGGCGGGGATTTAGCAGGAACTCTCCCACTCAGGGTTTTTACCTTACGATAAGCTGTGCCTTTGGGCTGAAGCAGCGGGCGTGTCTGTATCACAGCCTGGGAAGCAGGGCCTGAGGGGAGGCTGCCACCTGACTGGCCTCCAGTATAGGCAGCTGAAAAATGGTCCCAAGCTTATGGAACCCGCTTACACCGAAATGTTTCTCTTCCGAAGAGGAGATTTTGCTACCATGCGTCAGCAGCTCGTCTCCCTCAGAGTGCTCTTCCTGTGTAGACTAGGGAAAAGCACCACGGTTTCCAGGATTTGAACGGCTCTTTTCCCAGTTGGTTTCATCCGTGAAAGAGCTAGAAGGGCTGATCTCAACCAATTGGCCCGCACACCGTGAGTCCTTGGGGTAGGGCAGTCCTGAGACAATGTGTCTCCAAAAAACGAAAGCAAAGTTTCCTGCCCCAGGAAAGCACAGCGACGCCTGGTGCTTTCTCTAGGAAATTCAAGTGGACTTGAAAGGTGAGGCCTAGACTCTATTGAGGAAAAGCTCGTGCTTACGGCTATCTTTCTCCCTCTCTCTGTCCGTAGCCTGGGCTCAGCCGTGTGGGAATGCTGAGTGGCAGAGTCTGCCTCTCTGCCAGGCTCAGAAGGCTTCTTCCCTTTAGGGCAATTCCGTTGGTGTCTTACTTCGTGGAGGAGGAATGAGGGCGCCCAGAGATTTTCTGACATGAAATAACTAAGGACAGAGCATCTGGAGGAGCTGGAAGGAGCCAAAAAGCCCGCATTCCTAAGGTGTCTGTGAGAGCTGCCAGACACTCTGCCGTCATAGGCCTAAGAATCTTTGTGACGGCATGGCAACACTTGGAATCCTAGGACACTGTGGAAGGGCGACTCGCAAACTGGGTGGAAGAAGCTTCCAAGCCCAGTGTTCTTTCACGTACCAAAGAGAACGCAAGTGTCTGAGGCTGGTAGCATTGTTGCTGGAGAGCACTGCATCCTCGTGGGCCTGTCGGCTACTTTCCTGTTTCCGACCCTCTCAGGAAACTCTTCCAAAACGCCGTTGGGATCCGCTTAGAGAGAGAAGCTGCGCAGTGGATGCTCGGAATATTAACCTATTTACTAGCCCCGGGTCCCAAGCATCGATCCTTCTCTGGAGGGTACCTACCCCACCAAGGGATTCAAGCAGGGAGTTTGCCTTGTACAACTTACACAGGAAACTGGGATGAGGTGTAGGGCCACTCTGCTTGTGCTCACACTACGTGCCCCAGAGAAGTTATGACGTAGCAGATATCAACCCCCTTTCTCGACCCATGTGGACCCCAAAGAAGCGCTGGGCAGTGGGTGTTCTCAGGCCAAGAGCAGTCCTTGTTCTGGCCTGCACCTGCTCTGTGGTTCAAAGGTTCTTTGACTCTGCTCCTTTGGAAGCCTTTCAGAGCTGACCCTATCCCTTGGCTGCTGAAGCAAAGAGGCATAGAGGCCTTTCACCCTGAAGGCATGGGCTTGTTTCCCATGGAAAGAGTGTATGTCGCCCCTCCCCGGCTGGAAGCGTGTAAGTTGACAACATTTGTTCTGCCCATGGAAAATACAAGAAGGTGTATTCGGTTGGGGCTGCCTGGTAAAACAGTTTGCAGTCGCCAGCACCCTGAGTACTATTCCTCAAGTTTGATTCCTAGCTAGGTAAACCCGGACTTCGGAGGCTAGATGGGAGCAAACGTGTTAAGCTTGTGGAGAAAGCCTTTGAACAATTGCAATATGCTTGTACTAGTGGCGGGAATTAGGCAGGAACTCTCCCACTCAAGGTTTTTACCTTACGATAAGCTTTCCTTTTGGGCTGAACCAGGCGACGTGTCTGTATCACATCCTGGGAAGCAGGGCCTGAGGGGAATCTGCCACCTGACTGGCCTCCATTATAGGCAGCTGACAAAAAGGTCCCAAGCTTATGGAACCCGCTTACAACGAAATGTTTCTCTTCCGAAGAGGAGACTTTGCTACCCCGCGTCAGCAGCTCCACTCCCTCAGAGTGCTCTTCCTGTTTAGACTAGGGAAAACCACCACGGTTTCCAGGTTTTGAACGGCTCTTTTCCCTGTTGGTTTCAACCGTGAAAGAGCTTGAAGGGCTGATCTCAAGCAATCGGCCTGCACATCGTGAGTCCTTGGGGTAGGGCAGTCCTGAGTCAATGTGTCTCCTAAAGAACGAACGCAAAGGTTCCTGCCACAGGAAAGCACAGCGAGGCCTGGTGCTTTCTCTAGGAAATTCAAGTGGGCTTGAGAGGTGAGGCCTAGACTACCTTGTGGCAAAGCTTGGGGCTACGGCTCTCGTTCTCCCTCTCTCTGGCCCATACCCTGTGCTCAGCCGTGTGTGAATGCTGATTGGGAGAGTCTGCCTCTCTGCCGGGCTCGGAAGGCTTCTTCCCGTTAGGGCAATTCCATTTGTGTCTTACTTCATGGAGGAGGAATGAGGGCGCCCAGAGATTTTCTGACATGAAATAACTAATGACAGAGCATCTGGAGGAGCTGGTTTCTCGGTGGAAGGAGCCAAAATGCCAGCATTCCTAAGGTTTCTTTGAGAGCTGCCAGACACTCTGCCGTCATAGGCCCAAGAATTGGCCATTGTGACGGCATGGCAACGCTTGGAATCCTAGGACACTGTGGAAGGGCGACTACCAAACTGGATGGAAGAATCTTCCAAGCCCGGTGTTCTTTCATGCACCAAAGAGAACGCAAGTGTCTGAGGCTGGTAGCATTGCTTCTGGAGAGCACTGGCATCCTCGTGGGCCTGTCGGCTACTTTCCTATTTCCGACCCTCTCAGGAAACTCTTCCAAAATGCCGTTGGAAGCCGCTTAGAGAGAACAGCTGCGAAGGGGATGCACAGAACATTAACCTAGATACCAGCCCAGGGTCCCAAGCATCCACTTTTATCTGGAGGGTACGTACCCCACGCAGGGATTCAAGCAGTGTGTTTTCCTAGTACAACTTACACAGGAAACAGGGAGGAGACGTTGGGTTTCTCTGCTTGTGCTCACTCTACGTGGCCTGGAGAAGTTATGACGCAGCAGATGTCAACCCCCTTTCTCCACACATGTGCACCCCAAAGTAGCGCTGGGCAGTGGGTGTTCTCAGGCCAAGAGCAGTCCTTGTTCTCGGCTGCACCTGCTCTGCCGTTCAAAGGTTCTTTATCTCTGCTCTTTTGGAAGCCTTTCAGATCTGACCCTATCCCTGGGCTGCCAAAGCATAGAGGCATAGAGGCCTTTCACCCTGAAGGCATGGGCTTGATTCCCATGGAGAATGTGTATGTCGCCCCTCCCGGGCTGGAGGCGTGTAAGTTGACACCGTTTGTTCTGCCCTTGGACAATACAAGTAGGTGTACTCGGTTTGGGCTGCCTGGTGAAAGAGTTTGCAGTCGCCAGCCCTCTGAGTACTATTCCTCATGTTTGATTCCTAGCTAGGTAAACCCGGACTTCGGAGGCTAGATGGGAGCAAACGTGTTAAGCTTGTGGGGAAAGCCTTTGACCAATGGCAATATGCTTGTGCTTGCGGCGGGGATTTAGCAGGAACTCTCCCACTCAGGGTTTTTACCTTACGATAAGCTGTGCCTTTGGGCTGAAGCAGCGGGCGTGTCTGTATCACAGCCTGGGAAGCAGGGCCTGAGGGGAGGCTGCCACCTGACTGGCCTCCAGTATAGGCAGCTGAAAAATGGTCCCAAGCTTATGGAACCCGCTTACACCGAAATGTTTCTCTTCCGAAGAGGAGATTTTGCTACCATGCGTCAGCAGCTCGTCTCCCTCAGAGTGCTCTTCCTGTGTAGACTAGGGAAAAGCACCACGGTTTCCAGGATTTGAACGGCTCTTTTCCCAGTTGGTTTCATCCGTGAAAGAGCTAGAAGGGCTGATCTCAACCAATTGGCCCGCACACCGTGAGTCCTTGGGGTAGGGCAGTCCTGAGACAATGTGTCTCCAAAAAACGAAAGCAAAGTTTCCTGCCCCAGGAAAGCACAGCGACGCCTGGTGCTTTCTCTAGGAAATTCAAGTGGACTTGAAAGGTGAGGCCTAGACTCTATTGAGGAAAAGCTCGTGCTTACGGCTATCTTTCTCCCTCTCTCTGTCCGTAGCCTGGGCTCAGCCGTGTGGGAATGCTGAGTGGCAGAGTCTGCCTCTCTGCCAGGCTCAGAAGGCTTCTTCCCTTTAGGGCAATTCCGTTGGTGTCTTACTTCGTGGAGGAGGAATGAGGGCGCCCAGAGATTTTCTGACATGAAATAACTAAGGACAGAGCATCTGGAGGAGCTGGAAGGAGCCAAAAAGCCCGCATTCCTAAGGTGTCTGTGAGAGCTGCCAGACACTCTGCCGTCATAGGCCTAAGAATCTTTGTGACGGCATGGCAACACTTGGAATCCTAGGACACTGTGGAAGGGCGACTCGCAAACTGGGTGGAAGAAGCTTCCAAGCCCAGTGTTCTTTCACGTACCAAAGAGAACGCAAGTGTCTGAGGCTGGTAGCATTGTTGCTGGAGAGCACTGCATCCTCGTGGGCCTGTCGGCTACTTTCCTGTTTCCGACCCTCTCAGGAAACTCTTCCAAAACGCCGTTGGGATCCGCTTAGAGAGAGAAGCTGCGCAGTGGATGCTCGGAATATTAACCTATTTACTAGCCCCGGGTCCCAAGCATCGATCCTTCTCTGGAGGGTACCTACCCCACCAAGGGATTCAAGCAGGGAGTTTGCCTTGTACAACTTACACAGGAAACTGGGATGAGGTGTAGGGCCACTCTGCTTGTGCTCACACTACGTGCCCCAGAGAAGTTATGACGTAGCAGATATCAACCCCCTTTCTCGACCCATGTGGACCCCAAAGAAGCGCTGGGCAGTGGGTGTTCTCAGGCCAAGAGCAGTCCTTGTTCTGGCCTGCACCTGCTCTGTGGTTCAAAGGTTCTTTGACTCTGCTCCTTTGGAAGCCTTTCAGAGCTGACCCTATCCCTTGGCTGCTGAAGCAAAGAGGCATAGAGGCCTTTCACCCTGAAGGCATGGGCTTGTTTCCCATGGAAAGAGTGTATGTCGCCCCTCCCCGGCTGGAAGCGTGTAAGTTGACAACATTTGTTCTGCCCATGGAAAATACAAGAAGGTGTATTCGGTTGGGGCTGCCTGGTAAAACAGTTTGCAGTCGCCAGCACCCTGAGTACTATTCCTCAAGTTTGATTCCTAGCTAGGTAAACCCGGACTTCGGAGGCTAGATGGGAGCAAACGTGTTAAGCTTGTGGAGAAAGCCTTTGAACAATTGCAATATGCTTGTACTAGTGGCGGGAATTAGGCAGGAACTCTCCCACTCAAGGTTTTTACCTTACGATAAGCTTTCCTTTTGGGCTGAACCAGGCGACGTGTCTGTATCACATCCTGGGAAGCAGGGCCTGAGGGGAATCTGCCACCTGACTGGCCTCCATTATAGGCAGCTGACAAAAAGGTCCCAAGCTTATGGAACCCGCTTACAACGAAATGTTTCTCTTCCGAAGAGGAGACTTTGCTACCCCGCGTCAGCAGCTCCACTCCCTCAGAGTGCTCTTCCTGTTTAGACTAGGGAAAACCACCACGGTTTCCAGGTTTTGAACGGCTCTTTTCCCTGTTGGTTTCAACCGTGAAAGAGCTTGAAGGGCTGATCTCAAGCAATCGGCCTGCACATCGTGAGTCCTTGGGGTAGGGCAGTCCTGAGTCAATGTGTCTCCTAAAGAACGAACGCAAAGGTTCCTGCCACAGGAAAGCACAGCGAGGCCTGGTGCTTTCTCTAGGAAATTCAAGTGGGCTTGAGAGGTGAGGCCTAGACTACCTTGTGGCAAAGCTTGGGGCTACGGCTCTCGTTCTCCCTCTCTCTGGCCCATACCCTGTGCTCAGCCGTGTGTGAATGCTGATTGGGAGAGTCTGCCTCTCTGCCGGGCTCGGAAGGCTTCTTCCCGTTAGGGCAATTCCATTTGTGTCTTACTTCATGGAGGAGGAATGAGGGCGCCCAGAGATTTTCTGACATGAAATAACTAATGACAGAGCATCTGGAGGAGCTGGTTTCTCGGTGGAAGGAGCCAAAATGCCAGCATTCCTAAGGTTTCTTTGAGAGCTGCCAGACACTCTGCCGTCATAGGCCCAAGAATTGGCCATTGTGACGGCATGGCAACGCTTGGAATCCTAGGACACTGTGGAAGGGCGACTACCAAACTGGATGGAAGAATCTTCCAAGCCCGGTGTTCTTTCATGCACCAAAGAGAACGCAAGTGTCTGAGGCTGGTAGCATTGCTTCTGGAGAGCACTGGCATCCTCGTGGGCCTGTCGGCTACTTTCCTATTTCCGACCCTCTCAGGAAACTCTTCCAAAATGCCGTTGGAAGCCGCTTAGAGAGAACAGCTGCGAAGGGGATGCACAGAACATTAACCTAGATACCAGCCCAGGGTCCCAAGCATCCACTTTTATCTGGAGGGTACGTACCCCACGCAGGGATTCAAGCAGTGTGTTTTCCTAGTACAACTTACACAGGAAACAGGGAGGAGACGTTGGGTTTCTCTGCTTGTGCTCACTCTACGTGGCCTGGAGAAGTTATGACGCAGCAGATGTCAACCCCCTTTCTCCACACATGTGCACCCCAAAGTAGCGCTGGGCAGTGGGTGTTCTCAGGCCAAGAGCAGTCCTTGTTCTCGGCTGCACCTGCTCTGCCGTTCAAAGGTTCTTTATCTCTGCTCTTTTGGAAGCCTTTCAGATCTGACCCTATCCCTGGGCTGCCAAAGCATAGAGGCATAGAGGCCTTTCACCCTGAAGGCATGGGCTTGATTCCCATGGAGAATGTGTATGTCGCCCCTCCCGGGCTGGAGGCGTGTAAGTTGACACCGTTTGTTCTGCCCTTGGAAAATACAAGTAGGTGTACTCGGTTTGGGCTGCCTGGTGAAAGAGTTTGCAGTCGCCAGCCCTCTGAGTACTATTCCTCATGTTTGATTCCTAGCTAGGTAAACCCGGACTTCGGAGGCTAGATGGGAGCAAACGTGTTAAGCTTGTGGGGAAAGCCTTTGACCAATGGCAATATGCTTGTGCTTGCGGCGGGGATTTAGCAGGAACTCTCCCACTCAGGGTTTTTACCTTACGATAAGCTGTGCCTTTGGGCTGAAGCAGCGGGCGTGTCTGTATCACAGCCTGGGAAGCAGGGCCTGAGGGGAGGCTGCCACCTGACTGGCTCCATTATTTAGGCAGCTGAAAAATGGTCCCAAGCTTATGGAACCCGCTTACACCGAAATGTTTCTCTTCCGAAGAGGAGATTTTGCTACCATGCGTCAGCAGCTCGTCTCCCTCAGAGTGCTCTTCCTGTGTAGACTAGGGAAAAGCACCACGGTTTCCAGGATTTGAACGGCTCTTTTCCCAGTTGGTTTCATCCGTGAAAGAGCTAGAAGGGCTGATCTCAACCAATTGGCCCGCACACCGTGAGTCCTTGGGGTAGGGCAGTCCTGAGACAATGTGTCTCCAAAAAACGAAAGCAAAGTTTCCTGCCCCAGGAAAGCACAGCGACGCCTGGTGCTTTCTCTAGGAAATTCAAGTGGACTTGAAAGGTGAGGCCTAGACTCTATTGAGGAAAAGCTCGTGCTTACGGCTATCTTTCTCCCTCTCTCTGTCCGTAGCCTGGGCTCAGCCGTGTGGGAATGCTGAGTGGCAGAGTCTGCCTCTCTGCCAGGCTCAGAAGGCTTCTTCCCTTTAGGGCAATTCCGTTGGTGTCTTACTTCGTGGAGGAGGAATGAGGGCGCCCAGAGATTTTCTGACATGAAATAACTAAGGACAGAGCATCTGGAGGAGCTGGAAGGAGCCAAAAAGCCCGCATTCCTAAGGTCTCTTTCAGAGCTGCCAGACACTCTGCCGTCATAGGCCTAAGAATTGGAAACTGTGAGGGCAGGGTAACACTTGGAATCCTAGGATGCAGTAAAAGTGCGACTCTCAAACTGGATGGAAGAAGCTTCCAAGCATAGTGTTCTTTTTTTTTTTTTTTTCAAACATCTTTATTGAAGTATAATTGCCTTACAATAGTGTGTTAGCATCTGCTTTATAACAAAGTGAATCTGTTATACATATACAATATGTTCCCATTTCTCTTCCCTCCTGCATCTCCCTCCCTCCCACCCTCCCCATCCCACCCCTCTAGGTGGTCACAAAGCACCGAGCTGATCTCCCTGTGCTATGCGGCTGCTTCCCACTAGTTATCTATTTTACATTCGGTAGTGTATATATGTCCATGCCACTCTCTCACCCTGTCACATCTCACCCCTCCACCTCCCCATATCCTCAAGTCCATTCTCTAGTAGGTCTGTGTCTTTATTCCCGTCTTGCCACTAGGTTCTTCATGGCCTTTTTTTTTTTTCCCTTAGATTCCATGTATATGTGTTAGCATACGGTATTTGTTTTTCTTTCTGACTTACTTCACTCTGTATGACAGTCTCTAGGTCCATCCACCTCACTGCAAATACCTCCATTTCATTTCTTTTTATGGCTGAGTAATATTCCATTGTATATATGTGCCACAGCTTCTTCATCCATTCATCCGATGAT
This sequence comes from Balaenoptera acutorostrata, assembly GCF_949987535.1. Lineage (NCBI taxonomy): Eukaryota > Metazoa > Chordata > Mammalia > Artiodactyla > Balaenopteridae > Balaenoptera > Balaenoptera acutorostrata. The sequence goes on along the minus strand of NC_080076.1, from coordinate 32,317,515 downwards.
GGACACTTTGGTTGCTTCCATGTCCTGGCTATTGTAAATAGAGCTGCAATGAACATTGTGGTACATGACTCTTTTTGACCTATGGTTTTCTCAGGGTATATGCCCAGTAGTGGGATTGCTGGGTCGTATGGTAGTTCTATTTGTAGTTTTTTAAGGAACCTCCATACTGTTCTCCATAGTGGCTGTATCAATTTACATTCCCACCAACAGTGCAAGAGTGTTCCCTTTCCTCCACACCCTCTCCAGCATTTATTGTTTCTAGATTTTTTGATGATGGCCATTCTGACCGGTGTGAGATGATATCTCATTGTAGTTTTGATTTTCATTTCTCTAATGATTAATGATGTTGAGCATTCTTTCATGTGTCTGTAGGCCATCTGTATATCTTCTTTGGAGAAATGTCTATTTAGATCTTCTGCCCATTTTTGGATTGGGTTGTTCGTTTTTTTGTTATTGAGCTGCATGAGCTGCTTGTAAATCTTGGAGATTAATCCTTTGTCAGTTGCTTCATTTGCAAATATTTTCTCCCATTCTGAGGGTTGTCTTTTGGTCTTGTTTATGGTTTCCTTTGCTGTGCAAAAGCTTTTAAGTTTCATTAGGTCCCATTTGTTTATTTGTGTTCTTATTTCCATTTCTCTGGGAGCTGGGTCAAAAAGAATCTTGCTGTGATGTATGTCATAGAGTGTTCTGCCTATGTTTTCCTCTAAGAGTTTGATAGTGTCTGCCCTTACACTTAGGTCTTTAATCCATTTTGAGTTTATTTTTGTGCATGGTGTCAGGGAGTGTTCTAATTTCATACTTTTACCTGTTCCTGTCCAATTTTCCCAGCACCACTTATTGAAGAGGCTGTCTTTTCTCCACTGTATATGCTTGCCTCCTTTATCAAAGATAAGTTGACCATATGTGTGTGGGTTTATCTCTGGGCTTTCTATCCTGTTCCATTGATCTATATTTCTGTTTTTGTGCCAATACCAAACTGTCTTGATTACTGAAGCTTTGTAATATAGTCTGAAGTCAGGGAGCCTGATTCCCCCAGCTCCATTTTTCGTTCTCAAGATTGCTTTGGCTATTCGGGGTCTTTTGTGTTTCCATACAAATTGTGAAATTTTTTGTTCTAGTTCTGTGAAAAATGCCAGTGGTATTTTGATAGGGATTGCATTGAATCTGTAGATTGCTTTGGGTAGTAGAGACATTTTCACAATGTTGATTCTTCCAATCCAGGAACATGGTATATCTCTCCATCTATTTGTATCATCTTTAATTTCTTTCATCAGTGTCTTATAGTTTTCTGCATACAGGTCTTTTGTCTCCTTAGGTAGGTTTATTCCTAGATATTTTATTCTTTTTGTTGCAATGGTAAATGGGAGTGTTTTCTTAATTTCACTTTCAGATTTTTCGTCATTAGTGTATAGAAATGCAAGAGATTTCTGTGCATTAATTTTGTATCCTGCTACTTTACCAAATTCATTGATTAGCTCTAGGAGTTTTCTGGTAGCATCTTTAGGATTCTCTATGTATAGTATCATGTCATCTGCAAATAGTGACAGCTTTACTTCTTCTTTTCCGATTTGGATTCCTTTTATTTCTTTGTCTTCTCTGATTGCTGTGGCTAGGACTTCCAGAACTATGTTGAATAATAGTGGTGAGAGTGGGCAACCTTGTCTTGTTCCTGATCTTAGTGGAAATGGTTTCAGTTTTTCACCATTGAGGACAATGTTGGCTGTGGGTTTGTCATATATGGCCTTTATTATGTTGAGGAAAGTTCCCTCTATGCCTACTTTCTGCAGGGCTTTTATCATAAATGGGTGTTGAATTTTGTCAAAAGCTTTCTCTGCATCTATTGAGATGATCATATGGTTTTTCTCCTTCAATTTGTTAATATGGTGTATCCCATTGATTGATTTGCGTATATTGAAGAATCCTTGCATTCCTGGGATAAACCCCACTTGATCATGGTGTATGATCCTTTTAATGTGCTGTTGGATTCTGTTTGCTAGTATTTTGTTGAGGATTTTTGCATCTATGTTCATCAGTGATATTGGCCTGTAGTTTTCTTTCTTTGTGACATCTTTGCCTGGTTTTGGTATCAGGGTGATGGTGGCCTCGTAGAATGAGTTGGGGAGTGTTCCTCCCTCTGCAATATTTTGGAAGAGTTTGAGAAGGATAGGTGTTAGCTCTTCTCTAAATGTTTGATAGAATTCGCCTGTGAAGCCATCTGGTCCTGGGCTTTTGTTTGTTGGAAGGTTTTTAATCACAGTTTCAATTTCAGTGCTTGTGATTGGTCTGTTCATATTTTCTATTTCTTCCTGGTTCAGTCTCGGCAGTTTGTGCATTTCTAAGAATCTGTCCATTTCTTCCAGGTTGTCCATTTTATTGGCATAGAGTTGCTTGTAGTAATCTCTCATGATCTTTTGTATTTCTGCAGTGTCAGTGGTTACTTCTCCTTTTTCATTTCTAATTCTATTGATCTGAGTCTTCTCCCTTTTTCTCTTGATGAGTCTGGCTAATGGTTTATCAATTTTGTTTATCTTCTCAAAGAACCAGCTTTTAGTTTCATTGATTTTTGCTATTGTTTCCTTCATTTCTTTTTCATTTATTTCTGACCTGATCTTTATAATTTCTTTCCTTCTGCTGGCTTTGGGGTTTTTTTGTTCTTCTTTCTCTAATTGCTTTAGGTGCAAGGTTAGGTTGTTTATTCGAGATGTTGCCTGTTTCTTGAGGTAGGCTTGTATTGCTATAAACTTCCCTCTTAGCACTGCTTTTGCTGTGTCCCATAGGTTTTGGGTCGTCGTGTCTCCATTGTCATTTGTTTCTAGGTATTTTTTGATTTCCCCTTTGATTTCTTCAGTAATCACTTCGTTATTAAGTAATGTATTGTGTAGCCTCCATGTGTTTGTATTTTTTACAGATCTTTTCCTGTAATTGATATCTAGTTTCATAGCGTTGTGGTCGGAAAAGATACTTGATACGATTTCAATTTTCTTAAATTTACCAAGGCTTGATTTGTGACCCAAGATATGATCTATCCTGGAGAATGTTCCATGAGCACTTGAGAAAAATGTGTATTCTGTTGTTTTTGGGTGGAATGTCCTATAAATATCAATTAAGTCCATATTGTTTAATGTATCATTTAAAGCTTGTGTTTCCTTATTTATTTTCATTTTGGATGATCTGTCCATTGGTGAAAGTGGGGTGTTAAAGTCCCCTACTATGATTGTGTTGCTGTCAATTTCCCCTTTCATGGCTGTTAGTATTTGCCTTATGTATTGAGGTGCTCCTATGTTGGGTGCATAAATATTTACAATTGTTATACCTTCCTCTTGGATCGATCCCTTGATCATTATATAGTGTCCTTCTTTGTCTCTTGTAATAGTCTTTATTTTAAAGTCTATTTTGTCTGATATGAGAATTGCTACTCCAGCTTTCTTTTGATTTCCATTTGCATGGAATATCTTTTTCCATCCCCTCACTTTCAGTCTGTATGTGTCCCTAGGTCTGAAGTGGGTCTCTTGTAGACAGCATATGTATGGGTCTTGTTTTTGTATCCATTCAGCCAGCCTGTGTCTTTTGGTGGGAGCATTTAATCCATTTACATTCAAGGTAATTATCGATATGTATGTTCCTATTCCCATTTTCTTAAATGTATTGGGTTTGTTATTGTAGGTGTTTTTCTTCTCTTGTGTTTCTTGCCTAGAGAATTTCCTTTAGCATTTGTTGTAAAGCTGGTTTGGTGGTGCTGAACTCTCTCAGCTTTTGCTTGTCTCTAAAGGTTTTAATTTCTCCATCGAATCTGAATGAGATCCTTGCTGGGTAGAGTAATCTTGGTTGTAGGTTTTTCTCCTTCATGACTTTAAGTATATCCTGCCACTCCCTTCTGGCTTGCAGAGTTTCTGCTGAGAGATCAGATGTTAACCTTATGGGGATTCCCTTGTGTGTTATTTGTTTTTTTTCCCTTGCTGCCTTTAATATGTTTTCCTTATATTTAATTTTTGACAGTTTGATTAATATGTGTCTTGGCGTGTTCCTCCTTGGGTTTATCCTGTATGGGACTCTCTGTGCTTCCAGGACTTGATTAACTATTTCCTTTCCCATATTAGGGAAGTTTTCAACTATAATCTCTTCAAATATTTTCTCAGTCCCTTTCTTTGTCTCTTCTTCTGGGACCCCTATAAATCGAATGTTGGCACGTTTAATGTTGTCCCAGAGGTCCCTGAGACTGTCCTCAGTTCTTTTCATTCTTTTTTCTTTATCCTGCTCTGTAGTAGTTATTTCCACCATTTTATCTTCCAGGTCACTTATCCTTTCTTCTGCCTCAGTTATTCTACTATTGATCCCATCTAGAGTATTTTTAATTTCATTTATTGTGTTTTTCATCATTGCTTGGTTCCTCTTTAGTTCTTCTACATCCTTGTTAAATGTTTCTTGCATTTTGTCTATTCTGTTTCCAAGATTCTGGATCATCCTTACTATCATTATTCTGAATTCTTTTTCAGGTAGACTACCTATTTCCTCTTCATTTGTTAAGTCCAGTGTGTTTTGAGCCTGCTCCTTCATCTGCTGTGTGTTTTTCTGTCGTCTCATTTTGCCTATCTTACTGTGTTTGGGGTCTCCTTTTCACAGGCTGCAGGTTCGTAGTTCCCGTTGTTTTTGGTATCTGTCCCCAGTGGCTAAGGTTGGTTCAGTGGGTTGTGTAGGCTTCCTGGTGGAGGGAACTAGTGCCTGAGTTCTGGTGGATGAGGCTAGATCTTGTCTTTCTGGTGGGCACGTCCACGTCTGGTGGTGTATTTTGGGGCGTCTGTGGGCTTATTTTGATTTTAGGCAGCCTCTCTGCTAATGGATGGGGCTGTGTTCCTGTCTTGATAGTTGTTTGGCATATGGTGTCCAGCACTGTAGCTTGCTGGTAGTTGGGTGAAGCTGGGTCTTGATGCTGAGATGGAGATCTCTGGGAGATTTTTGCCGTTTGGTATTACGTGGAGCTGGGAGGTCTCTTGTGGACCAGTGTTCTGAAGTTGGCTCTCCCACCTCAGAGGCACGGCCCTGATGCCTGGCTGGAGCACCAAGAGCCTTTCATCCACACGGAAAAAAAAAGGAAAAGGGGAAAAATTAATATCTCCTGCTCCCAGAGTCCGCCTCCTGAATTTGGGCTGATTCGTTGTCTATTCAGGTATTCAACAGATGCAGGTACATCAAGTTGTTTGTGGAGCTTTAATCCGCTGCTTCTGAGGCTGCTGGGAGAGATTTCCCCTTCTCTTCCCTGTTCGCACAGCTCCCGGGGTTCAGCTTTGGGTTTGGACCCGCCTCTGCGTGTAGGTCGCCTGAGGGCGTCTGTTCCCCGCCCAGACAGGACGGGGTTAAAGGAGCAGCTGCTTCGGGGGCTCTGGCTCACCCAGGCCGCGGGGAGGGAGCGGTACGGAGGAGGCGGGGCGAGCCTGCGGCGGCCGAGGCCGGCGTGACGTTGCACCAGCTCGAGGCGCGCAGTGCGTTCTCCCGGGGATGTTGTCCCCGGATCCCGGGACCCTGGCGGTGGCGGGCTGCACAGGCTACCGGGAGGGGCGGTGTGGAGAGTGACCTGTGCTCACACACAGGCTTTTTGGAGGCGGCAGCAGCAGCCCCAGCGTCTCACGCCCGTCTCTGGGGTCCGCGCTGATCGCCGTGGCTCGCGCCCTTCTCTGGAGCTCGTTTAGGCGGCGCTCTGAATCCCCTCTCCTTGCCCGCCGCGAAACAAAGAGGCAAGAAAAAGTCTCTTGCCTCTTCAGCAGCTGCAGACTTTTTTCCCGGACTCCCTCCCGGCTAGCTGTGGTGCGCCAACCCCTTCAGGCTGTGTTCACGCCGCCAGCCCCAGTCCTCTCCCTGCGATCCGACCGCAGCCCGAGCCTCAGCTCCCAGCCCCGCCCGCCCCGGCGGGGGAGCAGACAAGCCTCTCGGGCTGGTGAGTGCTGCTCGGCGCCGAGCCTCTGTGCGGGAACCTCTCCGCTTTGCCCTCCGCACCTCTGTGGCTGCGCTCTCCTCCATGGCTCTGAAGCTTCCCCCCCGGATTTTATTTTTGAAACCTGTGTCCACGGAACATGACTGAGGTTTAATTCTGGAACCCTGTGTCCTCGGAACACGACTGAGGTTTGATTCTGGAACCATGTGGCCTGGGAATATGACTGAGGTTTGATTCTGGAAACCATTGGCCTGGGAACATGACTGATGTTAGATCATGGAATCCTGTGACCTGCGAACATGACATCGGTGGATTCTGAAACCCTGTGGCCTGGGAACATGAGAACGGTTTGATTCTGGAACCCTGTGGCCTGGCAACATGACTGAGGCTTGATTCTGGAAGCCTGTGGCCTGGCAACATGACTGAGGCTTGATTCTGGAACCCTGTGGCCTGGCAACAGGACTGAGTTTTAATGGTGGAACCCTATGGCCTGGCAAGATGACTTAGGTTTGACTGTGGAACACTCTGGCCTGGGAACATGCCTGAGCCTTGGTTCTGGAACCCTGTGGACTGGGAACATGACTGAGGTTTATTCTAGAACCCTGTAGCCTGGGAACATAACTGAGGATTGATTCTGGAACCCTGTTGCCTCGGAATATGGCATCGGTGGATTCTGGAACCCTGTGGCCTGGGAACATGAGAACGGTTTGATTGTGGAACCCTGTGGCCTGGCAACATGACTGAGGTTTGATTCTGGAACCCTGTAGCCTGGCAACATGACTGAGGCTTGATTCTGGAACCCTGTGGCCTGGGAATTTGACTGGGGTTTGATCGCAGAAACCTGTGGACTGGCCACATGACTGAGGCTTGATGGTGGAACCCTGTGTCCTGGGAACATGACTGAGGTTTGATGGTGGAACACTGTGGCCTGGCAACAGGACTGAGGTTTGATTGTGGAACCCTCTGGCTTGGGAATATGACTGACGTTTAATTGTGGAAACCTGTGGCCTGGGAACATGACTGGGATTTTATTTTTGAAACCTGTGTCCAGGGAACATGACTGAGGCGTGATTCTGGAAAACTGTGGCCTGGGAACATGACATCTGTTTAGATTGTGGAATACTGTGCCCTGGGAACCTGACTGAGCCTTGGTTCTCGAACCCTGTGGACTGGGAACATGACTGAGGTTTATTCTAGAACCCTGTAGCCTGGGAACATGACTGAGGATTGATTCTGGTACCCTGTGGCCTGGGAACATGACTGAGGCGTGATTCTGGAAAACTGTGGCCTGGGAACATGACTGAGGCTTGGTTCTGGAACCCTGTGGACTGGGAACATGACTGAGGTTTATTCTAGAACCCTGTAGCCTGGGAACATAACTGAGGATTCATTCTGGAACCCTGTGACCTGGGAACATTACATCGGTGGATTCTGGAACCCTGTGGCCTGGGAATATGACTGAGGCTTGATTCTGGAAGCCTGTGGCGTGGCAACATGATTGAGCCTTGATTCTGGAACCCTGTGGCCTGGGAACATGACTGAGGTTTATACTAGAACCCTGTAGCCTGGGAACATAACTAAGGATTGATTCTGGAACCCTGTGACCTGGGAACATGACATCGGTGGATTCTGGAACCCTGTAGCCTGGGAACATGAGAACGGTTTGATTCTGGAACCCTGTGGCCTGGCAACATGACTGAGGCTTGATTCTGGAAGCTTGTGGCCTGGCAACATGACTGAGGCTTGATTCTGGTACCCTGTGGCCTGGGAATTTGACTGTGGTTTGATCGCAGAAACCTGTGGACTGGACACATGACTGAGGTTTGATGGTGGAACCCTGTGCACTGGGAGCATGACTGAGGTCTGATACTGGAACCCCGTGGCGTGGGAACATGCCATTGGTTTGATTCTGGAACCCTGTTTCCTGGGCACATGACTGAGGTTTGTTGGTTGAACCCTGTGGCATGGCAACATGATTGAGGTTTGATTGTGGAACCCTCAGGCTTGGGAACATGACTGAGGCGTGATGGTGGAACCCTGTGGCCTGGCAACAGGACTGAGGTTTAATGGTGGAACCCTATGTACTGGCAAGATGACTTAGGTTTGATTGTGGAATACTCTGGCCTGGGAACATGCCTGAGCCTTGGTTCTGGAACCCTGTGGACTGGGAATATGACTGAGGTTTATTTTAGAACCCTGTAGCCTGGAAACATAACTGAGGATGGATTCTGGAACCCTGTGGCCTGGGAACATGAGAACGGTTTGATTCTGGAACCCTCTCCTGGCAACATGACTGAGGTTTGATTCTGGAACCCTGTAGCCTGGCAACATGACTGAGGCTTGATTCTGGAACCCTGTGGCCTGGGAACTTGACAGGGATTTTATTTTTGGAACCTGTGTCCAGGGAACATGACTGAGGTTTTATTATGGAACCGTGTGTCCTGGGAACACGATTGAGGTTTGATTCTGGAACCAAGTGGCCTGGGAATATGACTGAGGTTTGATTCTGGAAACCTTTGGCCTGGGAACATGACTGATGTTAGATTGTGGAATCCTGTGGCCTGGGAACATGACATCGGTTTTTATTCTGTTACCCTCTTTCCTGTGAACATGAAATCGGTTTGATTCTGGAAATCTGTGGCCTGGAAATATGACTGAGGTGTGATGGTGGTACCCTATGGCCTGGCAACATGACTGAGGTTTGATTCTGGATCCCTGCTGCCTGGGAACATGACTGAGGCGTGATTCTGGAAAACTGTGGCCTGGGAACATGACTGAGGCTTGGTTCTGGAACCCTGTGGACTAGGAACATGACTGAGGTTTATTCTAGAACCCTGTAGCCTGGGAACATACCTGAGGATTGATTCTGGATCCCTGTGGCCTTGGAATATGACATCGCTGGATTCTGGAACCCTGTGGCCTGGGAACATGAGAACGGTTTGATTCTGGAACCCTGTGGCCTGGCAACCTGACTGTGGCTTGATTCTGGAAGCCTGTAGCCTGGCAACATGACTGAGGCTTGATTCTGGAACCCTGTGGCCTGGGAAGTTGACTGGGGTTTGATCGCAGAAACCTGTGGACTGGCCACATGACTGAGGTTTGATGGTGGAACCCTGTGCAATGGGAACATGACTGAGGTCTGATACTGGAACCCCGTGGCGAGGGAACATGCCATTGGTTTGATTCTGGAACCCTGTTTCCTGGGCACATGACTGAGGTTTGTTGGTTGAACCCTGTGGCATGGCAACATGATTGAGGTTTGATTGTGGAACCCTCAGGCTTGGAAACATGACTGAGGCTTGATGGTGGAACCCTGTGGCCTGGCAACAGGACTGAGGTTTCATTGTAGAACCCTCTGGCCTGGGAATATGACTGAGGTTTAATTGTGGAACCCTGTGGCCTGGGAACATGCCTGGGATTTTATTTTTGAAACCTGTGTCCACGGAACATGACTGAGGTTTTATTCTGGAAACCTGTGTCCTGGGAATACGACTGAGGTTTGATTCTGGAACCAAGTGGCCTGGGAATATGACTGAGGTTTGATTCTGGAAACCATTGGCCTCGGAACATGACTGATGTTAGATTGTGGAATCCTGTGGCCTGGGAACATAACATCGGTTTGGATTCTGGTACCCTGTTGCCTGGGAACATGAAATCGGTTTGATTCTGGAAATCTGTGGCCTGGGAATATAACTGAGGTGTGATGGTGGTACCCTATGGCCTGGCAACATGACTGAGGTTTGATTCTGGATCCCTGTGGCCTGGGAACATGACTGAGGCGTGATTCTGGAAAACTGTGGCCTGGCAACATGACATCTGTTTAAATTGTGGAATACTGTGCCCTGGGAACCTGACTGAGCCTTGGTTCTGGAACCCTGTGGACTGGGAACATGACTGAGGTGTATTCTAGAACCCTGTAGCCTGGGAACATAACTGAGGATTGATTCTGGAAACCTGAGACCTGGGAACATGACATCAGTGGATTCTGGAACCCTGTGGCCTGGGAACATGAGAACGGTTTGATTCTGGAACCCTGTGGCCTGGCAACATGACTGAGGCTTGATTCTGGAAGCCTGTGGCCTGGCAACATGACTGAGGCTTGATTCTGGAACACTGTGGCCTGGGAATTTGACTGGGGTTTGATCGCAGAAACCTGTGGACTGGCCACATGACTGAGGTTTGATGGTGGAACCCTTTGGAATGGGAACATGACTGAGGTCTGATACCGGAACCCCGTGGCGTGGGAACATGCCATTGGTTTGATTCTGGAACCCTGTTTCCTGGGCACATGACTGAGGTTTGATGGTTGAACCCTTTGGCATGGCAACATGACTGAGGCTTGATTGTGGAATCCTGTGGCCTGGGAACATGACTGAGGCTTGATTGTGGAACCCTGTGGCCTGGGAACATGACTGAGGTTTGATGGTGGAACACTGTGGCCTGGCAACAGGACTGAGGTTTGATTGTGGAACCCTCTGGCTTGGGAATATGACTGAGGTTTAATTGTGGAACCCTGTGGCCTGGGAACCTGACTGGGATTTTATTTTTGAAACCTGTGTCCAGGGCACATGAATGAGGTTTGATTCTGGAACCAAGTGGCCTGGGAATATGACTGAGGTTTGATTCTGGAAACCATTGGCCTGGGAACATGACTGATGTTAGATTGTGGAATCCTGTGGACTGGGAACATGACATCGGTTTTTATTCTGTTACCCGCTTTCCTGTGAACATGAAATCGGTTTGATTCTGGAAATCTGTGGCCTGGGAATATGACTGAGGTGTGATGGTGGTACCCTATGGCCTGGCAACATGACTGAGGTTTGATTCTGGATCCCTGCTGCCTGGGAACATGACTGAGGCGTGATTCTGGAAAACTGTGGCCTGGGAACATGACATCTGTTTAGATTGTGGAATACTGTGCCCTGGGAACCTGACTGAGCCTTGGTTCTCGAACCCTGTGGACTGGGAACATGACTGAGGTTTATTCTAGAACCCTGTAGCCTGGGAACATGACTGAGGATTGATTCTGGTACCCTGTGGCCTGGGAACATGACTGAGGCGTGATTCTGGAAAACTGTGGCCTGGGAATATGACTGAGGCTTGGTTCTGGAACCCTGTGGACTGGGAACATGACTGAGGTTTATTCTAGAACCCTGTAGCCTGGGAACATAATTGAGGATTGATTCTGGAACCCTGTGACCTGGGAACATTACATCAGTGGATTCTGGAACCCTGTGGCCTGGGAATATGACTGAGGCTTGATTCTGGAAGCCTGTGGCGTGGCAACATGACTGAGGCTTGATTCTGGAACCCTGTGGCCTGGGAATTTGACTGGGGTTTGATCGCAGAAACCTGTGGACCGGCCACATGACTGAGGTTTGATGGTGGAACCCTGTGCACTGGGAGCATGACTGAGGTCTGATACTGGAACCCCGTGGCCTGGGAACATGCCATTGGTTTGATTCTGGAACCCTGTTTCCTGGGCACATGACTGAGGTTTGTTGGTTGAACCCTGTGGCATGGCAGCATGATTGAGGTTTGATTGTGGAACCCTCAGGCTTGGAAACATGACTGAGGCTTGATGGTGGAACCCTGTGGCCTGGCAACAGGACTGAGGTTTCATTGTAGAACCCTCTGGCCTGGGAATATGACTGAGTTTTAATTGTGGAACCCTGTGGCCTGGGAACATGCCTGGGATTTTATTTTTGAAACCTGTGTCCAGGGAACATGACTGAGGTTTTATTCTGGAAACCTGTGTCCTGGGAATACGACTGAGGTTTGATTCTGGAACCAAGTGGCCTGGGAATATGACTGAGGTTTGATTCTGGAAACCATTGGCCTCGGAACATGACTGATGTTACATTGTGGAATCCTGTGGCCTGGGAACATAACATCGGTTTGGATTCTGGTACCCTGTTGCCTGGGAACATGAAATCGGTTTGATTCTGGAAATCTGTGGCCTAGGAATATAACTGAGGTGTGATGGTGGTACCCTATGGCCTGGCAACATGACTGAGGTTTGATTCTGGATCCCTGTGGCCTGGGAATATGACTGAGGCCTGATTCTGGAAAACTCTGGCCTGGGAACATGACATCTGTTTAAATTGTGGAATACTGTGCCCTGGGAACCTGACTGAGCCTTGGTTCTGGAATCCTGTGGACTGGGAACATGACTGAGGTGTATTCTAGAACCCTGTAGCCTGGGAACATAACTGAGGATTGATTCTGGAAACCTGAGACCTGGGAACATGACATCAGTGGATTCTGGAACCCTGTGGCCTGGGAACATGAGAACGGTTTGATTCTGGAACCCTGTGGCCTGGCAATATGACTGTGGCTTGATTCTGGAAGCCTGTGGCCTGGCAACATGACTGAGGCTTGATTCTGGAACCCTGTGGCCTGGGAATTTGACTGGGGTTTGATCGCAGAAACCTGTGGACTGGCCAAATGACTGAGGTTTGATGGTGGAACCCTTTGGAATGGGAACATGACTGAGGTCTGATACCGGAACCCCGTGGCGTGGGAACATGCCTTTTGTTTGATTCTGGAACCCTGTTTCCTGGGCACATGACTGAGGTTTGATGGTTGAACCCTTTGGCATGGCAACATGACTGAGGCTTGATTGTGGAACCCTGTGGCCTGGGAACATGACTGAGGTTTGATGGTGGAACACTGTGGCCTGGCAACAGGACTGAGGTTTGATTGTGGAACCCTCTGGCTTGGGAATATGATTGAGGTTTAATTGTGGAACCCTGTGGCCTGGGAACATGAATGGGATTTTATTTTTGATACCTGTGTCCAGGGAACATAACTGAGGTTTTATTCTGGAACCGTGTGTCCTGGGAACACGATTGAGGTTTGATTCTGGAACCAAGTGGCCTGGGAAAATGACTGAGGTTTGAGTCTGGAAACCATTGGTCTGGGAACATGACTGATGTTAGATTGTGGAATCCTGTGGCCTGGGAACATGACATCGGTTTTTATTGTGTTACCCTCTTTCCTGTGAACATGAAATCGGTTTGATTCTGGAAATCTGTGGCCTGGGAATATGACTGAGGTGTGATGGTGGTACCCTATGGCCTGGCAACATGACTGAGTTTTGATTCTGGATCCCTGTGGCCTGGGACCATGACTGAGGCGTGATTCTGGAAAACTGTGGCCTGGGAACATGACATCTGTTTAGATTGTGGAATACTGTGCCCTGCGAACCTGACTGAGCATTGGTTCTGGAACCCTGTGGACTGGGAACATGACTGAGGTTTATTCTAGAACCCTGTAGCCTGGGAACATAATTGAGGATTGATTCTGGTACCCTGTGGCCTGGGAACATGACTGAGGCGTGATTCTGGAAAACTGTGGCCTGGGAACATGACTGAGCCTTGGTTCTGGAACCCTGTGGACTGGGAACATGACTGAGGTTTATACTAGAACCCTGTAGCCTGGGAACATAACTGAGGATTGATTCTGGAACCCTGTGACCTGGGAACATGACATCGGTGGATTCTGGAACCCTGTAGCCTGGGAACATGAGAACGGTTTGATTCTGGAACCCTGTGGCCTGGCAACATGACTGAGGCTTGATTCTGGAAGCTTGTGGCCTGGCAACATGACTGAGGCTTGATTCTGGTACCCTGTGGCCTGGGAATTTGACTGTGGTTTGATCGCAGAAACCTGTGGACTGGCCACATGACTGAGGTTTGATGGTGGAACCCTGTGCACTGGGAGCATGACTGAGGTCTGATACGGGAATCCCGTGGCCTGGGAACATGCCATTGGTTTGATTCTGGAACCCTGTTTCCTGGGCACATGACTGAGGTTTGTTGGTTGAACCCTGTGGCATGGCAACATGATTGAGGTTTGATTGTGGAAACCTCAGGCTTGGGAACATGACTGAGGCTTGATGGTGAAACACTGTGGCCTGGCAAGATGACTTAGGTTTGATTGTGGAACACTCTGGCCTGGGAACATGACTGAGGCTTGATGGTGGAACCGTTGCCTGGCAACAGGACTGAGGTTTGATTGTGGACCCTTCTGGCCTGGGAATATGACTGAGGTTTAATTGTGGAACCCTGTGGCCTGGGAACATGACTGGGAATTTATTTTTGAAACCTGTGTCCAGGGAACATGACTGAGGTTTTATTCTGGAAACCTGTGTCCTGGGAATACGACTGAGGTTTGATTCTGGAACCAAGTGGCCTGGGAATATGACTGAGGTTTGATTTTGGAAACCATTGGCCTTGGAACATGACTGATGTTAGATTGTGGAATCCTGTGGCCTGGGAACATGACATCGGTTTGGATTCTGCTACCCTGTTGCCTGGGAACATGAAATCGGTTTGATTATGGAAATCTGTAGCCTGGGAATATAACTGAGTTGTGATGGTCGTACCCTATAGCCTGGCAACATGAGTGAGGTTTGATTCTGGATCCCTGTGGCCTGGGAACATGACTGAGGCGTGATTCTGGAAAACTGTGGCCTGGGAAAATGACATCTGTTTAAATTGTGGAATACTGTGCCCTGGGAACCTGACTGAGCCTTGGTTCTCGAACCCTGTGGACTGGGAACATGACTGAGGTGTATTCTAGAACCCTGTAGCCTGGGAACATAACTGAGGATTGATTCTGGAACCCTGAGTCCTGGAAACATGACATCAGTGGATTCTGGAAACCTTTGGCCTGGGAACATGAGAACGGTTTGATTCTGGAACCCTGTGGCCTGGCAACATGACTGAGGCTTGATTCTGGAAGCTTGTGGCCTGGCAACATGACTGAGGCTTGATTCTGGTACCCTGTGGCCTGGGAATTTGACTGTGGTTTGATCGCAGAAACCTGTGGACTGGCCACATGACTGAGGTTTGATGGTGGAACCCTGTGCACTGGGAGCATGACTGAGGTCTGATACGGGAATCCCGTGGCCTGGGAACATGCCATTGGTTTGATTCTGGAACCCTGTTTCCTGGGCACATGACTGAGGTTTGTTGGTTGAACCCTGTGGCATGGCAACATGATTGAGGTTTGATTGTGGAAACCTCAGGCTTGGGAACATGACTGAGGCTTGATGGTGAAACACTGTGGCCTGGCAAGATGACTTAGGTTTGATTGTGGAACACTCTGGCCTGGGAACATGACTGAGGCTTGATGGTGGAACCGTTGCCTGGCAACAGGACTGAGGTTTGATTGTGGAACCTTCTGGCCTGGGAATATGACTGAGGTTTAATTGTGGAACCCTGTGGCCTGGGAACATGACTGGGAATTTATTTTTGAAACCTGTGTCCAGGGAACATGACTGAGGTTTTATTCTGGAAACCTGTGTCCTGGGAATACGACTGAGGTTTGATTCTGGAACCAAGTGGCCTGGGAATATGACTGAGGTTTGATTTTGGAAACCATTGGCCTTGGAACATGACTGATGTTAGATTGTGGAATCCTGTGGCCTGGGAACATGACATCGGTTTGGATTCTGCTACCCTGTTGCCTGGGAACATGAAATCGGTTTGATTATGGAAATCTGTAGCCTGGGAATATAACTGAGTTGTGATGGTCGTACCCTATAGCCTGGCAACATGAGTGAGGTTTGATTCTGGATCCCTGTGGCCTGGGAACATGACTGAGGCGTGATTCTGGAAAACTGTGGCCTGGGAAAATGACATCTGTTTAAATTGTGGAATACTGTGCCCTGGGAACCTGACTGAGCCTTGGTTCTCGAACCCTGTGGACTGGGAACATGACTGAGGTGTATTCTAGAACCCTGTAGCCTGGGAACATAACTGAGGATTGATTCTGGAACCCTGAGTCCTGGAAACATGACATCAGTGGATTCTGGAAACCTTTGGCCTGGGAACATGAGAACAGTTTGATTCTGGAACCCTGTGGCCTGGCAACCTGACTGTGGCTTGATTCTGGAAACCTGTGGCCTGGCAACATGACTGAGGCTTGATTCTGGAACCCTGTGCCCTGGGAATTTGACTGGGGTTTGATCGCAGAAACCTGTGGACTGGCCACATGTCTGAGGTATGATGGTGGAACCCTTTGCAATGGGAACATGACTGAGGTCTGATACTGGAACCCCGTGGCGTGGGAACATGCCATTGGTTTGATTCTGGAACCCTGTTTCCTGGGCACATGACTGAGGTTTGTTGGTTGAACCCTGTGGCATGGCAACATGATTGAGGTTTGATTGTGGAACCATCAGGCTTTGGAACATGACTGAGGCTTGATGGTGGAACCCTGTGGCCTGGTAACATGACTGAGGTTTGATTCTGGAACCCTGTAGCCTGGCAACATGACTGAGGCTTGATTCTGGAACCCTGTGGCCTGGGAAATTGACTGGGGTTTGATCGCAGAAACCTGTGGACTGGCCACATGACTGAGGTTTGATTGTGGAACCCTGTGCACTGGGAACATGATTGAGGCCTGACACTGGAACCCCGTGGCGTGGGAACATGCCATTGGTTTGATTCTGGAACCCTGTTTCCTGGGCACATGACTGAGGTTTGATGGTTGAACACTTTGGCATGGCAACATGATGGAGGTTTGATTGTGGAACCCTCAGGCTTGGGAACATGACTGAGGCTTGATGGTGGAACCCTGTGGCCTGGGAACATGACTGAGGTTTGATGGTGGAACACTGTGGCCTGGCAACAGGACTGAGGTTTGATTGTGGAACCCTCTGGCTTGGGAATATGACTGAGGTTTAATTGTGGAACCCTGTGGCCTGGGAACCTGACTGGGATTTTATTTTTGAAACCTGTGTCCAGGGCACATGAATGAGGTTTGATTCTGGAACCAAGTGGCCTGGGAATATGACTGAGGTTTGATTCTGGAAACCATTGGCCTGGGAACATGACTGATGTTAGATTGTGGAATCCTGTGGACTGGGAACATGACATCGGTTTTTATTCTGTTACCCGCTTTCCTGTGAACATGAAATCGGTTTGATTCTGGAAATCTGTGGCCTGGGAATATGACTGAGGTGTGATGGTGGTACCCTATGGCCTGGCAACATGACTGAGGTTTGATTCTGGATCCCTGCTGCCTGGGAACATGACTGAGGCGTGATTCTGGAAAACTGTGGCCTGGGAACATGACATCTGTTTAGATTGTGGAATACTGTGCCCTGGGAACCTGACTGAGCCTTGGTTCTCGAACCCTGTGGACTGGGAACATGACTGAGGTTTATTCTAGAACCCTGTAGCCTGGGAACATAACTGAGGATTGATTCTGGAACCCTGTGACCTGGGAACATGACATCGGTGGATTCTGGAACCCTGTGGCCTGGGAACATGACTGAAGCTTGATTCTGGAAGCCTGTGGCCTGGCAACATGACTGAGGCTTGATTCTGGAACCCTGTGGCCTGGGAATTTGACTGGGGTTTGATCGCAGAAACCTGTGGACTGGCCACATGACTGAGGTTTGATGGTGGAACCCTGTGCACTGGGAGCATGACTGAGGTCTGATACTGGAACCCCGTGGCGTGGGAACATGCCATTGGTTTGATTCTGGATCCCTGGTTCCTGGGCACATGACTGAGGTTTGTTGGTTGAACCCTGTAGCATGGCAACATGATTGAGGTTTGATTGTGGAAACCTCAGGCTTGGGAACATGACTGAGGCGTGATGGTGGAATCCTGTGGCCTGGCAAGATGACTTAGGTTTGATTGTGGAATACTCTGGCCTGGGAACATGCCTGAGCCTTGGTTCTGGTACCCTGTGGACTGGGAATATGATTGAGGTTTATTCTAGAAACCTGTAGCCTGGGAACATGAGAACGGTTTGATTCTGGAACCCTGTGGCCTGGCAACATGACTGAGGTTTGATTCTGGAACCCTGTAGGCTGGCAACATGACTGAGGCTTGATTCTGGAACCCTGTGGCCTGGGAACTTGACTGGGGTTTGATCGCAGAAACCTATGGACTGGCCACATGACTGAGGTTTGATGGTGGAACCCTGTGCACTGGGAACATGACTGAGGCCTGACACTTGAACCCCGTGGCGTGGGAACATGCCATTGGTTTGATTCTGGAACCGTTTCCTGGGCACATGACTGAGGTTTGATGGTTGAACACTTTGGCATGGCAACATGATTGAGGTTTGAGTGTGGAACCCTCAGCCTTGGGAACATGACTGAGGCTTGATGGTGGAACACTGTGGCCTGGCAAGATGACTTAGGTTTGATTGTGGAACCCTCTGGCCTGGGAATATGACTGTGGTTTAATTGTGGAAACCTGTGGCCTGGGAACATGAATAGGATTTTATTTTTGAAACCTGTGTCCACGGAACATGACTGAGGTTTTATTCTGGAACCCTGTGTCCTCGGAACACTACTGAGGTTTGATTCTGGAACCATGTGGCCTGGGAATATGACTGAGGTGTGATGGTGGTACCCTATGGCCTGGCCACATGACTGAGGTTTGATTCTGGATCCCTGTGGCCTGGGAACATGACTGAGGCGTGATTCTGAAAAACTGTGGCCTGGGAACATGACTGAGGCTTGGTTCTGGAACCCTGTGGACTGGGAACATGACTGAGGTTTATTCTAGAACCCTGTAGCCTGGGAACATAACTGAGGATTGATTCTTGACCCCTGTGGCCTTGGAATATGACATCGCTGGATTCTAGAACCCTGTGGCCTGGGAACATGAGAACGGTTTGATTCTGGAAACCTGTGGCCTGCCAACCTGACTGTGGCTTGATTCTGGAAGCCTGTAGCCTGGCAACATGACTGAGGCTTGATTCTGGAACCCTGTGGCCTGGGAACTTGACTGGGGTTTGATCGCAGAAACCTGTGGACTGGCCACATGACTGAGGTTTGATGGTGGAACCCTGTGCAATGGGAACATGACTGAGGTCTGATAATGGAACCCCGTGGCGTGGGAACATGCCATTGGTTTGATTCTGGAACCCTGGTTCCTGGGCACATGACTGAGGTTTGATGGTTGAACCCTTTGGCATGGCAACATGATTGAGGTTTGATTGTGGACCCCTCAGGCTTGGGAACATGACTGAGGCTTGATGGTGGAACCCTGTGGCCTGGGAACATGACTGAGGTTTGAGGGTGGAACACTGTGGCCTGGCAACAGGACTGAGGTTTGATTGTGGAACCCTCTGTCTTGGGAATATGACTGAGGTTTAATTGTGGAACCCTGTGGCCTGGGAACATGACTGGCATTTTATTTTTGGAACCTGTGTCCAGGGAACATGACTGAGGTTTTATTATGGAACCGTGTGTCCTGGGAACACGATTGAGGTTTGATTCTGGAACCAAGTGGCCTGGGAATATGACTGAGGTTTGATTTTGGAAACCTTTGGCCTGGGAACATGACTGATGTTAGATTGTGGAATCCTGTGGCCTGGGAACATGATATCGGTTTTTATTCTGTTACCCTCTTTCCTGTGAACATGAAATCGGTTTGATTCTGGAAATCTGTGGCCTGGAAATATGACTGAGGTGTGATGGTGGTACCCTATGGCCTGGCAACATGACTGAGGTTTGATTCTGGATCCCTGTGGCCTGGGAACATGACTGAGGCGTGATTCTGGAAAACTGTGGCCTGGGAACATGACTGAGGCTTGGTTCTGGAACCCTGTGGATTGGGAACATGACTGAGGTTTATTCTAGAACCCTGTAGCCTGGGAACATAACTGAGGATTGATTCTGGAACCCTGTGACCTGGGAACATGACATCGGTGGATTCTGGAACCCTGTGGCCTGGGAACATAACTGAGGATTGATTCTGGAACCCTGTGGCCTTGGAATATGACATCGCTGGATTCTGGAACCCTGTGGCCTGGGAACATGAGAACGGTTTGATTCTGGAAACCTGTGGCCTGCCAACCTGACTGTGGCTTGATTCTGGAAGCCTGTAGCCTGGCAACATGACTGAGGCTTGATTCTGGAACCCTGTGGCCTGGGAAGTTGACTGGGGTTTGATCGCAGAAACCTGTGGACTGGCCACATGACTGAGGTTTGATGGTGGAACCCTGTGCAATGGGAACATGACTGAGGTCTGATAATGGAACCCCGTGTCGAGGGAACATGCCATTGGTTTGATTCTGGAACCCTGTTTCCTGGGCACATGACTGAGGTTTGTTGGTTGAACCCTGTGGCATGGCAACATGATTGAGGTTTGATTGTGGAACCCTCAGGCTTGGAAACATGACTGAGGCTTGATGGTGGAACCCTGTGGCCTGGCAACAGGACTGAGGTTTCATTGTAGAACCCTCTGGCCTGGGAATATGACTGAGGTTTAATTGTGGAACCCTGTGGCCTGGGAACATGACTGGGATTTTATTTTTGAAACCTGTGTCCACAAAACATGACTGAGGTTTTATTCTGGAAACCTGTGTCCTGGGAATACGACTGAGGTTTGATTCTGGAACCAAGTGGCCTGGGAACATGACTGAGGTTTGATTCTGGAAACCATTGGCCTGGGAACATGACTGACGTTACATTGTGGAATCCTGTGGCCTGGGAACATGACATCGGTTTGGATTATGGTACCGTGTTGCCTGGGAACATGAAATCGGTTTGATTCTGAAAATCTGTGGCCTGGGAATATAACTGAGGTGTGATGGTGGTACGCTATGGCCTGGCAACATGACTGAGGTTTGATTCTGGATCCCTGTGGCCTGGGAACATGACTGAGGCCTGATTCTGGAAAACTGTGGCCTGGGAACATGACATCTGTTTAAATTGTGGAATACTGTGCCCTGAGAACCTGACTGAGCCTTGGTTCTGGAACCCTGTGGACTGGGAACATGACTGAGGTGTATTCTAGAAACCTGTAGCCTGGGAACATAACTGAGGATTGATTCTGGAACCCTGAGACCTGGGAACATGACATCAGTGGATTCTGGAAACCTGTGGCCTGGGAACATGAGAACAGTTTGATTCCGGAACCCTGTGGCCTGGGAATATGACTGAGGCTTGATTCTGGAAGCCTGTGGCCTGGCAACATGACTGAGGCTTGATTCTGGAACCCTGTGGCCTGGGAAGTTGACTGGGGTTTGATCGCAGAAACCTGTGGACTGGCCACATGACTGAGGTTTGATGGTGGAACCCTGTGCACTGGGAGCATGACTGAGGTCTGATACTGGAACCCCGTGGCGTGGGAATATGCCATTGGTTTGATTCTGGAACACTGTTTCCTGGGCACATGACTGAGGTTTGTTGGTTGAACCCTGTAGCATGGCAACATGATTGAGGTTTGATTGTGGAAACCTCAGGCTTGGGAACATGACTGAGGCGTGATGGTGGAATCCTGTGGCCTGGCAACAGGACTGAGGTTTTATGGTGGAACCCTATGGCCTGGCAAGATGACTTAGGTTTGATTGTGGAACACTCTGGCCTGGGAACATGACTGAGGCGTGATTCTGAAAAACTGTGGCCTGGGAACATGACTGAGGCTTGGTTCTGGAACCCTGTGGACTGGGAACATGACTGAGGTTTATTCTAGAACCCTGTAGCCTGGGAACATAACTGAGGATTGATTCTTGACCCCTGTGGCCTTGGAATATGACATCGCTGGATTCTGGAACCCTGTGGCCTGGGAACATGAGAACGGTTTGATTCTGGAAACCTGTGGCCTGCCAACCTGACTGTGGCTTGATTCTGGAAGCCTGTAGCCTGGCAACATGACTGAGGCTTGATTCTGGAACCCTGTGGCCTGGGAACTTGACTGGGGTTTGATCGCAGAAACCTGTGGACTGGCCACATGACTGAGGTTTGATGGTGGAACCCTGTGCAATGGGAACATGACTGAGGTCTGATAATGGAACCCCGTGGCGTGGGAACATGCCATTGGTTTGATTCTGGAACCCTGGTTCCTGGGCACATGACTGAGGTTTGATGGTTGAACCCTTTGGCATGGCAACATGATTGAGGTTTGATTGTGGACCCCTCAGGCTTGGGAACATGACTGAGGCTTGATGGAGGAACCCTGTGGCCTGGGAACATGACTGAGGTTTGAGGGTGGAACACTGTGGCCTGGCAACAGGACTGAGGTTTGATTGTGGAACCCTCTGTCTTGGGAATATGACTGAGGTTTAATTGTGGAACCCTGTGGCCTGGGAACATGACTGGCATTTTATTTTTGGAACCTGTGTCCAGGGAACATGACTGAGGTTTTATTATGGAACCGTGTGTCCTGGGAACACGATTGAGGTTTGATTCTGGAACCAAGTGGCCTGGGAATATGACTGAGGTTTGATTTTGGAAACCTTTGGCCTGGGAACATGACTGATGTTAGATTGTGGAATCCTGTGGCCTGGGAACATGATATCGGTTTTTATTCTGTTACCCTCTTTCCTGTGAACATGAAATCGGTTTGATTCTGGAAATCTGTGGCCTGGAAATATGACTGAGGTGTGATGGTGGTACCCTATGGCCTGGCAACATGACTGAGGTTTGATTCTGGATCCCTGTGGCCTGGGAACATGACTGAGGCGTGATTCTGGAAAACTGTGGCCTGGGAACATGACTGAGGCTTGGTTCTGGAACCCTGTGGATTGGGAACATGACTGAGGTTTATTCTAGAACCCTGTAGCCTGGGAACATAACTGAGGATTGATTCTGGAACCCTGTGACCTGGGAACATGACATCGGTGGATTCTGGAACCCTGTGGCCTGGGAACATAACTGAGGATTGATTCTGGAACCCTGTGGCCTTGGAATATGACATCGCTGGATTCTGGAACCCTGTGGCCTGGGAACATGAGAACGGTTTGATTCTGGAAACCTGTGGCCTGCCAACCTGACTGTGGCTTGATTCTGGAAGCCTGTAGCCTGGCAACATGACTGAGGCTTGATTCTGGAACCCTGTGGCCTGGGAAGTTGACTGGGGTTTGATCGCAGAAACCTGTGGACTGGCCACATGACTGAGGTTTGATGGTGGAACCCTGTGCAATGGGAACATGACTGAGGTCTGATAATGGAACCCCGTGGCGAGGGAACATGCCATTGGTTTGATTCTGGAACCCTGTTTCCTGGGCACATGACTGAGGTTTGTTGGTTGAACCCTGTGGCATGGCAACATGATTGAGGTTTGATTGTGGAACCCTCAGGCTTGGAAACATGACTGAGGCTTGATGGTGGAACCCTGTGGCCTGGCAACAGGACTGAGGTTTCATTGTAGAACCCTCTGGCCTGGGAATATGACTGAGGTTTAATTGTGGAACCCTGTGGCCTGGGAACATGACTGGGATTTTATTTTTGAAACCTGTGTCCAGAAAACATGACTGAGGTTTTATTCTGGAAACCTGTGTCCTGGGAATACGACTGAGGTTTGATTCTGGAACCAAGTGGCCTGGGAACATGACTGAGGTTTGATTCTGGAAACCATTGGCCTGGGAACATGACTGACGTTACATTGTGGAATCCTGTGGCCTGGGAACATGACATCGGTTTGGATTATGGTACCGTGTTGCCTGGGAACATGAAATCGGTTTGATTCTGGAAATCTGTGTCCTGGGAATATGACTGAGGTGTGATGGTAGTACCCTATGGCCTGGCAACATGACTGAGGTTTGATTCTGGATCCCTGTGGCCTGGGAACATGACTGAGGCCTGATTCTGGAAAACTGTGGCCTGGGAACATGACATCTGTTTAAATTGTGGAATACTGTGCCCTGAGAACCTGACTGAGCCTTGGTTCTGGAACCCTGTGGACTGGGAACATGACTGAGGTGTATTCTAGAAACCTGTAGCCTGGGAACATAACTGAGGATTGATTCTGGAACCCTGAGACCTGGGAACATGACATCAGTGGATTCTGGAAACCTGTGGCCTGGGAACATGAGAACAGTTTGATTCCGGAACCCTGTGGCCTGGGAATATGACTGAGGCTTGATTCTGGAAGCCTGTGGCCTGGCAACATGACTGAGGCTTGATTCTGGAACCCTGTGGCCTGGGAAGTTGACTGGGGTTTGATCGCAGAAACCTGTGGACTGGCCACATGACTGAGGTTTGATGGTGGAACCCTGTGCACTGGGAGCATGACTGAGGTCTGATACTGGAACCCCGTGGCGTGGGAATATGCCATTGGTTTGATTCTGGAACACTGTTTCCTGGGCACATGACTGAGGTTTGTTGGTTGAACCCTGTAGCATGGCAACATGATTGAGGTTTGATTGTGGAAACCTCAGGCTTGGGAACATGACTGAGGCGTGATGGTGGAATCCTGTGGCCTGGCAACAGGACTGAGGTTTTATGGTGGAACCCTATGGCCTGGCAAGATGACTTAGGTTTGATTGTGGAACACTCTGGCCTGGGAACATGACTGAGGCTTGATGGTGGAACCGTTGCCTGGCAACAGGTCTGAGGTTTGATTGTGGAACCCTCTGGCCTGGGAATATGACTGAGGTTTAATTGTGGAACCCTGTGGCCTGGGAACATGACTGGGAATTTATTTTTGAAACCTGTGTCCAGGGAACATGACTGAGGTTTTATTCTGGAAACCTGTGTCCTGGGAATACGACTGAGGTTTGATTCTGGAACCAAGTGGCCTGGGAATATGACTGAGGTTTGATTTTGGAAACCATTGGCCTTGGAACATGACTGATGTTAGATTGTGGAATCCTGTGGCCTGGGAACATGACATCGGTTTGGATTCTGCTACCCTGTTGCCTGGGAACATGAAATCGGTTTGATTATGGAAATCTGTAGCCTGGGAATATAACTGAGTTGTGATGGTCGTACCCTATAGCCTGGCAACATGAGTGAGGTTTGATTCTGGATCCCTGTGGCCTGGGAACATGACTGAGGCGTGATTCTGGAAAACTGTGGCCTGGGAAAATGACATCTGTTTAAATTGTGGAATACTGTGCCCTGGGAACCTGACTGAGCCTTGGTTTTGGAACCCTGTGCACTGGGAACATGACTGAGGCCTGACACTGGAACCCCGTGGAGTGGGAACATGCCATTGGTTTGATTCTGGAACCCTGTTTCCTGGGCACATGACTGAGGTTTGATGGTTGAACCCTTTGGCATGGCAACATGATTGAGGTTTGATTGTGGAACCCTCAGGCTGGGGAACATGACTGAGGTTTGATGGTGGAACCCTGTGGCCTGGCAACAGGACTGAGGTTTAATGGTGGAACCCTATGGCCTGGCAAGATGACTTAGGTTTGATTGTGGAATACTCTGGCCTGGGAACATGCCTGAGCCTTGGTTCTGGAACCCTGTGGACTGGGAACATGACTGAGGTGTATTCTAGAATCCTGTAGCCTGGGAACATAACTGAGGATGGATTCTGGAACCCTGTGGCCTCGGAATATGACATCGGTGGATTCTGTAACCCTGTGGCCTGGGAACATGAGAACGGTTTGATTCTGGAACCCTGTGGCCTGGTAACATGACTGAGGTTTGATTCTGGAACCCTGTAGCCTGGCAACATGACTGAGGCTTGATTCTGGAACCCTGTGGCCTGGGAAATTGACTGGGGTTTGATCGCAGAAACCTGTGGACTGGCCACATGACTGAGGTTTGATTCTGGAACCCTGTTTCTTGGGCACATGACTGAGGTTTGATGGTTGAACCCTTTGGCATGGCAACATGATTGAGGTTTGATTGTGGAACCCTCAGGCTTGGGAACATGACTGAGGCTTGATGGTGGAACCCTGTGGCCTGGGAACATGACTGAGGTTTGATGGTGGAACACTGTGGCCTGGCAACAGGACTGAAGTTTGATTGTGGAACCCTCTGTCTTGGGAATATGATTGAGGTTTAATTGTGGAACCCTGTGGCCTGGGAACATGAATGGGATTTTATTTTTGAAACCTGTGTTCAGGGAACATGACTGAGGTTTTATTCTGGAACCGTGTGTCCTGGGAACACGATTGAGGTTTGATTTTGGAACCAAGTGGCCTGGGAATATGACTGAGGTTTGATTCTGGAAACCATTGGCCTGGGAACATGACTGATGTTAGATTGTGGAATCCTGTGACCTGGGAACATGACATCGGTGGATTCTGAAACCCTGTGGCCTGGGAACATGAGAACGGTTTGATTCTGGAACCCTGTGGCCTGGCAACATGACTGAGGCTTGATTCTGGAAACCATTGGCCTGGGAACATGACTGATGTTAGATTGTGGAATCCTGTGGCCTGGGAACATGATATCGGTTTTTATTGTGTTACCCTCTTTCCTGTGAACATGAAATCGGTTTGATTCTGGAAATTTGTGTCCTGGGAATATGACTGAGGTGTGATGGTAGTACCCTATGGCCTGGCAACATGACTGAGGTTTGATTCTGGATCCCTGTGGCCTGGGAATATGACTGAGGCGTGATTCTGGAAAACTGTGGCCTGGGAACATGACATCTGTTTAGATTGTGGAATACTGTGCCCTGGGAACCTGACTGAGCCTTGGTTCTGGAACCCTGTGGACTGGGAACCTGTCTGAGGTTTATTCTAGAACCCTGTAGCCTGGGAACATAACTGAGGATTGATTCTGGTACCCTGTGGCCTGGGAACATGACTGAGGCGTGATTCCGGAAAACTGTGGCCTGGGAACATGACTGAGCCTTGGTTCTGGAACCCTGTGGACTGGGAACATGACTGAGGTTTATTCTAGAACCCTGTAGCCTGGGAAAATAACTGAGGATTGATTCTGGAACCCTGTGGCCTCGGAATATGGCATCGGTGGATTCTGGAATCCTGTGGCCTGGCAACATGACTGAGGCTTCATTCTCGAACCGTGTGGCCTGGGAACTTGACTGGGGTTTGATGGTGGAACACTGTGGCCTGGCAACAGGACTGAGGTTTGATTGTGGAACCCTCTGGCTTGGGAATATGATTGAGGTTTAATTGTGGAACCCTGTGGCCTGGGAACATGAATGGGATTTTATTTTTGAAACCTGTGTCCAGGGAACATAACTGAGGTTTTATTCTGGAACCGTGTGTCCTGGGAACACGATTGAGGTTTGATTCTGGAACCAAGTGGCCTGGGAAAATGACTGAGGTTTGAGACTGGAAACCATTGGCCTGGGAACATGACTGATGTTAGATTGTGGAATCCTGTGGCCTGGGAACATGACATCGGTTTTTATTGTGTTACCCTCTTTCCTGTGAACATGAAATCGGTTTGATTCTGGAAATCTGTGGCCTGGGAATATGACTGAGGTGTGATGGTGGTACCCTATGGCCTGGCAACATGACTGAGTTTTGATTCTGGATCCCTGTGGCCTGGGACCATGACTGAGGCGTGATTCTGGAAAACTGTGGCCTGGGAACATGACATCTGTTTAGATTGTGGAATACTGTGCCCTGCGAACCTGACTGAGCATTGGTTCTGGAACCCTGTGGACTGGGAACATGACTGAGGTTTATTCTAGAACCCTGTAGCCTGGGAACATAACTGAGGATTGATTCTGGTACCCTGTGGCCTGGGAACATGACTGAGGCGTGATTCTGGAAAACTGTGGCCTGGGAACATGACTGAGCCTTGGTTCTGGAACCCTGTGGACTGGGAACATGACTGAGGTTTATACTAGAACCCTGTAGCCTGGGAACATAACTGAGGATTGATTCTGGAACCCTGTGACCTGGGAACATGACATCGGTGGATTCTGGAACCCTGTAGCCTGGGAACATGAGAACGGTTTGATTCTGGAACCCTGTGGCCTGGCAACATGACTGAGGCTTGATTCTGGAAGCTTGTGGCCTGGCAACATGACTGAGGCTTGATTCTGGTACCCTGTGGCCTGGGAATTTGACTGTGGTTTGATCGCAGAAACCTGTGGACTGGCCACATGACTGAGGTTTGATGGTGGAAACCTGTGCACTGGGAGCATGACTGAGGTCTGATACGGGAATCCCGTGGCCTGGGAACATGCCATTGGTTTGATTCTGGAACCCTGTTTCCTGGGCACATGACTGAGGTTTGTTGGTTGAACCCTGTGGCATGGCAACATGATTGAGGTTTGATTGTGGAAACCTCAGGCTTGGGAACATGACTGAGGCTTGATGGTGAAACACTGTGGCCTGGCAAGATGACTTAGGTTTGATTGTGGAACACTCTGGCCTGGGAACATGACTGAGGCTTGATGGTGGAACCGTTGCCTGGCAACAGGACTGAGGTTTGATTGTGGAACCTTCTGGCCTGGGAATATGACTGAGGTTTAATTGTGGAACCCTGTGGCCTGGGAACATGACTGGGAATTTATTTTTGAAACCTGTGTCCAGGGAACATGACTGAGGTTTTATTCTGGAAACCTGTGTCCTGGGAATACGACTGAGGTTTGATTCTGGAACCAAGTGGCCTGGGAATATGACTGAGGTTTGATTTTGGAAACCATTGGCCTTGGAACATGACTGATGTTAGATTGTGGAATCCTGTGGCCTGGGAACATGACATCGGTTTGGATTCTGCTACCCTGTTGCCTGGGAACATGAAATCGGTTTGATTATGGAAATCTGTAGCCTGGGAATATAACTGAGTTGTGATGGTCGTACCCTATAGCCTGGCAACATGAGTGAGGTTTGATTCTGGATCCCTGTGGCCTGGGAACATGACTGAGGCGTGATTCTGGAAAACTGTGGCCTGGGAAAATGACATCTGTTTAAATTGTGGAATACTGTGCCCTGGGAACCTGACTGAGCCTTGGTTCTCGAACCCTGTGGACTGGGAACATGACTGAGGTGTATTCTAGAACCCTGTAGCCTGGGAACATAACTGAGGATTGATTCTGGAACCCTGAGTCCTGGAAACATGACATCAGTGGATTCTGGAAACCTTTGGCCTGGGAACATGAGAACAGTTTGATTCTGGAACCCTGTGGCCTGGGAATATGACTGAGGCTTGATTCTGGAAGCCTGTGGCCTGGCAACATGACTGAGGCTTGATTCTGGAACCCTGTGGCCTGGGAATTTGACTGGGGTTTGATCGCAGAAACCTGTGGACTGGCCACATGACTGAGGTTTGATGGTGGAACCCTGTGCAATGGGAACATGACTGAGGTCTGATACTGGAACCCCGTGGCGTGGGAACATGCCATTGGTTTGATTCTGGAACCCTGTTTCCTGGGCACATGACTGAGGTTTGTTGGTTGAACCCTGTGGCATGGCAACATGATTGAGGTTTGATTGTGGAACCATCAGGCTTGGGAACATGACTGAGGCTTGATGGTGGAACCCTGTGGCCTGGTAACATGACTGAGGTTTGATTCTGGAACCCTGTAGCCTGGCAACATGACTGAGGCTTGATTCTGGAACCCTGTGGCCTGGGAAATTGACTGGGGTTTGATCGCAGAAACCTGTGGACTGGCCACATGACTGAGGTTTGATGGTGGAACCCTGTGCACTGGGAGCATGACTGAGGTCTGATACTGGAACCCCGTGGCCTGGGAACATGCCATTTGTTTGATTCTGGAACCCTGTTTCCTGGGCACATGACTGAGGTTTGTTGGTTGAACCCTGTGGCATGGCAACATGATTGAGGTTTGATTGTGGAACCCTCAGGCTTGGGAACATGACTGAGGTTTAATTGTGGAACCCTGTGGCCTGGGAACATGACTGGCATTTTATTTTTGGAACCTGTGTCCAGGGAACATGACTGAGGTTTTATTATGGAACCGTGTGTCCTGGGAACACGATTGAGGTTTGATTCTGGAACCAAGTGGCCTGGGAATATGACTGAGGTTTGATTTTGGAAACCTTTGGCCTGGGAACATGACTGATGTTAGATTGTGGAATCCTGTGGCCTGGGAACATGATATCGGTTTTTATTCTGTTACCCTCTTTCCTGTGAACATGAAATCGGTTTGATTCTGGAAATCTGTGGCCTGGAAATATGACTGAGGTGTGATGGTGGTACCCTATGGCCTGGCAACATGACTGAGGTTTGATTCTGGATCCCTGTGGCCTGGGAACATAACTGAGGATTGATTCTGGAACCCTGTGACCTGGGAACATGACATCGGTGGATTCTGGAACCCTGTGGCCTGGGAACATGACTGAAGCTTGATTCTGGAAGCCTGTGGCCTGGCAACATGACTGAGGCTTGATTCTGGAACCCTGTGGCCTGGGAATTTGACTGGGGTTTGATCGCAGAAACCTGTGGACTGGCCACATGACTGAGGTTTGATGGTGGAACCCTGTGCACTGGGAGCATGACTGAGGTCTGATACTGGAACCCCGTGGCGTGGGAACATGCCATTGGTTTGATTCTGGATCCCTGGTTCCTGGGCACATGACTGAGGTTTGTTGGTTGAACCCTGTAGCATGGCAACATGATTGAGGTTTGATTGTGGAAACCTCAGGCTTGGGAACATGACTGAGGCGTGATGGTGGAATCCTGTGGCCTGGCAAGATGACTTAGGTTTGATTGTGGAATACTCTGGCCTGGGAACATGCCTAAGCCTTGGTTCTGGTACCCTGTGGACTGGGAATATGATTGAGGTTTATTCTAGAACCCTGTAGCCTGGGAACATGAGAACGGTTTGATTCTGGAACCCTGTGGCCTGGCAACATGACTGAGGTTTCATTCTGGAACCCTGTAGGCTGGCAACATGACTGAGGCTTGATTCTGGAACCCTGTGGCCTGGGAACTTGACTGGGGTTTGATCGCAGAAACCTATGGACTGGCCACATGACTGAGGTTTGATGGTGGAACCCTGTGCACTGGGAACATGACTGAGGCCTGACACTTGAACCCCGTGGCGTGGGAACATGCCATTGGTTTGATTCTGGAACCGTTTCCTGGGCACATGACTGAGGTTTGATGGTTGAACACTTTGGCATGGCAACATGATTGAGGTTTGAGTGTGGAACCCTCAGCCTTGGGAACATGACTGAGGCTTGATGGTGGAACACTGTGGCCTGGCAAGATGACTTAGGTTTGATTGTGGAACCCTCTGGCCTGGGAATATGACTGTGGTTTAATTGTGGAAACCTGTGGCCTGGGAACATGAATAGGATTTTATTTTTGAAACCTGTGTCCACGGAACATGACTGAGGTTTTATTCTGGAACCCTGTGTCCTCGGAACACTACTGAGGTTTGATTCTGGAACCATGTGGCCTGGGAATATGACTGAGGTGTGATGGTGGTACCCTATGGCCTGGCCACATGACTGAGGTTTGATTCTGGATCCCTGTGGCCTGGGAACATGACTGAGGCGTGATTCTGAAAAACTGTGGCCTGGGAACATGACTGAGGCTTGGTTCTGGAACCCTGTGGACTGGGAACATGACTGAGGTTTATTCTAGAACCCTGTAGCCTGGGAACATAACTGAGGATTGATTCTGGACCCCTGTGGCCTTGGAATATGACATCGCTGGATTCTGGAACCCTGTGGCCTGGGAACATGAGAACGGTTTGATTCTGGAAACCTGTGGCCTGGCAACCTGACTGTGGCTTGATTCTGGAAGCCTGTAGCCTGGCAACATGACTGAGGCTTGATTCTGGAACCCTGTGGCCTGGGAACTTGACTGGGGTTTGATCGCAGAAACCTGTGGACTGGCCACATGACTGAGGTTTGATGGTGGAACCCTGTGCACTGGGAACATGACTGAGGCCTGACACTGGAACCCCGTGGCGTGGGAACATGCCATTGGTTTGATTCTGGAACCCTGTTTCCTGGGCACATGACTGAGGTTTGATGGTTGAACCCTTTGGCATGGCAACATGATTGAGGTTTGATTGTGGACCCCTCAGGCTTGGGAACATGACTGAGGCTTGATGGTGGAAATCTGTGGCCTGGGAACATGACTGAGGTTTGAGGGTGGAACACTGTGGCCTGGCAACAGGACTGAGGTTTAATTGTGGAACCCTCTGGCTTGGGAATATGACTGAGGTTTAATTGTGGAACGCTGTGGCCTGGGAACATGACTGGGATTTTATTTTTGGAACCTGTGTCCAGGGAACATGACTGAGGTTTCATTATGGAACCGTGTGTCCTGGGAACACGATTGAGGTTTGATTTTGGAACCAAGTGGCCTGGGAATATGACTGAGGTTTGATTCTGGAAACCTTTGGCCTGGGAACATGACTGATGTTAGATTGTGGAATCCTGTGGCCTGGGAACATGATATCGGTTTTTATTCTGTTACCCTCTTTCCTGTGAACATGAAATCGGTTTGATTCTGGAAATCTGTGGCCTGGAAATATGACTGAGGTGTGATGGTGGTACCCTATGGCCTGGCAACATGACTGAGGTTTGATTCTGGATCCCTGTGGCCTGGGAACATGACTGAGGCGTGATTCTGGAAAACTGTGGCCTGGGAACATGACTGAGGCTTGGTTCTGGAACCCTGTGGACTGGGAACATGACTGAGGTTTATTCTAGAACCCTGTAGCCTGGGAACATAACTGAGGATTGATTCTGGAACCCTGTGACCTGGGAACATGACATCGGTGGATTCTGGAACCCTGTGGCCTGGGAACATGACTGAAGCTTGATTCTGGAAGCCTGTGGCCTGGCAACATGACTGAGGCTTGATTCTGGAACCCTGTGGCCTGGGAATTTGACTGGGGTTTGATCGCAGAAACCTGTGGACTGGCCACATGACTGAGGTTTGATGGTGGAACCCTGTGCACTGGGAGCATGACTGAGGTCTGATACTGGAACCCCGTGGCGTGGGAACATGCCATTGGTTTGATTCTGGATCCCTGGTTCCTGGGCACATGACTGAGGTTTGTTGGTTGAACCCTGTAGCATGGCAACATGATTGAGTTTTGATTGTGGAAACCTCAGGCTTGGGAACATGACTGAGGCGTGATGGTGGAATCCTGTGGCCTGGCAAGATGACTTAGGTTTGATTGTGGAATACTCTGGCCTGGGAACATGCCTGAGCCTTGGTTCTGGTACCCTGTGGACTGGGAATATGATTGAGGTTTATTCTAGAACCCTGTAGCCTGGGAACATGAGAACGGTTTGATTCTGGAACCCTGTGGCCTGGCAACATGACTGAGGTTTGATTCTGGAACCCTGTAGGCTGGCAACATGACTGAGGCTTGATTCTGGAACCCTGTGGCCTGGGAACTTGACTGGGGTTTGATCGCAGAAACCTATGGACTGGCCACATGACTGAGGTTTGATGGTGGAACCCTGTGCACTGGGAACATGACTGAGGCCTGAAACTTGAACCCCGTGGCGTGGGAACATGCCATTGGTTTGATTCTGGAACCGTTTCCTGGGCACATGACTGAGGTTTGATGGTTGAACACTTTGGCATGGCAACATGATTGAGGTTTGAGTGTGGAACCCTCAGCCTTGGGAACATGACTGAGGCTTGATGGTGGAACACTGTGGCCTGGCAAGATGACTTAGGTTTGATTGTGGAACCCTCTGGCCTGGGAATATGACTGTGGTTTAATTGTGGAAACCTGTGGCCTGGGAACATGAATAGGATTTTATTTTTGAAACCTGTGTCCACGGAACATGACTGAGGTTTTATTCTGGAACCCTGTGTCCTCGGAACACTACTGAGGTTTGATTCTGGAACCATGTGGCCTGGGAATATGACTGAGGTGTGATGGTGGTACCCTATGGCCTGGCCACATGACTGAGGTTTGATTCTGGATCCCTGTGGCCTGGGAACATGACTGAGGCGTGATTCTGAAAAACTGTGGCCTGGGAACATGACTGAGGCTTGGTTCTGGAACCCTGTGGACTGGGAACATGACTGAGGTTTATTCTAGAACCCTGTAGCCTGGGAACATAACTGAGGATTCATTCTGGACCCCTGTGGCCTTGGAATATGACATCGCTGGATTCTGGAACCCTGTGGCCTGGGAACATGAGAACGGTTTGATTCTGGAAACCTGTGGCCTGGCAACCTGACTGTGGCTTGATTCTGGAAGCCTGTAGCCTGGCAACATGACTGAGGCTTGATTCTGGAACCCTGTGGCCTGGGAACTTGACTGGGGTTTGATCGCAGAAACCTGTGGACTGGCCACATGACTGAGGTTTGATGGTGGAACCCTGTGCACTGGGAACATGACTGAGGCCTGACACTGGAACCCCGTGGCGTGGGAACATGCCATTGGTTTGATTCTGGAACCCTGTTTCCTGGGCACATGACTGAGGTTTGATGGTTGAACCCTTTGGCATGGCAACATGATTGAGGTTTGATTGTGGACCCCTCAGGCTTGGGAACATGACTGAGGCTTGATGGTGGAAATCTGTGGCCTGGGAACATGACTGAGGTTTGAGGGTGGAACACTGTGTCCTGGCAACAGGACTGAGGTTTAATTGTGGAACCCTCTGGCTTGGGAATATGACTGAGGTTTAATTGTGGAACGCTGTGGCCTGGGAACATGACTGGGATTTTATTTTTGGAACCTGTGTCCAGGGAACATGACTGAGGTTTTATTATGGAACCGTGTGTCCTGGGAACACGATTGAGGTTTGATTTTGGAACCAAGTGGCCTGGGAATATGACTGAGGTTTGATTCTGGAAACCTTTGGCCTGGGAACATGACTGATGTTAGATTGTGGAATCCTGTGGCCTGGGAACATGACATCGGTTTTTATTCTGTTACCCTCTTTCCTGTGAACATGAAATCGGTTTGATTCTGGAAATCTGTGGCCTGGAAATATGACTGAGGTGTGATGGTGGTACCCTATGGCCTGGCAACATGACTGAGGTTTGATTCTGGATCCCTGTGGCCTGGGAATATGACTGAGGCGTGATTCTGGAAAACTGTGGCCTGGGAACATGACTGAGGCTTGGTTCTGGAACCCTGTGGACTGGGAACATGACTGAGGTTTATTCTAGAACCCTGTAGCCTGGGAACATAACTGAGGATTGATTCTGGAACCCTGTGGCCTTGGAATATGACATCGCTGGATTCTGGAACCCTGTGGCCTGGGAACATGAGAACGGTTTGATTCTGGAAACCTGTGGCCTGCCAACCTGACTGTGGCTTGATTCTGGAAGCCTGTAGCCTGGCAACATGACTGAGGCTTGATTCTGGAACCCTGTGGCCTGGGAAGTTGACTGGGGTTTGATCGCAGAAACCTGTGGACTGGCCACATGACTGAGGTTTGATGGTGGAACCCTGTGCAATGGGAACATGACTGAGGTCTGATAATGGAACCCCGTGGCGAGGGAACATGCCATTGGTTTGATTCTGGAACCCTGTTTCCTGGGCACATGACTGAGGTTTGTTGGTTGAACCCTGTGGCATGGCAACATGATTGAGGTTTGATTGTGGAACCCTCAGGCTTGGAAACATGACTGAGGCTTGATGGTGGAACCCTGTGGCCTGGCAACAGGACTGAGGTTTCATTGTAGAACCCTCTGGCCTGGGAATATGACTGAGGTTTAATTGTGGAACCCTGTGGCCTGGGAACATGACTGGGATTTTATTTTTGAAACCTGTGTCCACAAAACATGACTGAGGTTTTATTCTGGAAACCTGTGTCCTGGGAATACGACTGAGGTTTGATTCTGGAACCAAGTGGCCTGGGAACATGACTGAGGTTTGATTCTGGAAACCGTTGGCCTGGGAACATGACTGACGTTACATTGTGGAATCCTGTGGCCTGGGAACATGACATCGGTTTGGATTATGGTACCGTGTTGCCTGGGAACATGAAATCGGTTTGATTCTGAAAATCTGTGGCCTGGGAACATGACATCTGTTTAAATTGTGGAATACTGTGCCCTGAGAACCTGACTGAGCCTTGGTTCTGGAACCCTGTGGACTGGGAACATGACTGAGGTGTATTCTAGAAACCTGTAGCCTGGGAACATAACTGAGGATTGATTCTGGAACCCTGAGACCTGGGAACATGACATCAGTGGATTCTGGAAACCTGTGGCCTGGGAACATGAGAACAGTTTGATTCTGGAACCCTGTGGCCTGGGAATATGACTGAGGCTTGATTCTGGAAGCCTGTGGCCTGGCAACATGACTGAGGCTTGATTCTGGAACCCTGTGGCCTGGGAATTTGACTGGGGTTTGATCGCAGAAACCTGTGGACTGGCCACATGACTGAGGTTTGATGGTGGAACCCTGTGCACTGGGAGCATGACTGAGGTCTGATACTGGAACCCCGTGGCGTGGGAATATGCCATTGGTTTGATTCTGGAACACTGTTTCCTGGGCACATGACTGAGGTTTGTTGGTTGAACCCTGTAGCATGGCAACATGATTGAGGTTTGATTGTGGAAACCTCAGGCTTGGGAACATGACTGAGGCGTGATGGTGGAATCCTGTGGCCTGGCAACAGGACTGAGGTTTTATGGTGGAACCCTATGGCCTGGCAAGATGACTTAGGTTTGATTGTGGAACACTCTGGCCTGGGAACATGACTGAGGCTTGATGGTGGAACCGTTGCCTGGCAACAGGACTGAGGTTTGATTGTGGAACCCTCTGGCCTGGGAATATGACTGAGGTTTAATTGTGGAACCCTGTGGCCTGGGAACATGACTGGGAATTTATTTTTGAAACCTGTGTCCAGGGAACATGACTGAGGTTTTATTCTGGAAACCTATGTCCTGGGAATACGACTGAGGTTTGATTCTGGAACCAAGTGGCCTGGGAATATGACTGAGGTTTGATTTTGGAAACCATTGGCCTTGGAACATGACTGATGTTAGATTGTGGAATCCTGTGGCCTGGGAACATGACATCGGTTTAGATTCTGCTACCCTGTTGCCTGGGAACATGAAATCGGTTTGATTATGGAAATCTGTAGCCTGGGAATATAACTGAGTTGTGATGGTCGTACCCTATAGCCTGGCAACATGAGTGAGGTTTGATTCTGGATCCCTGTGGCCTGGGAACATGACTGAGGCGTGATTCTGGAAAACTGTGGCCTGGGAAAATGACATCTGTTTAAATTGTGGAATACTGTGCCCTGGGAACCTGACTGAGCCTTGGTTTTGGAACCCTGTGCACTGGGAACATGACTGAGGCCTGACACTGGAACCCCGTGGCGTGGGAACATGCCATTGGTTTAATTCTGGAACCCTGTTTCCTGGGCACATGACTGAGGTTTGATGGTTGAACCCTTTGGCATGGCAACATGATTGAGGTTTGATTGTGGAACCCTCAGGCTTGGGAACATGACTGAGGCTTGATGGTAGAACCCTGTGGCCTGGCAACAGGACTGAGGTTTAATGGTGGAACCCTATGGCCTGGCAAGATGACTTAGGTTTGATTGTGGAATACTCTGGCCTGGGAACATGCCTGAGCCTTGGTTCTGGAACCCTGTGGACTGGGAACATGACTGAGGTGTGTTCTAGAATCCTGTAGCCTGGGAACATGACTGAGGATTGATTCTGGTACCCTGTGGCCTGGGAACATGACTGAGGCGTGATTCTGGAAAACTGTGGCCTGGGAACATGACTGAGGCTTGGTTCTGGAACCCTGTGGACTGGGAACATGACTGAGGTTTATTCTAGAACCCTGTAGTCTGGGAACATAACTGAGGATTGATTCTGGAACCCTGTGACCTGGGAACATTACATCGGTGGATTCTGGAACCCTGTGGCCTGGGAATATGACTGAGGCTTGATTCTGGAAGCCTGTGGGGTGGCAACATGATTGAGGCTGGATTCTGGAACCCTGTGGCCTGGGAATTTGACTGGGGTTTGATCGCAGAAACCTGTGGACTGGCCACATGACTGAGGTTTGATGGTGGAACCCTGTGCACTGGGAGCATGACTGAGGTCTGATACTGGAACCCCGTGGCCTGGGAACATGCCATTGGTTTGATTCTGGAACCCTGTTTCCTGGGCACATGACTGAGGTTTGTTGGTTGAACCCTGTGGCATGACAACATGATTGAGGTTTGATTGTGGAACCCTCAGGCTTGGGAACATGACTGAGGCGTGATGGTGGAAACCTGTGGCCTGGGAACATGACTGAGGTTTGAGGGTGGAACACTGTGGCCTGGCAACAGGACTGAGGTTTGATTGTGGAACCCTCTGGCTTGGGAATATGACTGAGGTTTAATTGTGGAACCCTGTGGCCTGGGAACATGACTGGGATTTTATTTTTGGAACCTGTGTCCAGGGAACATGACTGAGGTTTTATTATGGAACCGTGTGTCCTGGGAACACGATTGAGGTTTGATTTTGGAACCAAGTGGCCTGGGAATATGACTGAGGTTTGATTCTGGAAACCTTTGGCCTGGGAACATGACTGATGTTAGATTGTGGAATCCTGTGGCCTGGGAACATGACATCGGTTTTTATTCTGTTACCCTCTTTCCTGTGAACATGAAATCGGTTTGATTCTGGAAATCTGTGGCCTGGAAATATGACTGAGGTGTGATGGTGGTACCCTATGGCCTGGCAACATGACTCAGGTTTGATTCTGGATCCCTGTGGCCTGGGAACATGACTGAGGCGTGATTCTGAAAAACTGTGGCCTGGGAACATGACTGAGGCTTGGTTCTGGAACCCTGTGGACTGGGAACATGACTGAGGCCTGATTCTGGAAAACTGTGGCTTGGGAACATGACATCTGTTTAAATTGTGGAATACTGTGCCCTGGGAACCTGACTGAGCCTTGGTTCTCGAACCCTGTGGACTGGGAACATGACTGAGGTGTATTCTAGAACCCTGTAGCCTGGGAACATAACTGAGGATTGATTCTGGAAACCTGAGACCTGGGAACATGACATCAGTGGATTCTGGAACCCTGTGGCCTGGGAACATGAGAACGGTTTGATTCTGGAACCCTGTGGCCTAGCAACATGACTGTGGCTTGATTCTGGAAGCCTGTGGCCTGGCAACATGACTGAGGCTTGATTCTGGAACCCTGTGACCTGGGAATTTGACTGGGGTTTGATCGCAGAAACCTGTGGACTGGCCACATGACTGAGGTTTGATTGTGGAACCCTTTGGAATGGGAACATGACTGAGGTCTGATACCGGAACCCCGTGGCGTGGGAACATGCCATTGGTTTGATTCTGGAACCCTGTTTCCTGGGCACATGACTGAGGTTTGATGGTTGAACCCTTTGGCATGGCAACATGATTGAGGTTTGATTGTGGAACCCTCAGGCTTGGGAACATGACTGAGGCTTGATTGTGGAACCCTGTGGCCTGGGAACATGACTGAGGTTTGATGGTGGAACACTGTGGCCTGGCAACAGGACTGAGGTTTGATTGTGGAACCCTCTGGCTTGGGAATATGACTGAGGTTTAATTGTGGAACCCTGTGGCCTGGGAACCTGACTGGGATTTTATTTTTGAAACCTGTGTCCAGGGCACATGAATGAGGTTTGATTCTGGAACCAAGTGGCCTGGGAATATGACTGAGGTTTGATTCTGGAAACCATTGGCCTGGGAACATGACTGATGTTAGATTGTGGAATCCTGTGGCCTGGGAACATGACATCGGTTTTTATTCTGTTACCCGCTTTCCTGTGAACATGAAATCGGTTTGATTCTGGAAATCTGTGGCCTGGGAATATGACTGAGGTGTGATGGTGGTACCCTATGGCCTGGCAACATGACTGAGGTTTGATTCTGGATCCCTGCTGCCTGGGAACATGACTGAGGCGTGATTCTGGAAAACTGTGGCCTGGGAACATGACATCTGTTTAGATTGTGGAATACTGTGCCCTGGGAACCTGACTGAGCCTTGGTTCTCGAACCCTGTGGACTGGGAACATGAGTGAGGTTTATTCTAGAACCCTGTAGCCTGGGAACATGACTGAGGATTGATTCTGGTACCCTGTGGCCTGGGAACATGACTGAGGCGTGATTCTGGAAAACTGTGGCCTGGGAACATGACTGAGGCATGGTTCTGGAACCCTGTGGACTGGGAACATGACTGAGGTTTATTCTAGAACCCTGTAGCCTGGGAACATAACTGAGGATTGATTCTGGAACCCTGTGACCTGGGAACATTACATCGGTGGATTCTGGAACCCTGTGGCCTGGGAATATGACTGAGGCTTGATTCTGGAAGCCTGTGGCGTGGCAACGTCACTGAGGCTTGATTCTGGAACCCTGTGTCCTGGGAATTTGACTGGGGTTTGATCGCAGAAACCTGTGGACTGGCCACATGACTGAGGTTTGATGGTGGAACCCTGTGCACTGGGAGCATGACTGAGGTCTGATACTGGAACCCCGTGGCCTGGGAACATGCCATTGGTTTGATTCTGGAACCCTGGTTCCTGGGCACATGACTGAGGTTTGTTGGTTGAACCCTGTGGCATGGCAACATGATTGAGGTTTGACTGTGGAACCCTCAGGCTTGGGAACATGACTGAGGCGTGATGGTGGAACCCTGTGGCCTGGCAACAGGACTGAGGTTTAATGGTGGAACCCTATGTACTGGCAAGATGACTTAGGTTTGATTGTGGAATACTCTGGCCTGGGAACATGCCTGAGCCTTGGTTCTGGAACCCTGTGGACTGGGAACATGACTGAGGTTTATTTTAGAACCCTGTAGCCTGGGAACATAACTGAGGATGAATTCTGGAACCCTGTGACCTCGGAATATGACATCGGTGGATTCTGGAACCCTGTGGCCTGGGAACATGAGAACGATTTGATTCTGGAACCCTGTCCTGGCAACATGACTTAGGTTTGATTTTGGAACCCTGTAGCCTGGCAACATGACTGAGGCTTGATTCTGGAACCCTGTGGCCTGGGAACTTGACTGGGGTTTGATCGCAGAAACCTGTGGACTGGCCACATGACTGAGGTTTGATGGTGGAACCCTGTGCACTGGGAACATGACTGAGGCCTGACACTGGAACCCCGTGGCGTGGGAACATGCCATTGGTTTGATTCTGGAACCCTGTTTCCTGGGCACATGACTGAGGTTTGATGGTTGAACCCTTTGGCATGGCAACATGATTGAGGTTTGATTGTGGACCCCTCAGGCTTGGGAACATGACTGAGGCTTGATGGTGGAAACCTGTGGCCTGGGAACATGACTGAGGTTTGAGGGTGGAACACTGTGGCCTGGCAACAGGACTGAGGTTTGATTGTGGAACCCTCTGGCTTGGGAATATGACTGAGGTTTAATTGTGGAACCCTGTGGCCTGGGAACATGACTGGGATTTTATTTTTGGAACCTGTGTCCAGGGAACATGACTGAGGTTTTATTATGGAACCGTGTGTCCTGGGAACACGATTGAGGTTTGATTCTGCAACCAAGTGGCCTGGGAATATGACTGAGGTTTGATTCTGGAAACCATTGGCCTGGGAATATGACTGATGTTAGATTGTGGAATCCTGTGGCCTGGGAACATGACATCGGTTTTTATTCTGTTACCCTCTTTCCTGTGAACATGAAATCGGTTTGATTCTGGAAATCTGTGGCCTGGAAATATGACTGAGGTGTGATGGTGGTACCCTATGGCCTGGCAACATGACTGAGGTTTGATTCTGGATCCCTGTGGCCTGGGAACATGACTGAGGCGTGATTCTGGAAAACTGTGGCCTGGGAACATGACTGAGGCTTGGTTCTGGAACCCTGTGGACTGGGAACATGACTGAGGTTTATTTTAGAACCCTGTAGCCTGGGAATATAAGTGAGGATTGATTCTGGAATCCTGTGGCCTGGGAACATGAGAACGGTTTGATTCTGGAACCCTGTGGCCTGGCAACCTGACTGTGGCTTGATTCTGGAAGCCTGTGGCCTGGCAACATGACTGAGGCTTGATTCTGGAACACTGTGGCCTGGGAATTTGACTGGGGTTTGATTGCAGAAACCTGTGGACTGGCCACATGACTGAGGTTTGATGGTGGAAACCTGTGCAAAGGGAACATGACTGAGGTCTGATAATGGAACCCCGTGGCGAGGGAACATGCCATTGGTTTGATTCTGAAACCCTGTTTCCTGGGCACATGACTGAGGTTTGTTGGTTGAACCCTGTGGCATGGCAACATGATTGAGGTTTGATTGTGGAACCCTCAGGCTTGGAAACATGACTGAGGCTTGATGGTGGAACCCTGTGGCCTGGCAACAGGACTGAGGTTTCATTGTAGAACCCTCTGGCCTGGGAATATGACTGAGGTTTAATTGTGGAACCCTGTGGCCTGGGAACATGCCTGGGATTTTATTTTTGAAACCTGTGTCCAGGGAACATGACTGAGGTTTTATTCTGGAAACCTGTGTCCTGGGAATACGAATGAGGTTTGATTCTGGAACCAAGTGGCCTGGGAATATGACTGAGGTTTGATTCTGGAAACCATTGGCCTCGGAACATGACTGATGTTAGATTGTGGAATCCTGTGGCCTGGGAACATAACATCGGTTTGGATTCTGGTACCCTGTTGCCTGGGAACATGAAATCGGTTTGATTCTGGAAATCTGTGGCCTGGGAATATGACTGAGGTGTGATGGTGGTACCCTATGGCCTGGCAACATGACTGAGGTTTGATTCTGGATCCCTGCTGCCTGGGAACATGACTGAGGCGTGATTCTGGAAAACTGTGGCCTGGGAACATGACTGAGGCTTGGTTCTGGAACCCTGTGGACTGGGAACATGACTGAGGTTTATTCTAGAACCCTGTAGCCTGGGAACATGACTGAGGATTGATTCTGGTACCCTGTGGCCTGGGAACATGACTGAGGCGTGATTCTGGAAAACTGTGGCCTGGGAACATGACTGAGGCTTGGTTCTGGAACCCTGTGGACTGGGAACATGACTGAGGTTTATTCTAGAACCCTGTAGCCTGGGAACATAACTGAGGATTGATTCTGGAACCCTGTGACCTGGGAAAATTACATCGGTGGATTCTGGAACCCTGTGGCTTGGGAATATGACTGAGGCTTGATTCTGGAAGCCTGTGGCCTGGGAATTTGACTGGGGTTTGATCGCAGAAATCTGTGGACTGGCCACATGACTGAGGTTTGATGGTGGAACCCTGTGCACTGGGAGCATGACTGAGGTCTGATACTGGAACCCCGTGGCCTGGGAACATGCCATTGGTTTGATTCTGGAACCCTGGTTCCTGGGCACATGACTGAGGTTTGTTGGTTGAACCCTGTGGCATGGCAACATGATTGAGGTTTGATTGTGGAACCCTCAGGCTTTGTAACATGACTGAGGCGTGATGGTGGAACCCTGTGGCCTGGCAACAGGACTGAGGTTTAATGGTGGAACCCTATGTACTGGCAAGATGACTTAGGTTTGATTGTGGAATACTCTGGCCTGGGAACATGCCTGAGCCTTGGTTCTGGAACCCTGTGGACTGGGAACATGACTGAGGTTTATTTTAAAACCCTGTAGCCTGGGAACATAACTGAGGATGGATTCTGGAACCCTGTGACCTCGGAATATGACATCGGTGGATTCTGGAACCCTGTGGCCTGGGAACATGAGAACGGTTTGATTCTGGAACCCTGTCCTGGCAACATGACTGAGGTTTGATTCTGGAACCCTGTAGCCTGGCAACATGACTGAGGCTTGATTCTGGAACCCTGTGGCCTGGGAACTTGACTGGGGTTTGATCGCAGAAACCTGTGGACTGGCCACATGACTGAGGTTTGATGGTGGAACCCTGTGCACTGGGAACATGACTGAGGCCTGACACTGGAACCCCGTGGCGTGGGAACATGCCATTGGCTTGATTCTGGAACCCTGTTTCCTGGGCACATGACTGAGGTTTGATGGTTGAACCCTTTGGCATGGCAACATGATTGAGGTTTGATTGTGGACCCCTCAGGCTTGGGAACATGACTGAGGCTTGATGGTGGAAACCTGTGGCCTGGGAACATGACTGAGGTTTGAGGGTGGAACACTGTGGCCTGGCAACAGCACTGAGGTTTGATTGTGGAACCCTCTGGCTTGGGAATATGACTGAGGTTTAATTGTGGAACCCTGTGGCCTGGGAACATGACTGGGATTTTATTTTTGGAACCTGTGTCCAGGGAACATGACTGAGGTTTTATTATGGAACCGTGTGTCCTGGGAACACGATTGAGGTTTGATTCTGGAACCAAGTGGCCTGGGAATATGACTGAGGTTTGATTCTGGAAACCTTTGGCCTGGGAACATGACTGATGTTAGATTGTGGAATCCTGTGGCCTGGGAACATGACATCGGTTTTTATTCTGTTACCCTC
Source organism: Balaenoptera acutorostrata (assembly GCF_949987535.1). Taxonomy (NCBI): domain Eukaryota; kingdom Metazoa; phylum Chordata; class Mammalia; order Artiodactyla; family Balaenopteridae; genus Balaenoptera; species Balaenoptera acutorostrata. Next base: position 32,273,602 of record NC_080076.1, on the reverse strand, counting down.
TTTCCTGTGAACATGAAATCGGTTTGATTCTGGAAATCTGTGGCCTGGAAATATGACTGAGGTGTGATGGTGGTACCCTATGGCCTGGCAACATGACTGAGGTTTGATTCTGGATCCCTGCTGCCTGGGAACATGACTGAGGCGTGATTCTGGAAAACTGTGGCCTGGGAACATGACTGAGGCTTGGTTCTGGAACCCTGTGGACTGGGAACATGACTGAGGTTTATTCTAGAACCCTGTAGCCTGGGAACATGACTGAGGATTGATTCTGGTACCCTGTGGCCTGGGAACATGACTGAGGCGTGATTCTGGAAAACTGTGGCCTGGGAACATGACTGAGGCTTGGTTCTGGAACCCTGTGGACTGGGAACATGACTGAGGTTTATTCTAGAAACCTGTAGCCTGGGAACATAACTGAGGATTGATTCTGGAACCCTGTGACCTGGGAAAATTACATCGGTGGATTCTGGAACCCTGTGGCTTGGGAATATGACTGAGGCTTGATTCTGGAAGCCTGTGGCGTGGCAACATGATTGAGGCTTGATTCTGGAACCCTGTGGCCTGGGAATTTGACTGGGGTTTGATCGCAGAAATCTGTGGACTGGCCACATGACTGAGGTTTGATGGTGGAACCCTGTGCACTGGGAGCATGACTGAGGTCTGATACTGGAACCCCGTGGCCTGGGAACATGCCATTGGTTTGATTCTGGAACCCTGGTTCCTGGGCACATGACTGAGGTTTGTTGGTTGAACCCTGTGGCATGGCAACATGATTGAGGTTTGATTGTGGAACCCTCAGGCTTTGGAACATGACTGAGACGTGATGGTGGAACCCTGTGGCCTGGCAACAGGACTGAGGTTTAATGGTGGAACCCTATGTACTGGCAAGATGACTTAGGTTTGATTGTGGAATACTCTGGCCTGGGAACATGCCTGAGCCTTGGTTCTGGAACCCTGTGGACTGGGAACATGACTGAGGTTTATTTTAAAACCCTGTAGCCTGGGAACATAACTGAGGATGGATTCTGGAACCCTGTGACCTCGGAATATGACATCGGTGGATTCTGGAACCCTGTGGCCTGGGAACATGAGAACGGTTTGATTCTGGAACCCTGTCCTGGAAACATGACTGAGGTTTGATTCTGGAACCCTGTAGCCTGGCAACATGACTGAGGCTTGATTCTGGAACCCTGTGGCCTGGGAACTTGACTGGGGTTTGATCGCAGAAACCTGTGGACTGGCCACATGACTGAGGTTTGATGGTGGAACCCTGTGCACTGGGAACATGACTGAGGCCTGACACTGGAACCCCGTGGCGTGGGAACATGCCATTGGCTTGATTCTGGAACCCTGTTTCCTGGGCACATGACTGAGGTTTGATGGTTGAACCCTTTGGCATGGCAACATGATTGAGGTTTGATTGTGGACCCCTCAGGCTTGGGAACATGACTGAGGCTTGATGGTGGAAACCTGTGGCCTGGGAACATGACTGAGGTTTGAGGGTGGAACACTGTGGCCTGGCAACAGCACTGAGGTTTGATTGTGGAACCCTCTGGCTTGGGAATATGACTGAGGTTTAATTGTGGAACCCTGTGGCCTGGGAACATGACTGGGATTTTATTTTTGGAACCTGTGTCCAGGGAACATGACTGAGGTTTTATTATGGAACCGTGTGTCCTGGGAACACGATTGAGGTTTGATTCTGGAACCAAGTGGCCTGGGAATATGACTGAGGTTTGATTCTGGAAACCTTTGGCCTGGGAACATGACTGATGTTAGATTGTGGAATCCTGTGGCCTGGGAACATGACATCGGTTTTTATTCTGTTACCCTATTTCCTGTGAACATGAAATCGGTTTGATTCTGGAAATCTGTGGCCTGGAAATATGACTGAGGTGTGATGGTGGTACCCTATGGCCTGGCAACATGACTGAGGTTTGATTATGGATCCCTGTGGCCTGGGAACATGACTGAGGCGTGATTCTGGAAAACTGTGGACTGGGAACATGACTGAGGCTTGGTTCTGGAACCTTGTGGACTGGGAACATGACTGAGGTTTATTCTAGAACCCTGTAGCCTGGGAACATAAGTGAGGATTGATTCTGGAACCCTGTGGCCTGGGAACATGAGAACGGTTTGATTCTGGAAACCTGTGGCCTGGCAACCTGACTGTGCCTTGATTCTGGAAGCCTGTAGCCTGGCAACATGACTGAGGCTTGATTCTGGAACCCTGTGGCCTGGGAAGTTGACTGGGGTTTGATCGCAGAAACCTGTGGACTGGCCACATGACTGTGGTTTGATGGTGGAACCCTGTGCACTGGGAGCATGACTGAGGTCTGATACTGGAACCCCGTGGCCTGGGAACATGCCATTGGTTTGATTCTGGAACCCTGTTTCCTGGGCACATGACTGAGGTTTGTTGGTTGAACCCTGTGGCATGGCAACATGATTGAGGTTTGATTGTGGAACCCTCAGGCTTGGAAACATGACTGAGGCTTGATGGTGGAACCCTGTGGCCTGGCAACAGGACTGAGGTTTCATTGTAGAACCCTGTGGCCTGGGAATATGACTGAGGTTTAATTGTGGAACCCTGTGGCCTGGGAACATGACTGGGATTTTATTTTTGAAACCTGTGTCCAGAAAACATGACTGAGGTTTTATTCTGGAAACCTGTGTCCTGGGAATACGACTGAGGTTTGATTCTGGAACCAAGTGGCCTGGGAACATGACTGAGGTTTGATTCTGGAAACCATTGGCCTGGGAACATGACTGACGTTACATTGTGGAATCCTGTGGCCTGGGAACATGACATCGGTTTGGATTATGGTACCGTGTTGCCTGGGAACATGAAATCGGTTTGATTCGGAAAATCTGTGGCCTGGGAATATAACTGAGGTGTGATGGTGGTACCCTATGGCCTGGCAACATGACTGAGGTTTGATTCTGGATCCCTGTGGCCTGGGAACATGACTGAGGCCTGATTCTGGAAAACTGTGGCCTGGGAACATGACATTTGTTTAAATTGTGGAATACTGTGCCCTGAGAACCTGACTGAGCCTTGGTTCTGGAACCCTGTGGACTGGGAACATGACTGAGGTTTATTCTAGAACCCTGTAGTCTGGGAACATAACTGAGGATTGATTCTGGAACCCTGTGACCTGGGAACATTATATCGGTGGATTCTGGAACCCTGTGGCCTGGGAATACGACTGAGGCTTGATTCTGGAAGCCTGTGGGGTGGCAACATGATTGAGGCTGGATTCTGGAACCCTGTGGCCTGGGAATTTGACTGGGGTTTGATCGCAGAAACCTGTGGACTGGCCACATGACAGAGGTTTGATGGTGGAACCCTGTGCACTGGCAGCATGACTGAGGTCTGATACTGGAACCCCGTGGCCTGGGAACATGCCATTGGTTTGATTCTGGAACCCTGTTTCCTGGGCACATGACTGAGGTTTGTTGGTTGAACCCTGTGGCATGACAACATGATTGAGGTTTGATTGTGGAACCCTCAGGCTTGGGAACATGACTGAGGCGTGATGGTGGAAACCTGTGGCCTGGGAACATGACTGAGGTTTGAGGGTGGAACACTGTGGCCTGGCAACAGGACTGAGGTTTGATTGTGGAACCCTCTGGCTTGGGAATATGACTGAAGTTTAATTGTGGAACCCTGTGGCCTGGGAACATGACTGGGATTTTATTTTTGGAACCTGTGTCCAGGGAACATGACTGAGGTTTTATTATGGAACCGTGTGTCCTGGGAACACGATTGAGGTTGGATTTTGGAACCAAGAGGCCTGGGAATATGACTGAGGTTTGATTCTGGAAACCTTTGGCCTGGGAACATGACTGATGTTAGATTGTGGAATCCTGTGGCCTGGGAACATGACATCGGTTTTTATTGTGTTACCCTCTTTCCTGTGAACATGAAATCTGTTTGATTCTGGAAATCTGTGGCCTGGAAATATGACTGAGGTGTGATGGTGGTACCCTATGGCCTGGCAACATGACTGAGGTTTGATTCTGGATCCCTGTGGCCTGGGAACATGACTGAGGCGTGATTCTGAAAAACTGTGGCCTGGGAACATGACTGAGGCTTGGTTCTGGAACCCTGTGGACTGGGAACATGACTGAGGTTTATTCTAGAACCCTGTAGCCTGGGACATAACTGAGGATTGATTCTGGAACCCTGTGGCCTTGGAATATGACATCGGTGGATTCTGGAACCCTGTGGCCTGGGAACATGAGAACGGTTTGATTCTGGAACCCTGTGGCCTGGCAAGCTGACTGTGGCTTGATTCTGGAAGCCTGTAGCCTGGCAACATGACTGAGGCTTGATTCTGGAACCCTGTGGCCTGGGAAGTTGACTGGGGTTTGATCGCAGAAACCTGTGGACTGGCCACATGACTGAGGTTTGATGGTGGAACCCTGTGCAATGGGAACATGACTGAGGTCTGATAATGGAACCCCGTGGCGAGGGAACATGCCATTGGTTTGATTCTGGAACCCTGTTTCCTGGGCACATGACTGAGGTTTGTTGGTTGAACCCTGTGGCATGGCAACATGATTGAGGTTTGATTGTGGAACCCTCAGGCTTTTAAACATGACTGAGGCTTGATGGTGGAACCCTGTGGCCTGGCAACAGGACTGAGGTTTCATTGTAGAACCCTCTGGCCTGGGAATATGACTGAGTTTTAATTGTGGAACCCTGTGGCCTGGGAACATGCCTGGGATTTTATTTTTGAAACCTGTGTCCAGGGAACATGACTGAGGTTTTATTCTGGAAACCTGTGTCCTGGGAATACGACTGAGGTTTGATTCTGGAACCAAGTGGCCTGGGAATATGACTGAGGTTTGATTGTGGAAACCATTGGCCTCGGAACATGACTGATGTTAGATTGTGGAATCCTGTGGCCTGGGAACATAACATCGGTTTGGATTCTGGTACCCTGTTGCCTGGGAACATGAAATCGGTTTGATTCTGGAAATCTGTGGCCTGGGAATATAACTGAGGTGTGATGGTGGTACCCTATGGCCTGGCAACATGACTGAGGTTTGATTCTGGATCCCTGTGGCCTGGGAACATGACTGAGGCCTGATTCTGGAAAACTGTGGCTTGGGAACATGACATCTGTTTAAATTGTGGAATACTGTGCCCTGGGAACCTGACTGAGCCTTGGTTCTGGAACCCTGTGGATTGGGAACATGACTGAGGTGTATTCTAGAACCCTGTAGCCTGGGAACATAACTGAGGATTGATTCTGGAAACCTGAGACCTGGGAACATGACATCAGTGGATTCTGGAACCCTGTGGCCTGGGAACATGAGAACGGTTTGATTCTGGAACCCTGTGGCCTAGCAACATGACTGTGGCTTGATTCTGGAAGCCTGTGGCCTGGCAACATGACTGAGGCTTGATTCTGGAACCCTGAGACCTGGGAATTTGACTGGGGTTTGATCGCAGAAACCTGTGGACTGGCCACATGACTGAGGTTTGATTGTGGAACCCTTTGGAATGGGAACATGACTGAGGTCTGATACCGGAACCCCGTGGCGTGGGAACATGCCATTGGTTTGATTCTGGAACCCTGTTTCCTGGGCACATGACTGAGGTTTGATGGTTGAACCCTTTGGCATGGCAACAGGACTGAGGTTTGATTGTGGAACCCTCTGGCTTGGGAATATGACTGAGGTTTAATTGTGGAACCCTGTGGCCTGGGAACCTGACTGGGATTTTATTTTTGAAACCTGTGTCCAGGGCACATGAATGAGGTTTGATTCTGGAACCAAGTGGCCTGGGAATATGACTGAGGTTTGATTCTGGAAACCATTGGCCTGGGAACATGACTGATGTTAGATTGTGGAATCCTGTGGACTGGGAACATGACATCGGTTTTTATTCTGTTACCCGCTTTCCTGTGAACATGAAATCGGTTTGATTCTGGAAATCTGTGGCCTGGGAATATGACTGAGGTGTGATGGTGGTACCCTATGGCCTGGCAACATGACTGAGGTTTGATTCTGGATCCCTGCTGCCTGGGAACATGACTGAGGCGTGATTCTGGAAAACTGTGGCCTGGGAACATGACATCTGTTTAGATTGTGGAATACTGTGCCCTGGGAACCTGACTGAGCCTTGGTTCTCGAACCCTGTAGACTGGGAACATGACTGAGGTTTATTCTAGAACCCTGTAGCCTGGGAACATGACTGAGGATTGATTCTGGTACCCTGTGGCCTGGGAACATGACTGAGGCGTGATTCTGGAAAACTGTGGCCTGGGAATATGACTGAGGCTTGGTTCTGGAACCCTGTGGACTGGGAACATGACTGAGGTTTTATTCTGGAAACCTGTGTCCTGGGAATACGAATGAGGTTTGATTCTGGAACCAAGTGGCCTGGGAATATGACTGAGGTTTGATTCTGGAAACCATTGGCCTCGGAACATGACTGATGTTAGATATTGGAATCCTGTGGCCTGGGAACATAACATCGGTTTGGATTCTGGTACCCTGTTGCCTGGGAACATGAAATCGGTTTGATTCTGGAAATCTGTGGCCTGGGAATATGACTGAGGTGTGATGGTGGTACCCTATGGCCTGGCAACATGACTGAGGTTTGATTCTGGATCCCTGCTGCCTGGGAACATGACTGAGGCGTGATTCTGGAAAACTGTGGCCTGGGAACATGACTGAGGCTTGGTTCTGGAACCCTGTGGACTGGGAACATGACTGAGGTTTATTCTAGAAACCTGTAGCCTGGGAACATGACTGAGGATTGATTCTGGTACTCTTTGGCCTGGGAACATGACTGAGGCGTGATTCTGGAAAACTGTGGCCTGGGAACATGACTGAGGCTTGGTTCTGGAACCCTGTGGACTGGGAACATGACTGAGGTTTATTCTAGAACCCTGTAGCCTGGGAACATAACTGAGGATTGATTCTGGAACCCTGTGACCTGGGAAAATTACATCGGTGGATTCTGGAACCCTGTGGCTTGGGAATATGACTGAGGCTTGATTCTGGAAGCCTGTGGCGTGGCAACATGATTGAGGCTTGATTCTGGAACCCTGTGGCCTGGGAATTTGACTGGGGTTTGATCGCAGAAATCTGTGGACTGGCCACATGACTGAGGTTTGATGGTGGAACCCTGTGCACTGGGAGCATGACTGAGGTCTGATACTGGAACCCCGTGGCCTGGGAACATGCCATTGGTTTGATTCTGGAACCCTGGTTCCTGGGCACATGACTGAGGTTTGTTGGTTGAACCCTGTGGCATGGCAACATGATTGAGGTTTGATTGTGGAACCCTCAGGCTTTGGAACATGACTGAGGCGTGATGGTGGAACCCTGTGGCCTGGCAACAGGACTGAGGTTTAATGGTGGAACCCTATGTACTGGCAAGATGACTTAGGTTTGATTGTGGAATACTCTGGCCTGGGAACATGCCTGAGCCTTGGTTCTGGAACCCTGTGGACTGGGAACATGACTGAGGTTTATTTTAAAACCCTGTAGCCTGGGAACATAACTGAGGATGGATTCTGGAACCCTGTGACCTCGGAATATGACATCGGTGGATTCTGGAACCCTGTGGCCTGGGAACATGAGAACGGTTTGATTCTGGAACCCTGTCCTGGCAACATGACTGAGGTTTGATTCTGGAACCCTGTAGCCTGGCAACATGACTGAGGCTTGATTCTGGAACCCTGTGGCCTGGGAACTTGACTGGGGTTTGATCGCAGAAACCTGTGGACTGGCCACATGACTGAGGTTTGATGGTGGAACCCTGTGCACTGGGAACATGACTGAGGCCTGACACTGGAACCCCGTGGCGTGGGAACATGCCATTGGCTTGATTCTGGAACCCTGTTTCCTGGGCACATGACTGAGGTTTGATGGTTGAACCCTTTGGCATGGCAACATGATTGAGGTTTGATTGTGGACCCCTCAGGCTTGGGAACATGACTGAGGCTTGATGGTGGAAACCTGTGGCCTGGGAACATGACTGAGGTTTGAGGGTGGAACACTGTGGCCTGGCAACAGGACTGAGGTTTGATTGTGGAACCCTCTGGCTTGGGAATATGACTGAGGTTTAATTGTGGAACCCTGTGGCCTGGGAACATGACTGGGATTTTATTTTTGGAACCTGTGTCCAGGGAACATGACTGAGGTTTTATTATGGAACCGTGTGTCCTGGGAACACGATTGAGGTTTGATTCTGGAACCAAGTGGCCTGGGAATATGACTGAGGTTTGATTCTGGAAACCTTTGGCCTGGGAACATGACTGATGTTAGATTGTGGAATCCTGTGGCCTGGGAACATGACATCGGTTTTTATTCTGTTACCCTCTTTCCTGTGAACATGAAATCGGTTTGATTCTGGAAATCTGTGGCCTGGAAATATGACTGAGGTGTGATGGTGGTACCCTATGGCCTGGCAACATGACTGAGGTTTGATTATGGATCCCTGTGGCCTGGGAACATGACTGAGGCGTGATTCTGGAAAACTGTGGACTGGGAACATGACTGAGGCTTGGTTCTGGAACCTTGTGGACTGGGAACATGACTGAGGTTTATTCTAGAACCCTGTAGCCTGGGAACATAAGTGAGGATTGATTCTGGAACCCTGTGGCCTGGGAACATGAGAACGGTTTGATTCTGGAAACCTGTGGCCTGGCAACCTGACTGTGCCTTGATTCTGGAAGCCTGTAGCCTGGCAACATGACTGAGGCTTGATTCTGGAACCCTGTGGCCTGGGAAGTTGACTGGGGTTTGATCGCAGAAAGCTGTGGACTGGCCACATGACTGAGGTTTGATGGTGGAACCCTGTGCACTGGGAGCATGACTGAGGTCTGATACTGGAACCCCGTGGCCTGGGAACATGCCATTGGTTTGATTCTGGAACCCTGTTTCCTGGGCACATGACTGAGGTTTGTTGGTTGAATCCTGTGGCATGGCAACATGATTGAGGTTTGATTGTGGAACCCTCCGGCTTGGAAACATGACTGAGGCTTGATGGTGGAACCCTGTGGCCTGGCAACAGGACTGAGGTTTCATTGTAGAACCCTCTGGCCTGGGAATATGACTGAGGTTTAATTGTGGAACCCTGTGGCCTGGGAACATGACTGGGATTTTATTTTTGAAACCTGTGTCCAGAAAACATGACTGAGGTTTTATTCTGGAAACCTGTGTCCTGGGAATACGACTGAGGTTTGATTCTGGAACCAAGTGGCCTGGGAACATGACTGAGGTTTGATTCTGGAAACCATTGGCCTGGGAACATGACTGACGTTACATTGTGGAATCCTGTGGCCTGGGAACACGACATCGGTTTGGATTATGGTACCGTGTTGCCTGGGAACATGAAATCGGTTTGATTCTGAAAATCTGTGGCCTGGGAATATAACTGAGGTGTGATGGTGGTACCCTATGGCCTGGCAACATGACTGAGGTTTGATTCTGGATCCCTGTGGCCTGGGAACATGACTGAGGCCTGATTCTGGAAAACTGTGGCCTGGGAACATGACATCTGTTTAAATTGTGGAATACTGTGCCCTGAGAACCTGACTGAGCCTTGGTTCTGGAACCCTGTGGACTGGGAACATGACTGAGGTGTATTCTAGAACCCTGTAGCCTGGGAACATAACTGAGGATTGATTCTGGAACCCTGTGACCTGGGAACATTATATCGGTGGATTCTGGAACCCTGTGGCCTGGGAATATGACTGAGGCTTGATTCTGGAAGCCTGTGGGGTGGCAACATGATTGAGGCTGGATTCTGGAACCCTGTGGCCTGGGAATTTGACTGGGGTTTGATCGCAGAAACCTGTGGACTGGCCACATGACAGAGGTTTGATGGTGGAACCCTGTGCACTGGCAGCATGACTGAGGTCTGATACTGGAACCCCGTGGCCTGGGAACATGCCATTGGTTTGATTCTGGAACCCTGTTTCCTGGGCACATGACTGAGGTTTGTTGTTTGAACCCTGTGGCATGACAACATGATTGAGGTTTGATTGTGGAACCCTCAGGCTTGGGAACATGACTGAGGCGTGATGGTGGAAACCTGTGGCCTGGGAACATGACTGAGGTTTGAGGGTGGAACACTGTGGCCTGGCAACAGGACTGAGGTTTGATTGTGGAACCCTCTGGCTTGGGAATATGACTGAAGTTTAATTGTTGAACCCTGTGGCTTGGGAACATGACTGGTATTTTATTTTTGGAACCTGTGTCCAGGGAACATGACTGAGGTTTTATTATGGAACCGTGTGTCCTGGGAACACGATTGAGGTTGGATTTTGGAACCAAGAGGCCTGGGAATATGACTGAGGTTTGATTCTGGAAACCTTTGGCCTGAGAACATGACTGATGTTAGATTGTGGAATCCTGTGGCCTGGGAACATGACATCGGTTTTTATTGTGTTACCCTCTTTCCTGTGAACATGAAATCTGTTTGATTCTGGAAATCTGTGGCCTGGAAATATGACTGAGGTGTGATGGTGGTACCCTATGGCCTGGCAACATGACTGAGGTTTGATTCTGGATCCCTGTGGCCTGGGAACATGACTGAGGCGTGATTCTGAAAAACTGTGGCCTGGGAACATGACTGAGGCTTGGTTCTGGAACCCTGTGGACTGGGAACATGACTGAGGTTTATTCTAGAACCCTGTAGCCTGGGACATAACTGAGGATTGATTCTGGAACCCTGTGGCCTTGGAATATGACATCGGTGGATTCTGGAACCCTGTGGCCTGGTAACATGAGAACGGTTTGATTCTGGAACCCTGTGGCCTGGCAAGCTGACTGTGGCTTGATTCTGGAAGCCTGTAGCCTGGCAACATGACTGAGGCTTGATTCTGGAACCCTGTGGCCTGGGAAGTTGACTGGGGTTTGATCGCAGAAACCTGTGGACTGGCCACATGACTGAGGTTTGATGGTGGAACCCCGTGGCGAGGGAACATGCCATTGGTTTGATTCTGGAACCCTGTTTCCTGGGCACATGACTGAGGTTTGTTGGTTGAACCCTGTGGCATGGCAACATGACTGAGGTTTGATGGTGGAACCCTGTGGCCTGGCAACAGGACTGAGGTTTCATTGTAGAACCCTCTGGCCTGGGAATATGACTGAGTTTTAATTGTGGAACCCTGTGGCCTGGGAACATGCCTGGGATTTTATTTTTGAAACCTGTGTCCAGGGAACATGACTGAGGTTTTATTCTGGAAACCTGTGTCCTGGGAATACGACTGAGGTTTGATTCTGGAACCAAGTGGCCTGGGAATATGACTGAGGTTTGATTGTGGAAACCATTGGCCTCGGAACATGACTGATGTTAGATTGTGGAATCCTGTGGCCTGGGAACATAACATCGGTTTGGATTCTGGTACCCTGTTGCCTGGGAACATGAAATCGGTTTGATTCTGGAAATCTGTGGCCTGGGAATATAACTGAGGTGTGATGGTGGTACCCTATGGCCTGGCAACATGACTGAGGTTTGATTCTGGATCCCTGTGGCCTGGGAACATGACTGAGGCCTGATTCTGGAAAACTGTGGCTTGGGAACATGACATCTGTTTAAATTGTGGAATACTGTGCCCTGGGAACCTGACTGAGCCTTGGTTCTGGAACCCTGTGGACTGGGAACATGACTGAGGTGTATTCTAGAAACCTGTAGCCTGGGAACATAACTGAGGATTGATTCTGGAAACCTGAGACCTGGGAACATGACATCAGTGGATTCTGGAACCCTGTGGCCTGGGAACATGAGAACGGTTTGATTCTGGAACCCTGTGGCCTAGCAACATGACTGTGGCTTGATTCTGGAAGCCTGTGGCCTGGCAACATGACTGAGGCTTGATTCTGGAACCCTGTGACCTGGGAATTTGACTGGGGTTTGATCGCAGAAACCTGTGGACTGGCCACATGACTGAGGTTTGATTGTGGAACCCTTTGGAATGGGAACATGACTGAGGTCTGATACCGGAACCCCGTGGCGTGGGAACATGCCATTGGTTTGATTCTGGAACCCTGTTTCCTGGGCACATGACTGAGGTTTGATGGTTGAACCCTTTGGCATGGCAACATGATTGAGGTTTGATTGTGGAACCCTCAGGCTTGGGAACATGACTGAGGCTTGATTGTGGAACCCTGTGGCCTGGGAACATGACTGAGGTTTGATGGTTGAACCCTTTGGCATGGCAACATGATTGAGGTTTGATTGTGGAACCCTCTGGCTTGGGAATATGACTGAGGTTTAATTGTGGAACCCTGTGGCCTGGGAACCTGACTGGGATTTTATTTTTGAAACCTGTGTCCAGGGCACATGAATGAGGTTTGATTCTGGAACCAAGTGGCCTGGGAATATGACTGAGGTTTGATTCTGGAAACCATTGGCCTGGGAACATGACTGATGTTAGATTGTGGAATCCTGTGGACTGGGAACATGACATCGGTTTTTATTCTGTTACCCGCTTTCCTGTGAACATGAAATCGGTTTGATTCTGGAAATCTGTGGCCTGGGAATATGACTGAGGTGTGATGGTGGTACCCTATGGCCTGGCAACATGACTGAGGTTTGATTCTGGATCCCTGCTGCCTGGGAACATGACTGAGGCGTGATTCTGGAAAACTGTGGCCTGGGAACATGACATCTGTTTAGATTGTGGAATACTGTGCCCTGGGAACCTGACTGAGCCTTGGTTCTCGAACCCTGTGGACTGGGAACATGACTGAGGTTTATTCTAGAACCCTGTAGCCTGGGAACATGACTGAGGATTGATTCTGGTACCCTGTGGCCTGGGAACATGACTGAGGCGTGATTCTGGAAAACTGTGGCCTGGGAACATGACTGAGGCTTGGTTCTGGAACCCTGTGGACTGGGAACATGACTGAGGTTTATTCTAGAACCCTGTAGCCTGGGAACATGACTGAGGATTGATTCTGATACCCTGTGGCCTGGGAACATGACTGAGGCGTGATTCTGGAAAACTTTGGCCTGGGAACATGACTGAGGCTTGGTTCTGGAACCCTGTGGACTGGGAACATGACTGAGGTTTATTCTAGAACCCTGTAGCCTGGGAACATAACTGAGGATTGATTCTGGAACCCTGTGACCTGGGAACATTACATCGGTGGATTCTGGAACCCTGTGGCCTGGGAAAATGACTGAGGCTTGATTCTGGAAGCCTGTGGCGTGGCAACATGATTGAGGCTTGATTCTGGAACCCTGTGGCCTGGGAATTTGACTGGGGTTTGATCGCAGAAATCTGTGGACTGGCCACATGACTGAGGTTTGATGGTGGAACCCTGTGTACTGGGAGCATGACTGAGGTCTGATACTGGAACCCCGTGGCCTGGGAACATGCCATTGGTTTGATTCTGGAACCCTGGTTCCTGGGCACATGACTGAGGTTTGTTGGTTGATCCCTGTGGCATGGCAACAAGATTGAGGTTTGATTGTGGAACCCTCAGGCTTGGGAACATGACTGAGGCGTGATGGTGGAACCCTGTGGCCTGGCAACAGGACTGAGGTTTAATGGTGGAACCCTATGTACTGGCAAGATGACTTAGGTTTGATTGTGGAATACTCTGGCCTGGGAACATGCCTGAGCCTTGGTTCTGGAACCCTGTGGACTGGGAACATGACTGAGGTTTATTTTAAAACCCTGTAGCCTGGGAACATAACTGAGGATGGATTCTGGAACCCTGTGACCTCGGAATATGACATCGGTGGATTCTGGAACCCTGTGGCCTGGGAACATGAGAACGGTTTGATTCTGGAACCCTGTCCTGGCAACATGACTGAGGTTTGATTCTGGAACCCTGTAGCCTGGCAACATGACTGAGGCTTGATTCTGGAACCCTGTGGCCTGGGAACTTGACTGGGGTTTGATCGCAGAAACCTGTGGACTGGCCACATGACTGAGGTTTGATGGTGGAACCCTGTGCACTGGGAACATAACTGAGGCCTGACACTGGAACCCCGTGGCGTGGGAACATGCCATTGGCTTGATTCTGGAACCCTGTTTCCTGGGCACATGACTGAGGTTTGATGGTTGAACCCTTTGGCATGGCAACATGATTGAGGTTTGATTGTGGACCCCTCAGGCTTGGGAACATGACTGAGGCTTGATGGTGGAAACCTGTGGCCTGGGAACATGACTGAGGTTTGAGGGTGGAACACTGTGGCCTGGCAACAGCACTGAGGTTTGATTGTGGAACCCTCTGGCTTGGGAATATGACTGAGGTTTAATTGTGGAACCCTGTGGCCTGGGAACGTGACTGGGATTTTATTTTTGGAACCTGTGTCCAGGGAACATGACTGAGGTTTTATTATGGAACCGTGTGTCCTGGGAACACGATTGAGGTTTCATTCTGGAACCAAGTGACCTGGGAATATGACTGAGGTTTGATTCTGGAAACTTTTGGCCTGGGAACATGACTGATGTTAGATTGTGGAATCCTGTGGCCTGGGAACATGACATCGGTTTTTATTCTGTTACCCTCTTTCCTGTGAACATGAAATCGGTTTGATTCTGGAAATCTGTGGCCTGGAAATATGACTGAGGTGTGATGGTGGTACCCTATGGCCTGGCAACATGACTGAGGTTTGATTCTGGATCCCTGTGGCCTGGGAACATGACTGAGGCGTGATTCTGGAAAACTGTGGCCTGGGAACATGACTGAAGCTTGGTTCTGGAACCTTGTGGACTGGGAACATGACTGAGGTTTATTCTAGAACCCTGTGGCCTGGGAACATAAGTGAGGATTGATTCTGGAACCCTGTGGCCTGGGAACATGAGAACGGTTTGATTCTGGAAACCTGTGGCCTGGCAACCTGACTGTGCCTTGATTCTGGAAGCCTGTAGCCTGGCAACATGACTGAGGCTTGATTCTGGAACCCTGTGGCCTGGGAAGTTGACTGGGGTTTGATCGCAGAAACCTGTGGACTGGCCACATGACTGAGGTTTGATGGAGGAAACCTGTGCAATGGGAACATGACTGAGGTCTGATAATGGAACCCCGTGGCGAGGGAACATGCCATTGGTTTGATTCTGGAACCCTGTTTCCTGGGCACATGACTGAGGTTTGTTGGTTGAACCCTGTGGCATGGCAACATGATTGAGGTTTGATTGTGGAACCCTCAGGCTTGGAAACATGACTGAGGCTTGATGGTGGAACCCTGTGGCCTGGCAACAGGACTGAGGTTTCATTGTAGAACCCTCTGGCCTGGGAATATGACTGAGGTTTAATTGTGGAACCCTGTGGCCTGGGAACATGACTGGGATTTTATTTTTGAAACCTGTGTCCAGAAAACATGACTGAGGTTTTATTCTGGAAACCTGTGTCCTGGGAATACGACTGAGGTTTGATTCTGGAACCAAGTGGCCTGGGAACATGACTGAGGTTTGATTCTGGAAACCATTGGCCTGGGAACATGATTGACGTTACATTGTGGAATCCTGTGGCCTGGGAACATGACATCGGTTTGGATTATGGTACCGTGTTGCCTGGGAACATGAAATCGGTTTGATTCTGAAAATCTGTGGCCTGGGAATATAACTGAGGTGTGATGGTGGTACCCTATGGCCTGGCAACATGACTGAGGTTTGATTCTGGATCCCTGTGGCCTGGGAACATGACTGAGGCCTGATTCTGGAAAACTGTGGCCTGGGAACATGACATCTGTTTAAATTGTGGAATACTGTGCCCTGGGAACCTGACTGAGCCTTGGTTCTGGAACCCTGTGGACTGGGAACATGACTGAGGTGTATTCTAGAACCCTGTAGCCTGGGAATATAACTGAGGATTGATTCTGGAAACCTGAGACCTGGGAACATGACATCAGTGGATTCTGGAACCCTGTGGCCTGGGAACATGAGAACGGTTTGATTCTGGAAGCCTGTGGCCTGGCAACATGACTGTGGCTTGATTCTGGAAGCCTGTGGCCTGGCAACATGACTGAGGCTTGATTCTGGAAACCTGTGGCCTGGGAATTTGACTGGGGTTTGATCGCAGAAACCTGTGGACTGGCCACATGACTGAGGTTTGATGGTGGAACCCTTTGGAATGGGAACATGACTGAGGTCTGATACCGGAACCCCGTGGCGTGGGAACATGCCATTGGTTTGATTCTGGAACCCTGTTTCCTGGGCACATGACTGAGATTTGATGGTTGAACCCTTTGGCATGGCAACATGATTGAGGTTTGATTGTGGAACCCTCAGGCTTGGGAACATGACTGAGGCTTGATTGTGGAACCGTGTGGCCTGGGAACATGACTGAGGTTTGATGGTGGAACTCTGTGGCCTGGCAACAGGACTGAGGTTTGATTGTGGAACCCTCTGGCTTGGGAATATGACTGAGGTTTAATTGTGGAACCCTGTGGCCTGGGAACCTGACTGGGATTTTATTTTTGAAACCTGTGTCCAGGGCACATGAATGAGGTTTGATTCTGGAACCAAGTGGCCTGGGAATATGAGTGAGGTTTGATTCTGGAAACCATTGGCCTGGGAACATGACTGATGTTAGATTGTGGAATCCTGGGGACTGGGAACATGACATCGGTTTTTATTCTGTTACCCGCTTTCCTGTGAACATGAAATCGGTTTGATTCTGGAAATCTGTGGCCTGGGAATATGACTGAGGTGTGATGGTGGTACCCTATGGCCTGGCAACATGACTGAGGTTTGATTCTGGATCCCTGCTGCCTGGGAACATGACTGAGGCGTGATTCTGGAAAACTGTGGCCTGGGAACATGACTGAGGCTTGGTTCTGGAACCCTGTGGACTGGGAACATGACTGAGGTTTATTCTAGAACCCTGTAGCCTGGGAACATGACTGAGGATTGATTCTGGTACTCTTTGGCCTGGGAACATGACTGAGGCGTGATTCTGGAAAACTGTGGCCTGGGAACATGACTGAGGCTTGGATCTGGAACCCTGTGGACTGGGAACATGACTGAGGTTTATTCTAGAACCCTGTAGCCTGGGAACATAACTGAGGATTGATTCTGGATCCCTGTGACCTGGGAACATTACATCGGTGGATTCTGGAACCCTGTGGCCTGGGAATATGACTGAGGCTTGATTCTGGAAGCCTGTGGCGTGGCATCATGATTGAGGCTTGATTCTGGAACCCTGTGGCCTGGGAATTTGACTGGGGTTTGATCGCAGAAACCTGTGGACTGGCCACATGACTGAGGTTTGATGGTGAAACCCTGTGCACTGGGAACATGACTGAGGTCTGATACTGGAACCCCGTGGCCTGGGAACATGCCATTGGTTTGATTCTGGAACCCTGATTCCTGGGCACATGACTGAGGTTTGTTGGTTGAACCCTGTGGCATGGCAAAATGATTGAGGTTTGATTGTGGAACCCTCAGGCTTGGGAACATGACTGAGGCGTGATGGTGGAACCCTGTGGCCTGGCAACAGGACTGAGGTTTAATGGTGGAACCCTATGTACTGGCAAGATGACTTAGGTTTGATTGTGGAATACTCTGGCCTGGGAACATGCCTGAGCCTTGGTTCTGGAACCCTGTGGACTGGGAACATGACTGAGGTGTATTCTAGAACCCTGTAGCCTGGGAACATAACTGAGGATGGATTCTGGAACCCTGTGACCTCGGAATATGACATCGGTGGATTCTGGAACCCTGTGGCCTGGGAACATGAGAACGGTTTGATTCTGGAACCCTGTCCTGGCAACATGACTGAGGTTTGATTCTGGAACCCTGTAGCCTGGCAACATGACTGAGGCTTGATTCTGGAACCCTGTGGCCTGGCAACATGACTGAGGCTTGATTCTGGAAGCCTGTGGCCTGGCAACATGACTGAGGCTTGATTCCGGAACACTGTGGCCTGGGAATTTGACTGGGGTTTGATCGCAGAAACCTGTGGACTGGCCACATGACTGAGGTTTGATGGTGGAACCCTGTGCACTGGGAACATGACTGAGGCCTGATACTGGAATCCCGTGGCCTGGGAACATGACATTGATTTGATTCTGGAACCCTGTTTCCTGGGAACATGACAGGTTTGATGGTTGAAGCCTGTGGCCTGGCAACAGGACTGAGGTTTGATGGTGGAATCCTGTGGCCTGGCAAGATGACTTAGGTTTGATTGTGGAACCCTCTGGCCTGGGAATATGACTGAGGTTTAATTGTGGAACCCTGTGGCCTGGGAACCTGACTGGGATTTTATTTTTGAAACCTGTGTCCAGGGAATATGAATGAGGTTTTATTATCGAACCGTGTGTACTGGGAACACGATTGAGGTTTGATTCTGGAACCAAGTGGCCTGGGAACATGACTGAGGTTTGATTCTCGAAACCATTGGCCTGGGAACATGACTGATGTTAGATTGTGGAATCCTGTGGCCTGGGAACATGACATCGGTTTTTATTCTGTTACCCGCTTTCCTGTGAACATGAAATCGGTTTGATTCTGGAAATCTGTGGCCTGGGAATATGACTGAGGTGTGATGGTGGTACCCTATGGCCTGGCAACATGACTGAGGTTTGATTCTGGATCCCTGTGGCCTGGGAACATGACTGAGGCGTGATTCTGGAAAACTGTGGCCTGGGAACATGACATCTTTTTAGATTGTGGAATACTGTGCCCTGGGAACCTGACTGAGCCTTGGGTCTCGAACCCTGTGGACTGGGAACATGACTGAGGTTTATTCTAGAACCCTGTAGCCTGGGATCATAACTGAGGATTGATTCTGGTACCCTGTGGCCTGGGAACCTGACTGAGGCGTGATTCTGGGAAAATGTGGCCTGGGAACATGACTGAGGCTTGGTTCTGTAAACCTGTGGACTGGGAATATGACTGAGGTTTATTCTAGGACCCTGTAGCCTGGGAACATAACTGAGGATTGATTCTGGAACCCTGTGACCTGGGAACATGACATCGGTGGATTCTGGAACCCTGTGGCCTGGGAACATGACTGAGGCTTGATACTGGAAGCCTGTGGCCTGGCATCATGATTGAGGCTTGATTCTGGAACCCTGTGGCCTGGGAATTTGACTGGGGTTTGATCGCAGAAACCTGTGGACTGGCCACATGACTGAGGTTTGATGGTGAAACCCTGTGCACTGGGAACATGACTGAGGTCTGATACTGGAACCCCGTGGCCTGGGAACATGCCATTGGTTTGATTCTGGAACCCTGTTTCCTGGGCACATGACTGAGGTTTGTTGGTTGAACCCTGTGGCATGGCAAAATGATTGAGGTTTGATTGTGGAACCCTCAGGCTTGGGAACATGACTGAGGCGTGATGGTGGAACCCTGTGGCCTGGCAACAGGACTGAGGTTTAATGGTGGAACCCTATGTACTGGCAAGATGACTTAGGTTTGATTGTGGAATACTCTGGCCTGGGAACATGCCTGAGCCTTGGTTCTGGAACCCTGTGGACTGGGAACATGACTGAGGTTTATTCTAGAACCCTGTAGCCTGGGAACATAACTGAGGATGGATTCTGGAACCCTGTGACCTGGGAACATGAGAACGGTTTGATTCTGGAACCCTGTGGCCTGGTAACATGACTGAGGTTTGATTCTGGAACCCTGTAGCCTGGCAACATGACTGAGGCTTGATTCTGGAACCCTGTGGCCTGGGAAATTGACTGGGGTTTGATCGCAGAAACCTGTGGACTGGCCACATGACTGAGGTTTGATTCTGGAACCCTGTTTCTTGGGCACATGACTGAGGTTTGATGGTTGAACCCTTTGGCATGGCAACATGATTGAGGTTTGATTGTGGAACCCTCAGGCTTGGGAACATGACTGAGGCTTGATGGTGGAACCCTGTGGCCTGGGAACATGACTGAGGTTTGATGGTGGAACACTGTGGCCTGGCAACAGGACTGAAGTTTGATTGTGGAACCCTCTGTCTTGGGAATATGATTGAGGTTTAATTGTGGAACCCTGTGGCCTGGGAACATGAATGGGATTTTATTTTTGAAACCTGTGTTCAGGGAACATGACTGAGGTTTTATTCTGGAACCGTGTGTCCTGGGAACACGATTGAGGTTTGATTTTGGAACCAAGTGGCCTGGGAATATGACTGAGGTTTGATTCTGGAAACCATTGGCCTGGGAACATGACTGATGTTAGATTGTGGAATCCTGTGACCTGGGAACATGACATCGGTGGATTCTGAAACCCTGTGGCCTGGGAACATGAGAACGGTTTGATTCTGGAACCCTGTGGCCTGGCAACATGACTGAGGCTTGATTCTGGAAACCATTGGCCTGGGAACATGACTGATGTTAGATTGTGGAATCCTGTGGCCTGGGAACATGATATCGGTTTTTATTGTGTTACCCTCTTTCCTGTGAACATGAAATCGGTTTGATTCTGGAAATCTGTGTCCTGGGAATATGACTGAGGTGTGATGGTAGTACCCTATGGCCTGGCAACATGACTGAGGTTTGATTCTGGATCCCTGTGGCCTGGGAACTTGACTGAGGCGTGATTCTGGAAAACTGTGGCCTGGGAACATGACATCTGTTTAGATTGTGGAATACTGTGCCCTGGGAACCTGACTGAGCCTTGGTTCTGGAACCCTGTGGACTGGGAACCTGTCTGAGGTTTATTCTAGAACCCTGTAGCCTGGGAACATAACTGAGGATTGATTCTGGTATCCTGTGGCCTGGGAACATGACTGAGGCGTGATTCCGGAAAACTGTGGCCTGGGAACATGACTGAGCCTTGGTTCTGGAACCCTGTGGACTGGGAACATGACTGAGGTTTATTCTAGAACCCTGTAGCCTGGGAAAATAACTGAGGATTGATTCTGGAACCCTGTGGCCTCGGAATATGGCATCGGTGGATTCTGGAACCCTGTGGCCTGGGAACATGATAACGGTTTGATTCTGGAACCCTGTGGCCTGGCAACATGACTGAGGCTTCATTCTCGAACCGTGTGGCCTGGGAACTTGACTGGGGTTTGATGGTGGAACACTGTGGCCTGGCAACAGGACTGAGGTTTGATTGTGGAACCCTCTGGCTTGGGAATATGATTGAGGTTTAATTGTGGAACCCTGTGGCCTGGGAACATGAATGGGATTTTATTTTTGAAACCTGTGTCCAGGGAACATAACTGAGGTTTTATTCTGGAACCGTGTGTCCTGGGAACACGATTGAGGTTTGATTCTGGAACCAAGTGGCCTGGGAAAATGACTGAGGTTTGAGTCTGGAAACCATTGGCCTGGGAACATGACTGATGTTAGATTGTGGAATCCTGTGGCCTGGGAACATGACATCGGTTTTTATTGTGTTACCCTCTTTCCTGTGAACATGAAATCGGTTTGATTCTGGAAATCTGTGGCCTGGGAATATGACTGAGGTGTGATGGTGGTACCCTATGGCCTGGCAACATGACTGAGTTTTGATTCTGGATCCCTGTGGCCTGGGACCATGACTGAGGCGTGATTCTGGAAAACTGTGGCCTGGGAACATGACATCTGTTTAGATTGTGGAATACTGTGCCCTGCGAACCTGACTGAGCATTGGTTCTGGAACCCTGTGGACTGGGAACATGACTGAGGTTTATACTAGAACCCTGTAGCCTGGGAACATAATTGAGGATTGATTCTGGTACCCTGTGGCCTGGGAACATGACTGAGGCGTGATTCTGGAAAACTGTGGCCTGGGTACATGACTGAACCTTGGTTCTGGAACCCTGTGGACTGGGAACATGACTGAGGTTTATACTAGAACCCTGTAGCCTGGGAACATAACTGAGGATTGATTCTGGAACCCTGTGACCTGGGAACATGACATCGGTGGATTCTGGAACCCTGTAGCCTGGGAACATGAGAACGGTTTGATTCTGGAACCCTGTGGCCTGGCAACATGACTGAGGCTTGATTCTGGAAGCTTGTGGCCTGGCAACATGACTGAGGCTTGATTCTGGTACCCTGTGGCCTGGGAATTTGACTGTGGTTTGATCGCAGAAACCTGTGGACTGGCCACATGACTGAGGTTTGATGGTGGAACCCTGTGCACTGGGAGCATGACTGAGGTCTGATACGGGAATCCCGTGGCCTGGGAACATGCCATTGGTTTGATTCTGGAACCCTGTTTCCTGGGCACATGACTGAGGTTTGTTGGTTGAACCCTGTGGCATGGCAACATGATTGAGGTTTGATTGTGGAAACCTCAGGCTTGGGAACATGACTGAGGCTTGATGGTGAAACACTGTGGCCTGGCAAGATGACTTAGGTTTGATTGTGGAACACTCTGGCCTGGGAACATGACTGAGGCTTGATGGTGGAACCGTTGCCTGGCAACAGGACTGAGGTTTGATTGTGGAACCCTCTGGCCTGGGAATATGACTGAGGTTTAATTGTGGAACCCTGTGGCCTGGGAACATGACTGGGAATTTATTTTTGAAACCTGTGTCCAGGGAACATGACTGAGGTTTTATTCTGGAAACCTGTGTCCTGGGAATACGACTGAGGTTTGATTCTGGAACCAAGTGGCCTGGGAATATGACTGAGGTTTGATTTTGGAAACCATTGGCCTTGGAACATGACTGATGTTAGATTGTGGAATCCTGTGGCCTGGGAACATGACATCGGTTTGGATTCTGCTACCCTGTTGCCTGGGAACATGAAATCGGTTTGATTATGGAAATCTGTAGCCTGGGAATATAACTGAGTTGTGATGGTCGTACCCTATAGCCTGGCAACATGAGTGAGGTTTGATTCTGGATCCCTGTGGCCTGGGAACATGACTGAGGCGTGATTCTGGAAAACTGTGGCCTGGGAAAATGACATCTGTTTAAATTGTGGAATACTGTGCCCTGGGAACCTGACTGAGCCTTGGTTTTGGAACCCTGTGCACTGGGAACATGACTGAGGCCTGACACTGGAACCCCGTGGAGTGGGAACATGCCATTGGTTTGATTCTGGAACCCTGTTTCCTGGGCACATGACTGAGGTTTGATGGTTGAACCCTTTGGCATGGCAACATGATTGAGGTTTGATTGTGGAACCCTCAGGCTTGGGAACATGACTGAGGCTTGATGGTGGAACCCTGTGGCCTGGCAACAGGACTGAGGTTTAATGGTGGAACCCTATGGCCTGGCAAGATGACTTAGGTTTGATTGTGGAATACTCTGGCCTGGGAACATGCCTGAGCCTTGGTTCTGGAACCCTGTGGACTGGGAACATGACTGAGGTGTATTCTAGAATCCTGTAGCCTGGGAACATAACTGAGGATTGATTCTGGAACCCTGTGGCCTCGGAATATGACATCGGTGGATTCTGTAACCCTGTGGCCTGGGAACATGAGAACGGTTTGATTCTGGAACCCTGTGGCCTGGTAACATGACTGAGGTTTGATTCTGGAACCCTGTAGCCTGGCAACATGACTGAGGCTTGATTCTGGAACCCTGTGGCCTGGGAAATTGACTGGGGTTTGATCGCAGAAACCTGTGGACTGGCCACATGACTGAGGTTTGATTCTGGAACCCTGTTTCTTGGGCACATGACTGAGGTTTGATGGTTGAACCCTTTGGCATGGCAACATGATTGAGGTTTGATTGTGGAACCCTCAGGCTTGGGAACATGACTGAGGCTTGATGGTGGAACCCTGTGTCCTGGGAATATGACTGAGGTTTGATGGTGGAACACTGTGGCCTGGCAACAGGACTGAAGTTTGATTGTGGAACCCTCTGTCTTGGGAATATGATTGAGGTTTAATTGTGGAACCCTGTGGCCTGGGAACATGAATGGGATTTTATTTTTGAAACCTGTGTTCAGGGAACATGACTGAGGTTTTATTCTGGAACCGTGTGTCCTGGGAACACGATTGAGGTTTGATTTTGGAACCAAGTGGCCTGGGAATATGACTGAGGTTTGATTCTGGAAACCATTGGCCTGGGAACATGACTGATGTTAGATTGTGGAATCCTGTGACCTGGGAACATGACATCGGTGGATTCTGAAACCCTGTGGCCTGGGAACATGAGAACGGTTTGATTCTGGAACCCTGTGGCCTGGCAACATGACTGAGGCTTGATTCTGGAAACCATTGGCCTGGGAACATGACTGATGTTAGATTGTGGAATCCTGTGGCCTGGGAACATGATATCGGTTTTTATTGTGTTACCCTCTTTCCTGTGAACATGAAATCGGTTTGATTCTGGAAATCTGTGTCCTGGGAATATGACTGAGGTGTGATGGTAGTACCCTATGGCCTGGCAACATGACTGAGGTTTGATTCTGGATCCCTGTGGCCTGGGAATATGACTGAGGCGTGATTCTGGAAAACTGTGGCCTGGGAACATGACATCTGTTTAGATTGTGGAATACTGTGCCCTGGGAACCTGACTGAGCCTTGGTTCTGGAACCCTGTGGACTGGGAACCTGTCTGAGGTTTATTCTAGAACCCTGTAGCCTGGGAACATAACTGAGGATTGATTCTGGTACCCTGTGGCCTGGGAACATGACTGAGGCGTGATTCCGGAAAACTGTGGCCTGGGAACATGACTGAGCCTTGGTTCTGGAACCCTGTGGACTGGGAACATGACTGAGGTTTATTCTAGAACCCTGTAGCCTGGGAAAATAACTGAGGATTGATTCTGGAACCCTGTGGCCTCGGAATATGGCATCGGTGGATTCTGGAACCCTGTGGCCTGGGAACATGATAACGGTTTGATTCTGGAACCCTGTGGCCTGGCAACATGACTGAGGCTTCATTCTCGAACCGTGTGGCCTGGGAACTTGACTGGGGTTTGATGGTGGAACACTGTGGCCTGGCAACAGGACTGAGGTTTGATTGTGGAACCCTCTGGCTTGGGAATATGATTGAGGTTTAATTGTGGAACCCTGTGGCCTGGGAACATGAATGGGATTTTATTTTTGAAACCTGTGTCCAGGGAACATAACTGAGGATTTATTCTGGAACCGTGTGTCCTGGGAACACGATTGAGGTTTGATTCTGGAACCAAGTGGCCTGGGAAAATGACTGAGGTTTGAGTCTGGAAACCATTGGCCTGGGAACATGACTGATGTTAGATTGTGGAATCCTGTGGCCTGGGAACATGACATCGGTTTTTATTGTGTTACCCTCTTTCCTGTGAACATGAAATCGGTTTGATTCTGGAAATCTGTGGCCTGGGAATATGACTGAGGTGTGATGGTGGTACCCTATGGCCTGGCAACATGACTGAGTTTTGATTCTGGATCCCTGTGGCCTGGGACCATGACTGAGGCGTGATTCTGGAAAACTGTGGCCTGGGAACATGACATCTGGTTAGATTGTGGAATACTGTGCCCTGCGAACCTGACTGAGCATTGGTTCTGGAACCCTGTGGACTGGGAACATGACTGAGGTTTATTCTAGAACCCTGTAGCCTGGGAACATAATTGAGGATTGATTCTGGTACCCTGTGGCCTGGGAACATGACTGAGGCGTGATTCTGGAAAACTGTGGCCTGGGAACATGACTGAGCCTTGGTTCTGGAACCCTGTGGACTGGGAACATGACTGAGGTTTATACTAGAACCCTGTAGCCTGGGAACATAACTGAGGATTGATTCTGGAACCCTGTGACCTGGGAACATGACATCGGTGGATTCTGGAACCCTGTAGCCTGGGAACATGAGAACGGTTTGATTCTGGAACCCTGTAGCCTGGCAACATGACTGAGGCTTGATTCTGGAACCCTGTGGCCTGGGAAATTGACTGGGGTTTGATCGCAGAAACCTGTGGACTGGCCACATGACTGAGGTTTGATTCTGGAACCCTGTTTCTTGGGCACATGACTGAGGTTTGATGGTTGAACCCTTTGGCATGGCAACATGATTGAGGTTTGATTGTGGAACCCTCAGGCTTGGGAACATGACTGAGGCTTGATGGTGGAACCCTGTGGCCTGGGAACATGACTGAGGTTTGATGGTGGAACACTGTGGCCTGGCAACAGGACTGAAGTTTGATTGTGGAACCCTCTGTCTTGGGAATATGATTGAGGTTTAATTGTGGAACCCTGTGGCCTGGGAACATGAATGGGATTTTATTTTTGAAACCTGTGTTCAGGGAACATGACTGAGGTTTTATTCTGGAACCGTGTGTCCTGGGAACACGATTGAGGTTTGATTTTGGAACCAAGTGGCCTGGGAATATGACTGAGGTTTGATTCTGGAAACCATTGGCCTGGGAACATGACTGATGTTAGATTGTGGAATCCTGTGACCTGGGAACATGACATCGGTGGATTCTGAAACCCTGTGGCCTGGGAACATGAGAACGGTTTAATTCTGGAACCCTGTGGCCTGGCAACATGACTGAGGCTTGATTCTGGAAACCATTGGCCTGGGAACATGACTGATGTTAGATTGTGGAATCCTGTGGCCTGGGAACATGATATCGGTTTTTATTGTGTTACCCTCTTTCCTGTGAACATGAAATCGGTTTGATTCTGGAAATCTGGGTCCTGGGAATATGACTGAGGTGTGATGGTAGTACCCTATGGCCTGGCAACATGACTGAGGTTTGATTCTGGATCCCTGTGGCCTGGGAATATGACTGAGGCGTGATTCTGGAAAACTGTGGCCTGGGAACATGACATCTGTTTAGATTGTGGAATACTGTGCCCTGGGAACCTGACTGAGCCTTGGTTCTGGAACCCTGTGGACTGGGAACCTGTCTGAGGTTTATTCTAGAACCCTGTAGCCTGGGAACATAACTGAGGATTGATTCTGGTACCCTGTGGCCTGGGAACATGACTGAGGCGTGATTCCGGAAAACTGTGGCCTGGGAACATGACTGAGCCTTGGTTCTGGAACCCTGTGGACTGGGAACATGACTGAGGTTTATTCTAGAACCCTGTAGCCTGGGAAAATAACTGAGGATTGATTCTGGAACCCTGTGGCCTCGGAATATGGCATCGGTGGATTCTGGAACCCTGTGGCCTGGGAACATGATAACGGTTTGATTCTGGAACCCTGTGGCCTGGCAACATGACTGAGGTTTCATTCTCGAACCGTGTGGCCTGGGAACTTGACTGGGGTTTGATGGTGGAACACTGTGGCCTGGCAACAGGACTGAGGTTTGATTGTGGAACCCTCTGGCTTGGGAATATGATTGAGGTTTAATTGTGGAACCCTGTGGCCTGGGAACATGAATGGGATTTTATTTTTGAAACCTGTGTCCAGGGAACATAACTGAGGTTTTATTCTGGAACCGTGTGTCCTGGGAACACGATTGAGGTTTGATTCTGGAACCAAGTGGCCTGGGAAAATGACTGAGGTTTGAGTCTGGAAACCATTGGCCTGGGAACATGACTGATGTTAGATTGTGGAATCCTGTGGCGTGGGAACATGACATCGGTTTTTATTGTGTTACCCTCTTTCCTGTGAACATGAAATCGGTTTGATTCTGGAAATCTGTGGCCTGGGAATATGACTGAGGTGTGATGGTGGTACCCTATGGCCTGGCAACATGACTGAGTTTTGATTCTGGATCCCTGTGGCCTGGGACCATGACTGAGGCGTGATTCTGGAAAACTGTGGCCTGGGAACATGACATCTGTTTAGTTTGTGGAATACTGTGCCCTGCGAACCTGACTGAGCATTGGTTCTGGAACCCTGTGGACTGGGAACATGACTGAGGTTTATTCTAGAAACCTGTAGCCTGGGAACATAATTGAGGATTGATTCTGGTACCCTGTGGCCTGGGAACATGACTGAGGAATGATTCTGGAAAACTGTGGCCTGGGAACATGACTGAGCCTTGATTCTGGAACCCTGTGGACTGGGAACATGACTGAGGTTTATACTAGAACCCTGTAGCCTGGGAACATAACTGAGGATTGATTCTGGAACCCTGTGACCTGGGAACATGACATCGGTGGATTCTGGAACCCTGTAGCCTGGGAACATGAGAACGGTTTGATTCTGGAACCCTGTAGCCTGGCAACATGACTGAGGCTTGATTCTGGAACCCTGTGGCCTGGGAAATTGACTGGGGTTTGATCGCAGAAACCTGTGGACTGGCCACATGACTGAGGTTTGATTCTGGAACCCTGTTTCTTGGGCACATGACTGAGGTTTGATGGTTGAACCCTTTGGCATGGCAACATGATTGAGGTTTGATTGTGGAACCCTCAGGCTTGGGAACATGACTGAGGCTTGATGGTGGAACCCTGTGGCCTGGGAACATGACTGAGGTTTGATGGTGGAACACTGTGGCCTGGCAACAGGACTGAAGTTTGATTGTGGAACCCTCTGTCTTGGGAATATGATTGAGGTTTAATTGTGGAACCCTGTGGCCTGGGAACATGAATGGGATTTTATTTTTGAAACCTGTGTTCAGGGAACATGACTGAGGTTTTATTCTGGAACCGTGTGTCCTGGGAACACGATTGAGGTTTGATTTTGGAACCAAGTGGCCTGGGAATATGACTGAGGTTTGATTCTGGAAACCATTGGCCTGGGAACATGACTGATGTTAGATTGTGGAATCCTGTGACCTGGGAACATGACATCGGTGGATTCTGAAACCCTGTGGCCTGGGAACATGAGAACGGTTTGATTCTGGAACCCTGTGGCCTGGCAACATGACTGAGGCTGGATTCTGGAAACCATTGGCCTGGGAACATGACTGATGTTAGATTGTGGAATCCTGTGGCCTGGGAACATGATATCGGTTTTTATTGTGTTACCCTCTTTCCTGTGAACATGAAATCGGTTTGATTCTGGAAATCTGTGTCCTGGGAATATGACTGAGGTGTGATGGTAGTACCCTATGGCCTGGCAACATGACTGAGGTTTGATTCTGGATCCCTGTGGCCTGGGAATATGACTGAGGCGTGATTCTGGAAAACTGTGGCCTGGGAACATGACATCTGTTTAGATTGTGGAATACTGTGCCCTGGGAACCTGACTGAGCCTTGGTTCTGGAACCCTGTGGACTGGGAACCTGTCTGAGGTTTATTCTAGAACCCTGTAGCCTGGGAACATAACTGAGGATTGATTCTGGTACCCTGTGGCCTGGGAACATGACTGAGGCGTGATTCCGGAAAACTGTGGCCTGGGAACATGACTGAGCCTTGGTTCTGGAACCCTGTGGACTGGGAACATGACTGAGGTTTATTCTAGAACCCTGTAGCCTGGGAAAATAACTGAGGATTGATTCTGGAACCCTGTGGCCTCGGAATATGGCATCGGTGGATTCTGGAACCCTGTGGCCTGGGAACATGATAACGGTTTGATTCTGGAACCCTGTGGCCTGGCAACATGACTGAGGTTTCATTCTCGAACCGTGTGGCCTGGGAACTTGACTGGGGTTTGATGGTGGAACACTGTGGCCTGGCAACAGGACTGAGGTTTGATTGTGGAACCCTCTGGCTTGGGAATATGATTGAGGTTTAATTGTGGAACCCTGTGGCCTGGGAACATGAATGGGATTTTATTTTTGAAACCTGTGTCCAGGGAACATAACTGAGGTTTTATTCTGGAACCGTGTGTCCTGGGAACACGATTGAGGTTTGATTCTGGAACCAAGTGTCCTGGGAAAATGACTGAGGTTTGAGTCTGGAAACCATTGGCCTGGGAACATGACTGATGTTAGATTGTGGAATCCTGTGGCCTGGGAACATGACATCGGTTTTTATTGTGTTACCCTCTTTCCTGTGAACATGAAATCGGTTTGATTCTGGAAATCTGTGGCCTGGGAATATGACTGAGGTGTGATGGTGGTACCCTATGGCCTGGCAACATGACTGAGTTTTGATTCTGGATCCCTGTGGCCTGGGACCATGACTGAGGCGTGATTCTGGAAAACTGTGGCCTGGGAACATGACATCTGTTTAGATTGTGGAATACTGTGCCCTGCGAACCTGACTGAGCATTGGTTCTGGAACCCTGTGGACTGGGAACATGACTGAGGTTTATACTAGAACCCTGTAGCCTGGGAACATAACTGAGGATTGATTCTGGAACCCTGTGACCTGGGAACATGACATCGGTGGATTCTGGAACCCTGTAGCCTGGGAACATGAGAACGGTTTGATTCTGGAACCCTGTGGCCTGGCAACATGACTGAGGCTTGATTCTGGAAGCTTGTGGCCTGGCAACATGACTGAGGCTTGATTCTGGTACCCTGTGGCCTGGG